>NC_136789.1:42557154-42872154 GCF_951216825.1 Electrona antarctica | reverse complement strand
AACTTTCGTTTCCCCTCTATTTTCTTCCCTGGCGAATCTCGAAGCTACAGATCTCGAGACAAATGATCTGTGCATTTATTTGCAATTGTTTTGTTTTATTTATTTATAATAAAACAATTCATTTGCAATAGTATTACTATTACTAATCTGATTCATTGTATCACCCAGGCCCAGCGCATGACGTTAGGAGAGGAATGAGTTGCTTGCTGTAGAAGGCCTTATATTTTAATAGTTTTTGGATTAAGGTTGGTGAGGTTGTAAAGCTATGTGCTAAAGTCCAATATATATTTTGTACATGCATGTGAGACACTAGCCCTGATACATGACTGCCATGATAATCATCATGATGATTATCATGGCAGTCATGTATCAGGGCTAGTGAGACACATTAATTGTGTCTCCGAACATATGTTTTATTAATATTAATTAATTCCTGCCATTAAAAAATATTTGTTATCTAACATTATTTCATTGAATTGCACTAAATACTTTAAAACTTCATTATGTAGGCAGTAATTTATTGGACTGCTGTTTCTGTTAACGTCCGTATTGTGAGCAGAGCTTGTAGATCGGCTACTTTTGGTAATTCTTTACCAAAAGTACCCGATCTACAAGCTCACAACACGGACGTCGCGTTTCTTATAGATCGGCTATTCCCCCCCCCCCTCCCCCCCAGGATTAGCGGTTCATAATCATGCTGCTGATATTTTCATATTGTCAAGGTGGTGCACTGTTTTCATATTGCTGGATAATGGATATAATATTAATTTATTGATAATAATCATAGGCCTATGTTATTTTAAAAGAATAACCTTTTTATCATCATTTCAGCAGCAGCGTTTTGACTGTTTTTTTGTAGTCTTCATATCCAAATGAGTGAAACGGGGATTACAATGCAAATAAAAAGTACATGAACCCGCGGACCTATAGCGCCCTCTACCGATATTGACGTCAGAGTCGGCTCCCCATACAGGGAGTATTGTCCGACTTAATCACTATTTGAGTCCACTGAGTCTGGGTCCCCGTATGGGGAGTAGGGAACAACCCTAGCAATTCGAACGCAGCCCATGTCTCCCTGTCAGCCACTCCCACTCTCCATTCCTACCCTCAGTCATTGTCACACACCTGTTCCCACTCCATCCCCAGCCCAGCCATGCCCACAATACAAACCTGTGAACACTTCCACAATCAACCTGCTCACTATAAGACTGGACTCATCCCACACTCACACTGTCAGAACATAAACCTTTGTCCGGTGCCCAACCTTGATGTTTCCTGGATGTTGCCTGTGATTCTCCTGTACCTGGAATTTCTTGTTCTGTAAGGTTTTTAAATTTTTTTGGACTTGTGTTTTGTTTAGTTTTGCCTTTTTGGATTTTGCTTTGTACTTTTTGAAATGTTTGGCCTTTGGCTTCCCTGAGTTTGCCTGTGCTTGCCTTGCTGCCTTTTTTGTAAGCTAAGCTGCTTCTTTAATAATAAACCAGTGTTTGAAACTACTCTGCTCTGCATTTGGGTTCAGTCATTCTGCCACCGTGACACTACTAGGTTAATGCCCGGCAGCAACAATATTTATTATTTATAGACTATGTAAAGTGCATCACAAATATGCAAATATGCAAGTACAGGCAGTCAATGTGATCATAATTAAAAACGATTAACAATTGTATTTATTATTGAAATGATTGTGTTTATTTTGCTCCCAGACTAAAACTGTTAAATAAATAAAGCTGCAATATCTTATGTCTGGTATTTAATTTATATCATATTTTTTGATTCACCACACAAATGTTTATGGTTTTCTGATGAAGTTGCTGTCTCAGTCTTGGTCCTCACCAACCAACTCATTTATTTCAAAACTTTCTTCTGTGCAAAATAGAATGTATATCGGAGGAATTCAGAGAGTAAAAATAAACTAATGAAGTAGATTTGTATTTTCTATTTTGTAAAAGAAAAAAATGTTAACATCCCAATGTCACTGATTGTTCCTTGTTAAGAATAGTCGACAGCGACACATTTAGTAATGTTGATAATGATACAGCTAATCAATAGCATTCATCAATAATTTAACATCACAGCAAGCACAGTGAACATGTGATTGATCACTTATCTGAACATGAGCACCGACAGACTCGGAGGCCTCATGCTGCCGTCACACTGCCAGCCACAAAGCAACAGGCCACCCTTCATTTTGACATTTTCAAGTTGAGTTGACGTGAAGATACAAAGCCTGATGTTTGTAGCTGCTACAAAATCTACAAAGCTACAATCCAAGTTGAGCTGGCTTCAACTGCAGCAGCTAGTACAAAACCCCCCAGTCTCTCTCTCTCTCTCTCTCTCTCTCTCCCTCTCTCTCGCTACACAATTCAGTCAGCCAGTTCCCTGTTCTTTTTCATCCCATGTTTGCATTATATATATACTTTTGTGTTTTTCTCGCTTGTCGGATGCACGCTTGACGTCAACAAGCGCGTTGATCAACGCTTCAGCGATGACTCGGCGACATAAGCTGTGTCACTTTGTAGCTTCTTATTTAGCTGCCATTGTGAACGCAGCATTAGCGTAACTAGTAACTATTTTGAGAAAGTCACTAACAGCGTCCACATTAAGGCCGGGTGCAATTTGATTCGTTTGACGAACCGTTGATATAATATGAAGAGATTGTTATGCAAGGGATAATGTATGACGTGGCGGTAGTTGTTGAAGAATAAACACTGAGAAGGGCATTATTTTCAAACAACTACCATCGCGTCATAGATTATCCTGCTTATTACACGGCTGCTTTATTAATAAATTAATAAATTCAAACGCAAAAGTAACAACAAAACGAGGTATTTCCTTGCTTACGGTATTGATTTGAAAGTATATCCATAAGTCTGCCCAGCTGCAACAATTTTCGGTTACTAACTGCATCGTCTATTTCTCGCTTCAAATGTTTCCAAAACATTCTTCAGAGCAATAATTAGAACTTTGTAAATGACGTGTGTTTGTTTACATGGCTCTCATGTTGTACACAGCATAAAATCCAAGCAGCGCAGCAGGTGCTCTGAGGCTTTGATTACTGAGCGGTCTGTTATGGAGTGGAGCGGTCATTATCAAGAAATAGCACAACGCTGAATTCAGCGATTGACCAATCAGAATCAAGCATTCAACCAAGCCATGTAATAAACATGTATACGTATATCTTCTCTGATCTTAAATTGTTCTTCTAATGTGCAGAGCAGAGAATAATTATAGGAGAGCCTGAACGGCAAGATATAATATTCAAAGTTGAATTTACATTTTATAAAATAAAATGTTCTCAAGCTATTCATATTCTTAATCTATTTGTGAGTTATCTGACTGAACATCAATTAGAATGTTTTTGGTGTTGATTCGTACAATTAAACAAATATGACTTTATGTTTTGATTAATCATAAAATGTATCGATAGAAAAATATAATATGAATCAATAGTTGCAGCCCTCGGAACTCGGAACCAACCTTTCAGACCAATATTTGGCAGAGGCACTCAAAGCCATCAATTCCAGTGTTGATTTTGTCGACTAATACTATGACAAAAAATGTTCGTCGACTACCTTTTTTCACTGACGAAAACTAAGCTATGATGACAAAAAGTCTAAATATAGAGACAATTTTGTCAACAAATAAAATCTAGACGAAAATGTTTGCAAGCGACTAGTGGTCAAAAGATCCAGTATAAGTAAGACACAAGTCATTTTACACTTGGTTGCATGCTGAAGATAGCAGATCGGCTATTTTCAGCAAGTGTAAAATCGACGGCATTAAGGCCCGCCAAAATACATTTTAGTCAACTAAATCAACTAGTCGACTAAAATCTTGACATTCCTAGGCTCGCTAAACTGATCCCAGAACTAACACAAGTGTGTCAAGCGTCACCAATCACCAGGGACATTCTCCCATGCTCTCACATGTTTGGGAACACTGATTCGCTACAATCTCTGAAGTATTACATATCAATGTAACCCCATCTGCCAGCCATCATTGGCACCCCTGACGCCGACCTCTAAGCAAGCTTGTGTGATCTCATTGTCTCCACCAGGCCGAAGGCATGGGGAGAGAGTATGTTTTGCACTCCGTCCGTGTGTGTGTGTGTGTGTCCGTCTGTCCGCCCGCCCGTCCGTCCGTCCGTTACTAGCTAATCTCCGGCACTGAGTGTCATGAAAAGCGATATATAAGTCCCAGATATTATTATTATTATTATTACCGTTAACCCAGTCGATGCCAAACTTTGCACACACACTCCCTGGATGCCAACGAGGAACCTCTGCCCCACATTTTCTAGAACGGCCTGTTATAGCGCCACCATGAGGCAGCTTTTTAATTTTTTTACCTATAACTGCAACGATCTGCGTGAAACGTTGTATGCACACTCCCTAGAGGCCAAGGACAAACCTTTGAACTGCATTTTTCACATCTGCCTTTTATAGCGCCACCAGGAGGCCGACCTTTGTAAAACACATTTTCTGATATTACTCCTCCAGATTCTTTCCAAAAATCTCGCAAATCGTTACACAGTATCTCTACAGTTACCTGTATGTGCTCAAGAAGGATCTGTCCGATATTTCATATCCCATGCTAATTGGCTATAATTAGCTTTCAAAGTTTGCTTGATTGCTTTTGAACAAAAAGCCTCAAATCATGAACGCAGCGTGCAATTTATGTGAAATCTTTCACGCACTTTCTTACTAGGCTGAGGAATATATCCCATTCTTTTCACATTGGTCTGTTATAGCGCCACCAGGAGGCCACAACCTGACCTGGCTTGGTGGAGACCTGTGCTCCGAGGGGCACTTTTTCTAGTTCTGCTCTCTTATCGCCCATCGCCATGTTTCATTGGAAAGGTAGCAAGACACATTTTCATAATGCTTAATTATAGAGCTTCAGCTGATAAAGTAACTGCATGTAAGACATTGCCAAAATAATAATCATAATGCAGGAACCTGTAATGACATTTTATGTCAGATCTTGTTTTTTAAAGGAGCATTCAGTGATTTGGGTTATTTGGAAAACCACCCAGTCCGCCCCGGTAACAAAATGTGCACATGCACGCACTACAGTGGGGGGAAGTGCAACAGGCCAACAGCATGTGCACCAAGGCCCACCCCCACTCGATCATGATTGGAGGAAGGCCCCTCTCATCCTGAGTGGATGAAGGCTTTGCCACCCGCCACCAAAACTGAAACTAGGGTTTTTTTGACCCCAGGGGCTCACTGGGGACAGGGAGGAACTCTTTATATGGTCAGCACACTCTATAGTAGGGAGGTTTATAAAAAAGAAAAGAAAAAATAAGTGATATTTGAATGAAGTGAGATCACTGAATATACCTTTAAGGGACCAAGAAGTCACTTTGGTCACTTATTGTTTTTGTGTTTATTTTTCTTCTTCTTCTTCTTCCGCCAACAATTGCAGTTCTGACTGAACGGTGCAGTCGGTTTTCGTGAAACGCGGTAATCTGGTAGAGGACCATGCCAAACGGTGACTATGCGAAGCCCATGACGATTGGCCAAATGGTGGCGCTATAGCACTCAATTGAAAATGCAAACTTTGAACGTGAATATCTCATGAACCGTTTGACCGTTAGCAATGACACAACAACTTTCGTGTTCTGACTTTTGACCTCTGACCTTTAGATCACCCGCCATTTTGAATTATATGAAAAACAGTTCAAATGTAACTCCTCCCAGGATCTTTGATAAAAATGCACAAAAACGTCTACACGTGAACTTTGGACCTATACGGACAAATAATCGTAGTACATTTCTTTTAAGTCAAAAAACTAAGTTTTTATGAGCCAATGAAAATTTCTGGTTTGTGAAAATTCTTCTTTTGTCCCTAATACATACATGCAGCGTCATATGCTTTTGCAACTGTACAGTATGTTAGAGCGTCATGCCAAATAGCACTGAAAGCGTACAAAGATTAGTTTGTACGTGAAAACACACTGTAGTAATGGATAAAGACCAGGACAGTTGTTACCAAAAATACTGGATGATGTTACTGTTTAGAATGAGTCAACTGACGGTGTCTGCATATCTCAGTCGGTAGAGCTCTCACCTTTGGACCACAGGGTCACTGGTTCAAATCCAGGTAGCGACAACTCAGCCTGTGATTCTTATTTGCGCATATTGTTCTTATTGCGTATTGTCTTCTTTCTTGGTCCCGCCTTATCGCTGCTTGCAGCTATATTATTGTTTTTGTTTTCTGTTTTGTTCGTTTATCTGTAATATGCGTATGTGTGTAACCTATGTTTATTACTAGTAAGTAGAGTGGCATGCATGGTTCGTCATGTGAGTACAAAAAAACATCGACACCTTTGTACACCATTGACACTTGAAATATCTGATACTGTCAATGAAATATCATTATAAAAATAAAAAAACAATAGTTGCAGCCCTACATTGAATCGCAACAGCTCACATTCACATATAAGCAGGTTGTAGGGAGCGGGGCGGGATTTTGACCTTTGCCACCACTCTCTATTCATGTCGCAGGCAGGCTTATAGTATGAGGGACAGGTGAGCGAGCAGTGGGTGTAAATTTGCACCGCCAGATAGGCTGTCTCCACAGGGCACTGTCATCTGTCATCCACTCTGGGGCCTGTCACAGCAGCCAGGAACAGCTGTCCTGCCTCAATTATGAATCATTGGCCGTGTCAGGAGACATCAGACCACCTTATCTTCACCAGCAGCGCAGCCACAGGTCCAGAGGGAGCACGCACACACACACACACACACACACACACACACACACACACACACACACACACACACACACACACACACACACACACACACCTCACAATACTCATTGTGGGCTCACATGCATGCAGTACACACACTATAGCCATGTAAATACATTCCATACCCCGGTGGATTATAATGGGAGCTGGCTTAAAGGGCAATACCACTGTTACTATTGTGTCATTATCCATTGTGAATATTGTCCATTGTGAAGTTAACATATTGGACAGGGAGAAAGAGAGCCTATTTCAGATCAGAGAGGGAGAGGGGGGGGCTGGGGGAGATGATGTCAGACCAGAGTTCTATCAGGAAGAGAGCGGAGGTGGAAGGAGGGAGAGGGAGGGAGGGAAGGAGGTACAGTTGGGTGCCACCGATATTGTCCCTTATTATTTGACCCATTTAGGCCTGACCTCAAAATTTAAAAAAAATCCTTCTAAATCCTCCAGTTTTCTGAAATAAATATTTTCACGATTTTTCAAAAATAGCAGACCTACAAGCTCGTAGCGCGCCACTCGGTGGCGCGCTATGAGCTTGTAGATCTGCTATTTTTCAATAGCTAAATTATAACTTTAAAACACCAAAAGGGGTTCCCGCCCAAAATGGGTTAACTGTCCTTTTGCGCAGATCACGCAAACCTCAGCAAAAAGAAAAGGACAATATCGATGGCCTCCAACTGTAGAGGGAACCCATTTCACCCAGGCAATAACCCCACCAAAGCTGCGGTTACTGAAGTGAAAATATTGTTTTCAACATGGATGTCAGTGAATGAAGTTTAAGTGTATTCTTGAGATTTACTAAATTATACACTGCAAGCATTTGTGTTACAACATTTGGTGAAGACGACCCTTCATGGGCAAAACTCGCTCGCCTAAAGTCTCTTTCGGCTCAAGTTTACTTCAGCCACTGCGATTTTATCAGTTTTAGCTGAGCCATCACCCTTTTACGTGATTATAGATTCCACATTCCAGGAATGATGTTCACATAAAATGTTTGACTTTCCGGCAAAACCAACAGATTACTATAGTACTATTTGAGAGTGAGAATAGAATTCGTCAAGTACGTAAATGTCTGAACCATCCAACAATGTCTTTCAAATCAACACCTAATTTTGGACGATGCCCAAACTTCATTATGTTCCAAAATCATTGGTTGGCCACAAGGGTCACAGGGCCAGGGCCACAGGGTCTACAGAATTGGTTTCTTATTTGGAAATGTGGCATGTAGTCATTGCAAGGTGAATTATAAGGAAGAAACATATGCTGATTCAGGGGAAAGGAGAGAGAGATGAGAGAGAGAGAGAGAGAGATGTATTTAAATCTTATCTTAAATCTTAAATCGTATCTATCTATACGTACGTATAAATGCACAGAATCTCTGTCTGTGTGTGCCTGTGTCCACATTTAGCCCATATACTGCAGTATCTCCCAGAACTCTCCAACGTTGGTGGTTATACAGTACATGACTGATGTCATAGACAGGCCTCCAGCTACTTTGATAACAGGTACTGCATTATTATAATTACAATGATACTAGAAAAAACACTGCAATTATCAAGATAGGCCACTTCCACCTGAGATAACATGAGTCATTATATTACGTTTAGTTAATAGTGTCTTTGGGATAGTCAGCTGATCATTCCTAACCACAATAGTTTCTGCGAATCCCCCAATACGTTCTTAATTTGATAACGGACAAAAACGTCACTGCTATCAGTCAACTTCACTGCCATCAGTCAATATATAATAGAATTGTATAATTTTCAACTGGAAATGTTGATAGCCTACAAAACAGTAAGAATCAAGTATCCTCTCTGTCCTCTGGGTAGGTGCTCCCTTTTTATTCTTCAAATAAAATATTTCCTGAACTGTGTCAGAATGAGAGAAAAGGGCAATGTGGCGAGTCATCTCTTTCCTCCGGCCGTTGTCTCTTCAATCAAACCATTTCAATGAACTGACCATCCTGCAGGGCTAAAATGCCATTCATTGACAGACCGTGGTCTGCTGCCAGGGTGTAGAAAAATCTGAAGAGAAAAAACTGACGATAACCCTGCGATCACAGTAACAAAAGACTTGGCTATGTTTGCCATTCTGCACGATTTCTTTATACTTTGTGCTGGAACTCCTTGTACAGAAAGCATCCCGGGAATGCACTGCTGTGCAGCGTGCAGCAACGTGTGAGCGTGAAGAGAGTGTAAAAAGGGAGATGCATCTTATCACATTCCAGGCAGATAGTGGCCTCCTGCAGCTGACAGGTGTGACTAGGGTTACAGGCTATCTGACGACATGAAACATGGCCTCAAGATAATCCATACCATGTGATGCACACTAAAGTCTGTTCCAATGAGAAAAACGTACATTTGATGTCGGTGTATTTTGCCTTGCATTGTGTATGCTTCTGTTGACATTGACAATGCATTATAGTGACAGCCAGGAATTTATTTTTCATGCCCTCTCAAATAACTCTGTAAACACATATACTCTCGGCTTCTTACTATACTGTTGAAAACACCCGGTGATCCACTGCCGCGGAAATACACAATCTCACATAGTCACATAGAAATGGGAAATTAAGTGAATAAGAAATAAGTACACTTCCATACTGTCAAGGAACTCAACCAACATTTAGGTTCAGTGGGTGCAGTAATGCCAGTATGATAACAATTGTTATTTCACACTTTGGTTTGTTTGTTCCGGAGCAACATTCCAAGAAAGGCTTTTTCCAGGTAATTGAGCAGAGCTTTGATAACAGTCATTATACTTCACTTTAATCCATATTGCTCATATTTACGCAGAGAGCATTGAAACCTTTGTACACAGTACAAAGGTTCTCAGTTCATACTCAGTGGCAGTGTTGCCGGCTGTACGATAACTATCGTATTCTCTGTATGAACCCAATGATACTTCGATGATGGAGCGTGTGCCCCCATTGGAGTGTGCAAGGCTGCCGTTCTCCATCAAAGTGTGAGAATTTTATTGTGGGTGGATGTGTCAAGTTTACGCATACAGGTTGCTCTTTGACCGCAGCAAACTTGTATCAGAAAATGACTGCCCCAGCCCCGTCAACCTCCAATACATCTGTGATGGACAGCGACTCCGAGGTTGGAGTTGAACTCACAGATTAGAGAGGGCCAGACCCGTTTAAAGAGAGAGTTATGAGTGACCGGCTTTGATCTCGCCATGACGCAATCACGTGGTCCATGTATCGCTCTTCATCATCAGCCTGAGGATTTTATCTTTGGAACTATACAGTAGTGCAGTGTCAATGGCAAGCATTACAGTAAAGTGCACACTGGGGCATTTTTTTCGCTGCGTTTTGCGGATCCGAAAGTAGTAGGCTATCACTATCACTAGCTATCAGCCTGTCACCAACACCCCACTAGACCCCAGACAGCTGCGGAAATTAAACCTGTGGTTTCTCCTTTTTGGTTGTGTATGCTAATTTTAAGCCTCTAGTACAATAGTAAAATTTCCATCTGGCAACACTGTACTCAGGGGTGGAAAACCTCATCCCAAGTAAGAACAAAATGACTGCTGTGTGAATACGGTCAATCTACGAATTTGGTTTATGAATACTTATTAGAAGTTATTACAATGTTAGCCACTGTGATGCAGCACTGCCAACTGCTGTTTTCATGCATATCCTGACAAAGGCATTAGCAGAGAGAGAGAGCACACTATTATGATGCTATTTGTATGACTATGGCTATCTCAGTGGAACATTCACCTCTACATAAACAGACCGAACCCTTTCCTGTTTATACGGTTGTCTAAAACAATGGCGGCTTGCTAATCAGCAAAAGTTGAATGCTAATCCCAAAGCACAGCAGCCCATGTTGTGTTTAAACACAATAGCAGCTGGCACATTGTAGCTGACACTTTTGTAAGTTTCTCAACTCCCCAGTTGCCACAGCCTGCCACAGTGCCTATACCCAAAGATATGCTTCCTTCAGGAAGTTCTTATCAGCTGGGAGGTTAAAGGAACTTCAGCATATGAAATATGTTAATGAGACTTATTATATGTTTTCTTTCTGATGAATTGACTTTGCTTCCTGACATCCCTCATGGGCCTGGACATCTCAGTTTGTTATTTGTGGAAGGGTGCGGTTTTGCATAGATTTGAATACATGCATTGCTGATTTCTGTTCTTATTTTCGGGACTTGCATCTCTACTCAGCCCTACTCTCCATGACACTGACAGAGCTAGAGAGGGAGAGCATTTTTTCCCTCTGCCAGACAGAGTCGTCTTCCCTTTATGACAGCTAGCTAGGTGGCGCAGCAATTAGTGTCACCTGAAAGCTTTCCTCTTGGGAGGGCCCGGTCTGACGAAAACTCATCTCGGCTATAAACCCTGACACCCTAAAAAGCTCGTCAAGATCAAACTGGCCTCCTTTATGTCCTGGCATCCTCCCCTAAGGCGTGGCACAAAGGCTCCTGCTGTCTCATCTCAAGTTGATTAAAGCCAGCAGGCCTGTCGTGGCCTCCATTACACTGCCAGGCCTGCATGGCTCCCCTGTGACATTCCCTTGTGTGTCGTGTGTTTGATGCTGCTGGAGGCTAGGGTCACAGATGGACTGAAACCGTTATACCATTCCTGGTTCAACTTTTATTTTTTTTCCTCTTTTTTTTTTAACATTGCGTCAAGTAAATAGTCTGCATTTATACAGCACCAGCTTTGTCCACAGCGCTTTACAGGATGCATTACATTTCACCCATTCATGAAGGCAGCCATGCTGCAAGCCAGCACCACCCTGCTCTTGACTGATTGATTGAATACTTTATTAGTCAGAAATGTAAACAGCACGTGGTACAGTCAGACATTAAGGCTAAAAGGACCCTAAAAGGTCCCTCCTCATTTGACACCTTAATAAAAACATCTAAAACTGTAGAAATTCCAATTGGGCATTTACCACATAATTCCTGGGTGCATATCTTTAGTCGGACTCTCTGACATCCTAATGGTCCGACACCCTACCCCACAAACTTAACCGCGGAAGCCGCGGGTGAGTCTTAACCAGCCACATATGTCGGTCTAACATATGGCCCCCATAATTCCTAATGTCCTTTTCTGGGGAGAGCATTTGGCAAAAAATGACAGATGAGCAAATAGCTAGATGTTTGGTGTAGATTAGTTTTTACATTATTATGTTGTTGTTTTTTGCCCCTTTTGCCCTCTCCATGAAAACGCCTAACCTTTTGCCAGGCTGCAGTTGTAAATATGAATTGTTCTTAATCCCCCCTTGCCTTGTTAAATAAAGGTTAAATGAAATAAAGGAAGAAGGAAATACAAACGGACAACTGTGATTAACATTAATTGCTTATGGCGGAATATTCCGTCATATAAAATCCAGCTGCTTCTGATGGAATTCTCCGCCATTAAAGCTTGTTTAATGATATAAAACGGGATCGCTGTAATCCATTTTTTGGCGGGGCTTGGCCATGCCTTCTTCAGCGATCCTAGACATGTTTCGTGCATGCACACTGCCGTTCACTTCTTTGTTTACAGCCTGACTAAACTGTCTCTTCTCTCTAAATCTACGTCGCTCTCCATGGTTTTGCTTATAACGGCAATGTTCTCTCCTCATTTCTGACTCGTTTGGAATATTAACACTTCTAATGAGACATCAGACGAGGTAGCGCAAAATAGTAATGGAAGAATTCAACTCCCGGTTTTGGGGGAAAATGGAAGGTGGGTGCTTTTCAGAGTAAAATCTGCCGCATCTGCTTGACACTCTAGTGCCTTTATTCTGAAAAATGCCATGGCAGTAAGACGGTTAAACTTATCCATCGCCAAGGACTTATTTAACTTCTTTTTCATGATGTCCTGGAGCGCCAAGGACGTGTTTTTCGTGTTTTATAACATGGTAAAAAAAAATATATATATATATAAAAAATAAAATAAAAGATATATGGTGGCGGTCAGGGCCTTTTGGCGCCCCCTAGTGGCGATGGATGAGTTAAGAGCGCCCCTCAGTTCACACAAGTGTGTGTTTCTTTTTATCACAGCCGAAGTTGCTTTGCAGCCGAAAAGTTTCATGTAAATTAGTCCAATGATTTATCTCTGGTTGCGTCTGAATGTTCAAACCAGACCTGCAGGAAATAAATTGAAAAACAAACAAAAACACCATGAGACAGAAACAAAGAGGTGGCGCTGGTGAACTAGGTCTCATCACAGTGTGATGAGGACATTATATTATAGCCATGCCATCCAAATCTCTCTCCGGCTCTACCACTGACTCAGATCATGTTGGACAATGGAGACCGAACCCTCCACCATACGTTGTGCCTTGGGCTAAAATTGACCACGTCCAGTCTAGACTGACCCCTGAACGCCCCCCCCCCCCCCCCCCCCCCCCCCCCTCTCTCAAGTCCCTTGCGTGTTGATAACCACTACAGAGACTCACACAGGTAACGTTAGATCAGTGCAGAGCAAGGAAAAGGGACAGATGGCCTGGAAAGAGCCGATAGCTGGCTAACCCAAAGGATTCGCTTGATCAAATAATAAAACACACGTCACATCAGATTTTTAAGTACCTCGGGATCAAAGCCCCGAATAGAGGGATGCGGGGGGATTTTAGACATGCCGTCAGAGGACAGCTTGATGTTGGCTGTGACTCATCTTTAATTTACTAACCTTTTTCTCTTTTTAAATTTATTTTATGTTGAAAGTATTCCCTCTGAGTCTCTGACCAAAGGCACGGCGAGAAAATGTTAGATATAAGTCTCAAATTGACATTTGAATGTCTCAAAATTATAGCATCAAAATCTGTTTAACCACATAACACGTATATTCATTGGCTAATTGAAAATATAGACAATCTACAAACAAATCTTTCATGGGGGTCCCTGGCAAAAATATTTGCTCCTTAAGAAGTAATTGCCATAAAACATATTAATATCATACCAGTTTGCTTTCATGAAAATGCAACTATTTGATATTTCTGTATAATAAAGCAAATATGGTTTACCATTAAGAAACATGAGAGCCTTCAACATACATCCGTATATGAGACATAATAATGCGTTGCTCTGAACTACTGGCTACAGTAGTTACATAATAGAAATAATTGACTGCATGCTGTTTAACTTATTTCACACACAGTACAATACAGGCACTCTGAAACCTGAAAGTACTTCGCCTACTACCACATATGCCTTACTTTATTTCATCCCTGCATTCTGGTTTTGCAAGGCAGCTAGCACTAACTTCTTTATTGAAAGCTGGAAATGCAACCATTGGCCAACATTGATTATTATTGTTCAAATAAATCACAATACAGACAGATAACCATTGGCTGTAGAGCTGAACAGACTGGCCAAAATTAATGTTCTAAAACGTTTATATATATTTTTCATCCTCTTTTAATTACAAACTGGCCAGAGTGTTGAAAGGAGTATTAACCAATTCTTTATGATATATTGTTGGTGGATTGTCAGGGATTGCATGGAATGATATTCCAATAAGAAATGAGGAGCTGTCTCCTTTTATCATTTCCAGTGTAATTCAAGCCGAACAGCGTGAAGAATATTAATCTCCTCTATAGCTTGCCTTTTGTATCCTCTCGCCTTCTTTCCTTTACTTTCTTCACCTTCACCACCTACAACAGTGGCCTGTCTGCCAGTGACAATGCTACCCAGTGAGTGGTGTGCTCACTGTGCTGTAGGTTTATTCAGAGGGCATACCAAAGGAGGTCTGTCCTTGAAAAACAGAGCACTCACTTCGATATGTGTAGTCTCTTTACTTCATCTCTGAGGGAGAGAATGTTACCTGTAACAGAGTTCTGAGTTCTCAGTCAAAACAGTCAAGCCCAATGGACCACCAAGAGAACAAATCTGCTAATGGATTATCTCAGACAAAACCTTGCAATTCTACCGGTTAATGGAAGGGAGCAGTCTGTGATCCCACTGGAGGTAGATATGCGAGCATGACAAATAAGCTCATAAGAAAAGTGGAAGCAATCAATTTGCTCGGCTCCAACAACAATCCATTTTGTCTCAGTTTCTTTATCTCGAACTATGATGAAAAGGAGATTACTGTCAACAAAGATTACATAAAGGACGCTGATGAATAGTGCTCTCAAAATGAAAGGCCCAAGCATTGATCTGAGCAATATTTCACTGTGTTATTAATTGATGTAATCGGAAAACGTTCAGCCCTACCAGGTGGAAATGTTATTATCACAGTAACCACATTTAAAAACATACAAAAGGATGATAGAGGAAGAGTTTTACTCCACATATGTTTTGATAAACACAAATTGTGACCTTGTACATATATCTTCGGTGTGACATACCAGTAGTCGTGTGACATTATTATTATAATTATAATTATAACTAGAGAAGAATCGCTGCAAGCAGCGATAAGGAAAGCAATAAGAATAAGCCACAATAAGCCATAGAAACAAGACCATGGAATTGTGACGGTCGTTTTTTTATAGTGGGGGGCAGGGTTCTTGAAGACTCATACACTGAGTTGGCGGTGCCCGGATTTGAACCCATGACCATGTGTTGCAAAGGCAAGAGCTCTACCCACCGAGCTAACTGGACACAATCAGTTCTTCCATTGTGAACAGCAAAATCATTCAGTGTTTTTGTAGCAAGTTGCGCAAGGATAACTAATGATAAAGGTGGGTAAAGATAAATTAATTGACTGCATATAAACCAGAAAATGTACCAGATTCGGACGAGGAGCTCAATGAGTGAGTGAAAACCAATGAAATGAGAGTCGGAAACAGGGATTAAAGGTTAACTGAAAAACTATTATTAAACTTCACTGAAAATAAACAGCTTTGAACATTCATGAAAAACAACAAACAAATGGGGGCCACTTTAAGTTGTTGACTTGAAAAGTCCCAGTTCAGTTCTAAAGGAAAATCAGTCTCTTTCTCCAATTTGGAGAACCAGATTACCACATTTGTGGGGGGAAGGGGGGTTCAGAGTTCCAGATCGGCTCGCCAGGTCTGGGTACCATCCGGTACCAGACCATCCATGGAAGGGAATCCTTTCAGGACACAACAAACCTGACCTGAAAGGCCAGGTGTCCAAATCAGTCAATCAATCAATCAATCAATCAATTCATGAGTAAAGAGTAAACTTGATTTGATCAGGATCAAGTTCTTTATACAGGTTTCCCACTAAACAAATCAGATTCTAGCATTGTTACGGCCCTTTAAACTTGGCTCAACCACCTGACCAAGGGTTGAGTCAAGGTTTTTTGTCTCCACCAGGCCGAAGGCATGGGGAGAGAGTATGTTTTGCACTCCGTCCGTGTGTGTGTGTGCGTCCGTCCTTCCTTCCTTCCTTCCGTCCAGCTAATCTCCGGCACCGTTGGCCCGATCCATGCCAAACTTTGCACACACACTCTCTGGATGCCAACGACGAACCTCTGCCCCAAATATTCCTCAACGGCCTGTTATAGCGCCACCATGAGGCCGATTTAGGCAAAACACATTTCTGTAGATTACTCGTACACATTTTATCCATACATCACACAATTCGGTATACACTATCTCCATAGTCATGTGATCAACACGGATCTGCACCATTTCCCATCTTCCTTCCTGATTGGCTAAGATTCGCTTCCAAAGCTCACATGATTGGTCCGTTTCGAACAAAATGCCACAAATCACACAAACAGTGTGCAATTTCCGTGAAATTATACACGCACATTTCCACTTGGCTGAGGACACAATTTATTTTCCAAACCAGCCTCCTGGTGGCGCTATAACAGGGCAATTCCTGTTTTTACCTATAACTGCATCGATCTGTGTACAACTTTGTATGCGCACTCCCTAGAGGCCATGGAAAAACATTTTCCCTGCATCCCTCCACATCTGCCGGTTATAGCGCCACCATGAGGCCGATTTCTGCCGACATTTCTGCCGACAAATCCGACATTGCAAAACAGGGACTGATGGACACCCAAAAGAAAACGACCAGCCCATCTGAAACTTAACTAAATAATAACAGCAACAAAAAGGGAACACAACTGTTCAGTTTGGGTGTTTGGGAGACAATGAGCTGCTGGTCACAGCTCCTCTTATATAGCCTGCCACTAATCACGAACAGGTGACACAGGGTGTGACAGCCAGAACTCTCAGGTGATTGACAGGTGAGGCACTTTAGACCAGCAGAGGTCAGCAAAGCCACAGGCACTACAACAGAACAAAGTAAAGATTTATTTTCACAAAACGACAATTTTCATTGGCTCATAAAACATTTTTTCACTTAAAAAAACGTACTATACTTTCCCATGTCCGTATAGGTCCAAAGTTCACGTGTAGAACATTTCGTGCTGATCAAAGATCCTGGGAGGAGATGCATTTTAATTGATTTTCATATAATTCAAAATGGCGGGTGATCTAGAGGTCAGAGGTCAAAAGTAAGAGCACGAAACTTGTTCGGTATGAGGAGATGCATATGTGTGTCGAGGTTTCATTTCACCCGGTGCCAAATTGACTAAGCTGTAAACCTGAGTGCTACTGGCTCTGCCAACCTGGGGAGAGCCCCGAACTGAGCTCATGCTTCCTTCAATGCATGAGGAGTGAGAAGGCCGCTTTTTTCTTATCACCTGATGGGGGGAGTTTCCCCGGTAGGACATAGCGCGTGAAAGGAACACGTTATTCCAACCAGTTCCTTTCCATCAAGGCAGTTAGAGACTGGAATTACTGAATGTTTGTTTTGAGGGTACCTACCCTAGGAGTCACGGGGAGAACATGCAATCCCCGGTGGGAATCGAACCCCCAACCTTCTACTGTGAGGCAACGGCGCTACTGACTGTGCCAATGGAGGACACTAAAAAGTTATCTGAGCATAAGGTTGTGCAAATGAGCACAGTGACATTCAGCGATGTCTGCAAGTATGTCCTGCTGTGTTAAGCACTTCTGAAATCAGATAAGGGATTCTGCTCAAGTCCCATGTTTTGCTATTGTTTGATCAGATGTATCATATTCCATTCCGAATAGCTACAATTGTCTTAAAGACAATCGCTGTTAATCCAGTTGAAGTCCCATTCTGTAACTTGCAACAAGTAGAACAACATGCTGAATAGTGCACTAAGGTCTTTATCCAACATATCTTCGCTATCGGGTAGAAACCTCATATCTCCATATTTAAGCTTTTTATATATTAATGTTATTAATGCCCTATAGTTCATCATCCAAGTGTCGCACAAAAGTAGTGAAAACCTGTGTGGAGTTTGCATGTTCTCCCCGTGTCCCCTAGGGTAGGTACCCTCACAAAAACATGCAGTAATCCTGGTCTCTAAAAGTACCTCCCCCTGGCCAGCCGGGGCGCCTGATGGAGGGGAAAGGAACTGGTCGGAATAACGTGTTCCTTCCACGCGCTACGTCCGGCCAGGGAAATTCCCCCCTGTCAGGTGAAAAGAAGCAGCTTGGACTCCTCATGCATAGAAGGAGGCATTAGGTCAGTCCGCTGCCCCCCCCCAGGTTGGCAGAGGAAGTGTAGCGCCCAGGATTAATTGGCACTGGGTGAAAAAACTGGGTTGCAAAAATCGTGGGATAAAAATTATAAAAAATAAAATAAAAAGTAGTGAAAACAGCAGACAATTGTGATGTGACATGTTGTTAGCTTGTAGACCGGCTATTTTCACTATTATCTATTATTGTTTTGCTGTAGTAATGAAAAAGGAATGGTTTGGGACATACAAGGTTTCCACCCAACAACGACGATACAGTATGTACTGCCAAACTCAATGGCTGAAGTTCTGATTAACTACACCCACAGGTGTATCATCTCCATCCAAGATACTAAAATAAACACTTCTGCATATGCTTTGGATGCTTGCTTCATACAGTATTTGTGTCTCAGAAATATAATCAAAAAGTCTCTAAGGAGTCACACTGTGTCTAATGAACTAAAGTAGGCAAGGCAAGTTCATTTGTATAGCACATTTAAACAGCAAGGCAATTTAATGTGGTTTACACATAAGCATTAACGCACGCACGCACGCACGCACGCACGCACGCACGCACGCACGCACGCACGCACGCACGCACGCACGCATACACGCACACCACACTGTGAGCTTATATACTTATATGTTAGGGTTTTGTATATTATTAATATAGGTTTTTACCTATAATGACATGCCAAAAATAGGGAACCCAGGTTGAAAGTGGTTGAAGAAGTGACATAGTCCCATGTTCAGACCCCACTATCTTACATAATCACTTCCAGCGACGGAGAGTCAGGTCTGAATCCCAAGTTAGCATGTCTGGGTTTAGCCAGACTCTATTGGCTAGGTTGTATCGGAAGTGATTGGTCTGTGGTTGGCGTGCGTCCGTGCGTGTGCGCATGCTGTGTGTGTGTGTGTGTGTGTGTGTGTGTGTGTGTGTGTGTGTGTGTGTGTGTGTGTGTGTGTGTGTGTGTGTGTGTGTGTGTGTGTGTGTGTGTGTGTGTGTGTGTGTGTGTGTGTGTGTGTGTGTGTGTGTGTGTGTGTGTGTGTGTGTGTGCGCGTGCGCGTGCGCATGTGCGTGTATTCATCCCTACAATAAGCAGCAAGCTGGGGAGTATTTGAGTAGTGTGTGTGTGTGTGTGTGTGTGTGTGTGTGTGTGTCTCTCTCTGTACCTTTCATTCTAGCTTTGTTCTCATTATCTGTCTGTCTGTCATAAATCAGGTAGAAGACGGTCGTGATGAGACACAGGTCTCTGCTTCAATCAGTTTCTACCTTTGCTGAGACATGAGCCTCTATTCTATTCCGTCAGCTGTTACAGTACATCTTCATTGAAGATGAGGCTGCACTGAATGTCCCCACATGACTGCACAAGGTCCACTGAATGTCCCCACATGACTGCACAAGGTCCAGTTGTACTGTGGCTGCACTGAATGTCCCCACATGACTGCACAAGGTCCAGTTGTACTGTGGCTGCACTGAATGTCCCCACATGACTGCACAAGGTCCAGTTGTACTGTGGCTGCACTGAATGTCCCCACATGACTGCACAAGGTCCAGTTGTACTGTGGCTGCACTGAATGTCCCCACATGACTGCACAAGGTCCAGTTGTACTGTGGCTGCACTGAATGTCCCCACATGACTGCACAAGGTCCAGTTGTAAGACACTGAATGTCCCCACATGACTGCACAAGGTCCAGTTATAAGACACTAAATGTCCCCACATGACTGCACAAGGTCCAGTTGTAAGACACTGAATGTCCCCACATGACTGCACAAGGTCCAGTTGTAAGATAGAGGTGCATATACTGTATGTGGATCCCCATCTCTGCCTGCATGTAATTCTTTACAGACCAGATTTCACGCTGAATGAATGTGTTGAATTGATGTGTGTGTGTGTGTGTGTGTGTGTGTGTGTGTGTGTGTGTGTGTGTGTGTGTGTGTGTGTGTGTGTGTGTGTGTGTGTGTGTGTGTGTGTGTGTGTGTGTGTGTGTGTGTGTGTGTGTGTGTGTGTGTGTGTGTGTGTGTGTGTGTGTGTGTGTGTGTGTGTGTGCGCGCGCATGTGCGCGAGCCTGCCTGCCTGCATGCATGCATGCAGTTTGTGTATTTTAAGCTTTAGCAAAGTTACCCCAAGGAGGCATTCAGAGAAATGGTGCTCAAACAAACACTTTTCGTTTAGACTTATCTTAGCCCTCCAGAGGCAGCAAGACAAAGCTCACCCATTTTCAAGTCTCTGCTGGTAAATTAAGTGTTTGAAGAATTGCAAATGCCAGATAATGCACATCCTGATATAGTTCACTTTTGTAGACTAAGAACAGACCCCAAAACATGCTTCCACAAACATGCACAAGTTTGAAATACTACTACTTGGAAATTATGCAAATGACATAAAGGTCAGTGAAAACAAATCCATTGACATTGTTTTTCCCCGGTTAACCTCAAGAACGTTTGCCCCTTAACACTGTAACAGGCAGAGCTAGAGCAAACCTTATGCTCTAAACTTGAGTCCTTCCGACCTGAAATGGCTTATCTCCTACTTCTAATTGAATGACCTCCAGTAAAAGCAGCTTGCAATATAAACCTGTTTTTATGCAGATGGCTCAGCATAAGGATGTGGTAAAACTGCAGGCCATTGTTTGTGAGGAATTCACTAACATCAAGTTATGGTATAACACATTGTCCCTTCACATGGCCAAAAAAAGAAAATATTTTATTTGGTTCCCAACCCAGGCTGTGCAAACTGGCTTTGTCCCAAATTGACCTCAGGGGCCAGACCTTAGCTATAACCTGGGTGGTGAAATTATGGCATAAAAATTCATGAGCATGGTAAACAGCAGAACAAAATTTCAGGCCAGAAAAGCTCAATTCCTGGATGTGGCAAATCTCCATCTACTAGCCAACTTGTTTTGTGGTTTTGATTATGCCATCTGCTCATGGTAGGAAGGCCTGACTAAAATCCTGTAAGAGAAGTTGCAGGTTTTGCAGAACAAATCTGTTAGGGTTAATTGTTTTGGGACTAGCCGTGAGGGACCATGTTGGCAAAGAGCACTTCCAGCAGCTGGGCTGGCTCCCTTTGGAAGCTAGTTCAGTACAATTACTGCTCAGCATGGGCCATAGCATCCTTAACAACAGGGCCCCCAGTACCTCAGCATTCATTGTCAGAGGAGTGGTGACACTCATGCTCACAGCATTGCACACCTGTGCTTTCCCAGGTTTAAAATCAATATATTTAAATATATTTAAAATATATATTAAAAAACAAAAAACAACAATATAGGTAAAAACACTTGCGTGCTAGCAGCAAACTTTGGTCAACTCAACTCTCTGTATAGTATTTATAATTGTATTTTACCGACGGCACGAGTGGGCGGCCGACTGACGGTGGATCCCAAATGACTCTTGGGCCCCACCACGGTAGTGAAGAAGTGGTGGAAAGGATACCAAGGACATAAAGCAGGAGGAGGAGAGGAGTGGCAAATTATCCACCTGTTTCAACGTGAATGTACTTGGGCTCCTTGTGTGTGTGCTTCTCTTCCTTCAGTCAGTGTTGCCATGTCTGCTTATTATAAGCGACCTATGGCTTATCTTTCTGTAAAGTCGCTTGTAAATATTTTATTGGTAGTTGCTTGTTGTGGTTTTTTTGGGCTTGTTTCTAAAGTGTACAGTAGTTGCTTATTTGGGCTTGCTTCCTAATGTTGTTTAAAGCAGTGGTTCCCACATTTCTTCACGTCAAGGAACCCCAGATTAATACCGGTATGTAATCGTTTATTCGCGTCGCATCGCTAATTTGCCAATGACCGTATTGTAAAATGAAGGACAAATGAAGGACAAATGAAGGACAAAAACCCACTTACAGTATGTTACAGTATTGCATCTACTGTACCTAAACATTACAGATTTTTCCACAAACCCAAGCTAGTCGGGTCACTGAGTCATTTTGATTGGATTTGAATGATGACAAGTCAGCAGCACTCACCTGAATTTCAATGCCATAGCCCAGATAGACTGTCACCAGGTAGGTGCATTCCATGCCAGAATCCAGTGTGATGGCAGGTTGCTGCACAATTTCGATGTCACCCTCGGGGTCAGTGAAATTCAGAGTGCAGGGCCCTGGAGGAGACATAAAAAAGACATGTGATCCCTTTTGCCCAGACCATTGATCCCTCCGACAGTCCACCTGTGTCGGAATAGTCCCGTGGCCGGTCACACTCTCCAGGCTCCGTCTCATTCTGGGATTAGTGGATGAGACAAAGTGCAGGCCAAATTGGTTTGCCACATGAACAACTCTGTTATCGCTACTGGATGAGCTCACTTGGCAGACCTAATTCTAAATTTCTCTGTCCTTGGGTCAGTGGCAGCCTTTTCCCCAGGTAGTACACCGAAAATTAAGCCAACATTTACTATATCGGCATTTACTATATGTAAGGGCGGTGGTGGCTCAGGGGTAGAGTGGCCGGATGGTAACCACAAGGTTGCCAGTTTGAACCCGGGCTCCCCCAGAGTTAGTGTCGAAGTGTTCTTGAGCAAGACTCTGAACCCCTAATTGCTCCTGATGAGCTGGTTGGTGCCTTGCATGGTTTCCGCCGCCATCTGTGTATGCATGTGTGTGTGAATGGGTGAATGTAATGCACAATCTATGTAAAGTGCCTTGGATAAAGGCGCTATATAAATGCACCATTTACCATTTTTATCACACTAACTTATTTTGATAAATTAAAATGGTAGGCCAACAACTAATGGCATGAGCACAAATGATGAGTAGGCTACAACTACAACTATCTACATAAGCATTTTGGTATGAAAACCAGCATTGCTAATCCAAATCCAGTATCATACAAAACAAACCACCTGTAAATCGGGTGAGAACTCGGCAAGTTGTGGTGCTTTTAATGCCCGGTTTACTTGCATTGAAGAGTGAACTGCGCAACTATGGCAGATAATACATTTTACTCTGGTCATTAACTATTTACCTTGTTGGTTTGATCATTTGATCATCTAAAATATATACAGAATATATATAAAATATATACAGAATACAGTCTGTTAACAGACTCCTTCTAGATTTGTTTTTGTTGAAAAAAATAAAAATAAAAATCAAGCTATGATCACATGCTCAAAATAAGGACGACAGGTTCAAGGTGGTTAAAGGAGCGAGGGATTTATTTCTCAACAATGACCGGCTGGCCGTCAATTATTCCGCTATTATTATATTGACCCAAAAGCAACAACAAAACTAAGTATTTCCTTGCGTAGGTTAATGAAAGTATTCCATAAGTGTTGCTCAGGGTGGACACGGTCACCTCGGAAAATAAGGAAGTGTTGATCAAATAGAATGAATTTCCGGTTAAACTTGCATTGTCTATTTCTCCCTTCAAATCTTTTCAAAAACATTCTTGAGAGCAATGTTTAGGTGCAAATGACTTTGTTGTTGACTTTGTTTACATGGCTGTCATGTTGGATACAGCACAAAAACAAGCAGCGCAGCAGGTGCTCTGAGTTTTTGATTAGACAGCGGTCTGTTAGTGTAGCCTCACGTAGCGATACTAATATCACTGTGTGGATATTAGTCTCGTCCCTCTCAGTGTTAGATTTGTTTTCTCAATGTCCCGCCCCATATTTGAATACTGGGCCCTGGTTGGTTATAGCCTTGTTCCAGACGATTCTGGTTGGCGTCACCATTTCGGCCGTGAAGCCCTTCCACAATTGAGAGGGGCCAGACTAAATCTGCTAGGGGCAATATGCATTGCAAAGGCAGATGAAGGCTGGCTACGCGAGGCTACTGTTATTGACTCAGCAGTCATTATCCAGAAATAACACATAGTTAATTCAGTGATTGACCAATCAGAAGCAAGCATTAAGCCATCCTTGTAATATAAGGTCTGTTGACGGTACCTGACGTTTGCATGGTGGTGATGGTGGTGGTTGTAATAGTGCTTGTGGCAGTAGATGCGTTTCCTTCGCGCTCTTCTACTTCCGGTGCTGTGGTCAGCTTGGTGAGCGGACGGCCAGGACTGTCTTTGTTTTTTCCTGCTGTACTCTTTGCTCCCCTGCCCTCCGCTGTCCTATCTGAGGTGGGTGCAGAGGGGGTCTCCACAGGAACCACACCCTGGCCGTAAGGCAGGCCTCTCAGGGTGGAAGGAGTTGTTGTGGTGGGGTGGTTTTCATTGCTCTTAGTATGTGTCACATAGGTAGTCAGGGACTCTGTGGTTGCTGTCCCCACGTCTACCCCTGTTCCTTTGTCTTCAGAGACCTTCTTCTGCGATGCAAACGCAGGCAACAGAGGTGCCGTGGGAGCGAATGTGGTCAGCGGGGTAGTCGTGGCGGCCGAGGTGGCGGTCGTGGCGATGTCTGAGAACGCCGGGGCATCCTCGTGGGGCACGAGCTGCGTGGTGGCTTCCCCTTCCTCCAGGGCAGAGACAGGGGCAGAGCCTGGCATGGTGGGATCAGCGGCCAGAGATCCATCGTCTCGGAAGAAGCGCTGGTCTCCCTGGAAGTCCTTGGTGAGCAGCCGCTCATGGAGCAGCTGGCCCTTGAGAACGGACCAGCGGTTCTGGACGTTTAGTGGCGAAACTGTGCTGAGTGTTTGGTGGACCTCGCCCTCCGTGTCCAGGGTGCTGGAGGGTGTTGAGATTCTTCTGTCCAGCTCTGCAGTTTTCTGTCTCACACCATTTGTTTCTTCTGGTGTAGATACTAGAAATGATAAAGACAATATTGAAACCATTATAATACATATAACACATTTTCACCATGTTTTAACACTTTTTGGCGAGTGGGATTATCATACAGCCTATGATGTGGGAATAATCTTTGCAAACTATGCAAAGGCTATGTTATCATTCAATATCAATTTCCCCCAGCACCAATTATATGACTTTCCTGTGCGCCCTGGAGATGTCCATCCTCTAGCAAGCGCTTATGCTGTAGGTCTTAAAAAGCCAAATGTCCAGATATCTGAATAACTATTAAAGCTTTATGCTCCCCTTTAATTGGGTGACTGATTAAGCATCCAACATAATACAGTAGATAGTTTTTAATACCTTGCTTTTAAATGCTTGTAATTGTGTCACCTGTTAATCCCATAATTACAACTACCTACAGTATTTATGTTAGAGATACTTAAGAGCCACTTAAGATGTTCGGTTACATCATCAAGTGAATAGTGGCTGCTGCATAATGTTAAATGCCGGTCAGATTGCCAGACAATGCTGCACGGCACGGCATGTCTACGATGGAACAAACTGATGTGGCCTCCTACACGACCTGAGAGCAGACATGAGATTTGAGCAGGCCGTACACTCAAGGCAGAGTGATGATAGATTGCTAAATCCTGTGATGGTGATCTTGGCGTACGCACGTTTCTCTGTCTGCGTAAGATTGATAAATGAGGGCCAGTATGTCTATCTGCTCTATCACCATCACCATGGTGGGATAAGGTTTTAATGATCCTGACAGTATGTCTATCTGCTCTATCACCATCACCATGGTGGGATAAGGTTTTAATGATCCTGACAGATTGTTAGTGACAGATTATGAGCAGAAGCAACATAAAGGAAAACAAATCACGTTTCCTGATTTATTATGAATGTGCTCAAGTGGAGCTTCCTGGCAGGCAAATTATGTCGACTGTATAGGCTACCTAAAAGACACCATATATGAATCACTATATGTTCCACGATTTTTGTCTGAAAGGGGGAGGGGGGGACGCAGGTTGATGTTACTGCGTCACATTGTCTAAGTATTATTAGGGCATGCCTCCTGGTTTTGTTGCAGTAAGTGGTAATTCCATTCAGCTTCTGCCATGGCAATTTCAGGCTCTCTATAGCAGCCCACAGCCACTGCTTCGAATAAATCCAATCCCTTCATTTGTCCTTTCAGACTTTGGAGATGGAGCAGCTCCTCTGTGACATGCATGTTGCCATCAACGCCTCAAAAATAAGCAGCTGGCATGCAGGGACAGATTAAGACTCATGGAGGACCCTGGCCTGGGCCAATTATCTTTTATGGCCCCCCACTCTGACCCACGCTACCCAGAAGAGGCAGTTGGGTGTTCACCCAAACACACTACTTATGAGTTGTAAGGCATGTGTGCGTTAAGAATGCTCCTGTAGAGCTCCTCCTTCATCGTACAGGATTTAAATTTTTATAACCTAGTACTTACATGATATTTATTAAATAGAACATCTTAAAAAAGTTACCTGAGTTAGTCAGATGGCTAATTGGCTATATGGGAGGGGACTTGCACTGTAGAACATATTTGAACTATATTTAATATATTATTTAATGTAAATATATATGGCCCCCACGGGCTCTTGCCGTCAAGGGCCACTGGGCACATGGGCACTGGCCCCAATGGCCCGGTGCATAATCCATCAAATTCTGGACCTTGTCTTTTATATCAATGTTTTCATACCACGCATTATAAAATAAGCCTAAATAATCCTGCACTTTGTCACAGATTTGCTTTTGTATGTCAGATGTTATGTTCTCAATCCTCTATGCAACTGTGTTCCAAATTCCAAATCACATTTTGAAACCAGGTTTCAAAAGTCACAGGCCATTTTAAATCTCTTTGCTATCACGGCACGACACCCTGTCATGAACAGGTGTACGTTACAGGTGTAGTTTATTGAATTGTAGTTTATTTAGGTTCTAAGACTTTATTAGACTCCACTGATTATTTAACACTAATATTTAACACTGTTCCTGTCATTAGTTCTCGGGCACCCAATGTATCTGTCTTAAGTCGCTTGACTAGACTCGGGAACGATGAACTATTAGAAGAACACATCTTGACCAGACGACCCTGGACGATTACCGCCAGCACTAATTAAATAAATAGTTATTTCCAACAGTGCATTGTTCATTCTTTAACTAACTGGACTGTACTGTTTTCTGTACTGACACAGTACTCTCTAATTGTACGCCAGAAAATACTAGCTGCCTCTAGTAGTGGGACTGCCCTAAATATTGAAGAACAATACTGATCGAAGCAACACTCGGTATAGTCTTGATCCCATGTGCGTACAAACGGGAATAATCCGCAATGTGTTTTGACACCTCCGTTATCTTGTACTCCGTGGGTGACAGTTTGTCTTAATGAGGCGGGAGAGCTGCAAGCACACTTCACATGGTTCTAAGATGAAAGGACGGTATTGACACTGGCGGAAAATGAATGTCTTATATCACCCTTAGTATCCCAGGGTAGTGTTCCTATTGGCTTATATCACCCTTAGTATCCCAGGGTGAGTGTTCCTATTGGCTTATATCACCCTTAGTATCCCAGGGTGAGTGTTCCTATATGGAACCACTGCACCCCAACAGGTTGCATAAACCACAGAGCTGCCAATTAAGTGTGATACACCTACACATTATACAAAGGTTTTTGCCACACAAAGACGTGATCGAGCTATATTGTTAATTGTTGTGAAGCTGTGTTTCGTGTGTTTCTTTATTTTTTTGGTTGGTTGCTAGGCCAACCTTAGTGGTAACCAGGGACCTTGTTAGTGACCCTTCATCTCTTCTTCTCATCTTTTTTCCTTCTTTGTAATCATTACTTTTTCTTTCTTTTTTCCGTTTGTTTGTGACTACTTTGATGATGCAATGAGCTGCAGACAGGGAATTTGTGCACCAGGTGTATCTTTTTATGTATCAAGGCTATGTCCAGGGGCTGTGCTTGTACATCAAGCTACCTCACGCTAGGTAAACAGTAGATAGATACTGTAGCTCCTGAAATATGGAATTATTGCCTCCCTAGCTGGACTAAGCATGAAGGTCCATGAAAAGAGAAAATATTGTAGTCTCATGTGGTACTGGCTCTCATGCAACGTTTGTGTAATCGCACGATTCTCACCTATACAAGACAGGACGTTTTGCACTGAATGCTTTTCATCAGGCATTCCAATCAAGAGCCTTTACTGTAGCTTGAAATGTCACATGACATGTATATTGGCATGGGAGCTACACCGTGTGCAGTCAGTATGTATATTGGCATGGGAGCTACACAGTGTGCTACACCGTGTGCAGTCATTATGTATATTGGCATGGGAGCTACACCGTGTGCAGTCAGTATGTATATTGGCATGGGAGCTACACCGTGTGCAGTCAGTATGTATATAGGCATGGGAGCTACACAGTGTGCAGTCACATGTATATTAGCATGGGAGCTACACAGTGTGCAGTCAGTATGTATATTGGCATGGGAGCTACACCGTGTGCAGTCAGTATGTATATTAGCATGGGAGCTACACCGTGTGCAGTCACATGTATATTAGCATGGGAGCTACACAGTGTGCAGTCACATGTATATTAGCATGGGAGCTACACCGTGTGCAGTCAGTATGTATATTGGCATGGGAGCTGCACCGTGTGCAGTCAGTATGTATATTGGCATGGGAGCTACACCGTGTGCAGTCAGTATGTATATAGGCATGGGAGCTACACAGTGTGCAGTCAGTATGTATATTGGCATGGGAGCTACACCGTGTGCAGTCAGTATGTATATAGGCATGGGAGCTGCACAGTGTGCAGTCAGTATGTATATTGGCATGGGAGCTGCACAGTGTGCAGTCAGTATGTATATTGGCATGGGAGCTACACCGTGTGCAGTCAGTATGTATATTGGCATGGGAGCTGCACAGTGTGCAGTCAGTATGTATATTAGCATGGGAGCTACACAGTGTGCAGTCAGTATGTATATTGGCATGGGAGCTGCACAGTGTGCAGTCAGTATGTATATAGGCATGGGAGCTGCACAGTGTGCAGTCAGTATGTATATTGGCATGGGAGCTGCACAGTGTGCAGTCAGTATGTATATTGGCATGGGAGCTGCACCGTGTGCAGTCAGTATGTATATTAGCATGGGAGCTACACAGTGTGCAGTCAGTATGTATATTGGCATGGGAGCTGCACCGTGTGCAGTCAGTATGTATATTGGCATGGGAGCTGCACAGTGTGCAGTCAGTATGTATATTGGCATGGGAGCTGCACCGTGTGCAGTCAGTATGTATATTAGCATGGGAGCTACACCGTGTGCAGTCAGTATGTATATTGGCATGGGAGCTACACAATGTGCAGTCAGTGACACGCTTTGTTCTCCATCTTTTCATGTCTGGCCCTGCTCGGGTACCTGTGGTGTATTTATGGATGTCTTTCCCTTTTGGCACTTTTCATAAAAATGTCATCTCAGCAGTAAAAAGTGATCCTTTACAAATATGCCCTGTTCAGTTCTTGACACATTAAAAAGTGTTTTGTTAGGGTTGATAATAATAAGCCTGCTAATTTAGCTGCTTGTCAGAAGATAACGAGTTCACCCTAAAATGTGTTTAAAGGTTCTAGAAATGACTCTCCCACAACAGCAAGTGTACATTTTGTCGGCCTTCTGGCGGTACATTCTGTCTTCCTCCTCATCCCTCTCCCCTTTCCTGCACATTACTGTACCCTATCAAATAAAGGCTTTTAAGGCCTTTCTGCATTCTGCATTACAGAATTCTGCACACTGTTAGTGTAAGAGTGTGATCGTGCCATTCAAGAGGACGAGTGAACCATTTCTTTCCCCAGCCTCTTGTGGGCTGACAGAGAGTTGACACGTGGCATTAGATTTCCACTGGCAGGCTCGACAACGCCACATTTATCTTTGTGGGCTACAGAAGAAATTCAAAGGCCTTTTGATGTTCCAAGATGGAGTGGAAACATTTCCTTGTAGCCTTATTCTGTCAGAGTTAGAGCATCCAAAGTGTTTTTTAAAGGTAAACTAAGTATATTTGACAAGCCTCAGTACCAAGGAGATGTAATAGGACTCCATGCAGGATTGTGGTATATATATTTACCACCACGGCCTTTTCAAAGCCAAACCTGAACTGCAATGGACTGTAGCCTGTACCCTCCAGTGAAAGGCACGTGAAAGATTGAATCTTATCCAAATTGGCTTATGGGCGGACAGTGGCCGGATGGGCATCACAAACATCCCGATTTGATTGGCCAACAAATGTCACAAACATGACATCTGCCCGGGTTTGATTGGCCAAGCTTTGCGTGCCATAGTATTACGATCAGCACTATTAGATTTCCGGGCTGCAAAGTGGCCTGAAAATCTAGATGTTATCAATCTCCTAGGAGCTTGAACATCTAATCTGGTTGTTCAAAATTGCAGAGCAACTCTTAAAAAAAGAAATAACACTCGTGTGACTGTGAAGTGAGGGGCACCTTGTAATGTTGAAATGAAGCATCATTTTGACTTTCATAAGCCTGCACATGTGGCAGAGTCACTTCCAAAAAACTAAAAACACTAAATACTCCATATTTCCTCAAATGCGATCTTTTTATACAGATAGTTTTCTGCTGAAACGTGTAAGTTGATCCTCACTCTTCTCTATCAGTCCTCTATGACTTGGCCCTTGACCATTCAATTGCTGCCAGGTTGCTGGCCTTCAGTCAGAATATTGAGTGAGAGCGGAGAGCAGAGCCTTGGGTTAAAGCAGAGTTTCTCATACGCAGATCGATAGAGGATCAATGTGTTCCGGCTGAAGACCTCAGCGCCACGCTGATTACAGAGCAGAAAGAACTGTTACTGCACCGCTCTCATCCAAGAAATCCTAATTGGATGTTCTCAGTTGCTGTTTCATAGAATGTACAATGGCCCTGTAAATGAATTCCAAAATGTATCTGCATCGGTCCACTTGTAATTCAGTGTTTACAGAACAGGACCTGAAGCAGATGCCAAAATTATCCAGAGTGACTTGCAAATCGCAAGACAGGAGTATTCGGCATGAAGCGAACTAACAACCGAATAAACTCAGCTCAGTCAGCTGTCAAGTACATAGAGAGCCATGAAAACAATTTAGTGTTACAATGCATCTACGATAGCAGATAGACATATCTATTCCTAATACAGTACACAAATCTTTCTATTATAGAATATGCATTGTCATGATTTTGACTAAATCGGTAGCCTACTCGGTAGTACTCCAATAGCCAGTATTGTTTGTTGATGATAAAATCACCTTCATCTAGTTCCCTATCCGAGCTTGAGCGTACCTTTTTATTGGCACTGACAGTTTAATAGACTTGAACAAATAAGGAACATGTTTAAAGGCAAAGATCTGAGCCATCGCAACCCTTTACTGGACTGTCTCACATACAAAAATGCTTCATTAGTAGATGGCTAAAAAGCTACTCCCACGCAATCAGGCTTATGAACGAACCAGTCAGGAAAAATAAAAATCAGCTTGGGAAATGTTAATACCACGACTGCCTGTCAGAGGCAGCATAATGTTCTGGCACAGACAGATGTTTATCAGTAGTTCTCTCAAACCTTTTTCATGTCAAGGACCACCAAGTTTATGTAGTATTTGACCATGGACTCCCATTAAAAATACATGTGCACTTTATAATTCAAATACAACAATAGTATATCTTTGACAAGCTTCTGCAAGTTGACTGTACTGATATGAACGGAAATCAAACCACGATGTTTTACTCCTTTTCATGTCAGACCACCAGTGTTGTTTTTGGCATCAAATTTCTATTTTAGTTTTAGTCATAGTCTCTTGAATAGTTTTCACTTAGTTTTAGTCACATTTTAGTCACCTGGAATGTGTTAGTGTTAGTTTAGTTTTAGTCGACTAAATGTCATGAGATTTTAGTCGACTAAATCTACAGTTGATTTAGTCGACTAAAATGCAACCAAGTGTAAAATGACTTATACTAGATCTCTTGTCCACTAGTCCCTTCCTAACATTTTAGTCTAGTTTTTATTTGTTGACTAAATTGTCAGTATATTTAGTCTTAATTTTAGTCATCACAGCTTAGTTTTCATTTAGTTTCCATTTAGTTTTTGTCAGTGGAAAAAGGTAGTCGACAAATAATCTTCGTCTTAGTTTTAGTCGACGAAAACAACACTGCAGACCACTGATATGGTCCTTCTTAGGGTGACTGCTGGTAAATAAAGTGCTGGTGTATAAAGTCACATCACTTGACAATGTTAAGTGTTAATGTTAAAAAAATGTTCTATTCCACGATCCCCTCTTTCACAAGCTGTCAATCCAAGCAAATAATAATAAAATAAAATAATGATGATAGTACTGTAAATCATCTGCAAGTGCCTGAAACGGCTAGTATGATAAGAAATAATTATTTCACAAGATTGTACTGTACATCTCCTGGTATACACTACTATATCTATCTGAGCTGCTTTCATCAAGTATGAATCAATTCTTCTTCTTGGTGTTGGCCAAAACATGTACTTGTTTAAATTGAGATATTTTTGTACAACCTTGCGAATCTTGTATTATTGTCAGACTTGCTGACAAAAATGAAATGAGCCTTACCCTGCCTCATTTCTCAGACATGCTCAGTGATCTCCACTTCCAAGTAATTATCTTTCGAGGACTCCAATCAGGTGTAAAAGTAATATGCTGACTTGTCTGAGTCCCTGACAGAAGCCGCACTGGGAGTCAAACTATAAGCGCTGTGCTGTCAGAGCAATGTGATACTGACATATCCTTATACGGCCCTGAAAACTGCTGTCATGATAGAACTTCTATCTTTAACCAAGCACACCAGTCAGACGAGTGCTGTATACTCCTATACGATCACAAAAACATTGTTAAACGGACAGTGAAATTAAGATGAACAAAAGTGTACAAGAACAGCATGCCTGTGTGAATTATTTGAACATATTGAGGTTTGTGTCAGCTCATTTTTATGGCCTGACCTCAAAAACACAAAATGTTAACCTTCTAAAGCACAGGTTACAAGGTGCCGCGAGGCGAGGCAAATTCCCTGATGCCGCAGGCTCAAGATGAGTTGTGTCGAATATAGAACATTGTAGTTAAGATTATGTGATCTCTCTGCACTCAGCTATACCTAACAGGATGTTTTTTTTATTAGAATATTGCAAATATATAATCATTTAAGACACTAAGGGCAGTATTATGCGTGTCTTAAGTACCAGGTCTTATGACTTAACTTAAGACCTGGAGGCGTGGTCAATGCCGTTTGGCTATTCTGAGTGGCCAAATGACATTGATCACGCCTCCAGGTCTTAAGTTAAGTAATAAGACCTGGTACTTAAGACACTCAAAATACAGCCCTAGAGGTTCAAACCCTCACACGTTGCACAGCTGATGCGATTCATGGCATTTTTTTCCTTTTGTCTGATGCCATGACGACACGGATTGTTTGGGTCTAGTGTTGGTCTAGTGTTGGGTCTGAGTCATAGTGAACTCTATATGGTTATTTATGAGTCATAGTGACAGGGCAGTGGTGGAATATTAATATATAGGATGGATACCCAACTGGCTCGCAAGCTTTTGTGTGTCCCACATATACAGTACACATACATACAAGTCAAATATCAAATCAAGCTCTTTTTGGACCATATTGTACCACACAATCCATCTCCAATTGGCTCCGATTGACTCTCTTCCTACACCAGTCTCTGGAAAAGGTTGTGAAGTGTGGGTCTGTCTCGAAAAAGGAATAACGCGTCTGTGAAACTACAGTCTCATGATCTTCAAGTATTTAAGGCGGCAGCACTTTAAACAGCAAATAATGAGAGCGAGGTACAAGTTGTCTACCCGTATATAAGCTCATAGTTTGCCGGTCTGAGTTCATGCAGAACGGAGAGATGCAAAAATGTAACAGTCCCAGCTTGCGTGTTTGTGTGTGTTTTTTATTTGCGTCGGTGCGGAGCAGTTCAAAAGCGATGCAGCCGAGAAACGTTGACAATTCAAAATCTACCATATTGAAAGTGAATAATGTGTTCCAATGTTTTGGAATAATAATAATTAAAAGCTAAATGTAGGAAATAAAAAAATAACCAGCGTTTGCGAACCACTGATGGGTCCTACAGTATATGTGCTCAGCCTCCACAGCCCAACGATAGTTATGTGTGACATTACTGTAGATGTGAAGTTTGGGCTTTTCTATTGATCTAGCCGTTATGACCCAATGAGAGAGAATCCTCCTCAAGATGACAACACCCTGCAGCTCCGCTCTCCGGCTGAATATCAATGGACTAATCAGAGGTTGTTAATAAGACGGGACAGGCCCCCCGTGGCAGGGCACTGATTGACATCAACCTCCTGATATCGCACAGAGACTTTTCCCCCGTTATTATTCCAGGGAGCCAGTAGACAAGAGAATCAATAGGCACTTTCCGACCATGATCAGATACAAGGCTGTCGGGTGACTTTACATGACTCCTTTTCATGGCCTTCACTAAAGGTTTGGACACACCTGCAAATAGTGAATTCATCCTCCGACGGGTGGAAGTGAGAGAGGTCTGAGAGGAGCTGGGAGTGAGCATTGTGCTGATTGCTCCAAGTGGTATTGGAGGTAGTGGAAGGTGTCTGCACTGGACTATGTTAAGCTATTATAGGGAAGAATGAAATGACAAAGCTGATAAATGATTCCATTAGTCCTCTTGATGAATGGCTAATTTCATCTAGTCCATGGGCAACATTGGGATGTGGCAGTGAAAACAAAGAGAAGAATGAGTATCCTGCTATTGGAATGGACAAACCCTCACCATTGTGTGCTAGCTCTAGTCTGGAATCCAGACTGATTCGCTATGTTAGTCTTCTTCTAACTTCCCTGTCTGGCCAGGGTCCTATTTGATTCGTATTTCAATTATGTAGGCAAGTCAGGAAGTGACTCAAATTTTACATTGGAAGACACAGGTCGGACTTCCAGACCCACACCCAGGGTGCCGGCCCGGTTACTGTGTGGGGTTCCCCGGGACTTTCAGACCCAGGAACAAGCCCAGGGTGCCGGCCCGGTTCCGAAACGGTCGAGAAATGACAGAGTTACCATGTGAGACTCCCCAGGGGTCCCCGGGGGGTCCCCAGAACACCCAGACCCCCAGGAATGCGCCCAGGGGGGCGGGCCGGTTCCGGCGAGCCGCCCCGCATCCGAAACGGTTGAGAAATGACAGTTACCATGTGGGGGTCTCCAGGGGGTCTACTGTACTGTACTGTACTGTCACTGTACTGTCACACCCGAAATCATATACAGTTTGTGTGTGTGTGTGTGTGTGTGTGTGTGTGTGTGTGTGTGTGTGTGTGTGTGTGTGTGTGTGTGTGTGTGTGTGTGTGTGTGTGTGTGTGTGTGTGTGTGTGTGTGTGTGTGTGTGTGTGTGTGTGTGTGTGTGTGTGTGTGTGTTAGGCTGCGCAACAGAGACACTTGGTGATGAAAACCAAGCAAACGCTATTTTCGTGCTCGGACACAGGGACACAGCCAGCCAGCCAGAAACACACAGGAGTGGTATGTTGCACCACTCAAAAACGACGAACGCAGCATTGTCCAGGGTCTCACAGCACACCATTACTCCAACTGTGTCCATACTTGCCACAAATATGGTTCACTGTTCTGGCTATGCAGTGGTTGGGGTGAGTGAGACATGGCTTGATGAGTCAGTAAAATGCAACCAAAATTTCAGTATAACTAATAGCCATGGGGGCAGGGTATGCCTTTATATTAGGAGGGACTTGGCATTTAACCTACGTCATGATTTGTCCAAGATAAACCTTGAAGCTCTACCCGTCGAAATTCCTCTGCCAAAGACACAACCTATACTGACAGGAGTCTGTCCTCTATAATAGACCACCCAAAGCAGAGTGAGTTTTATGAGCAGCTTGAGCAGTCATGTAATGACAGTCAGTGGTTTGCAGAATATGAATGTGTTCTTGTTGGCTTCAACACGAATGGAATGGCAAAAGACCATATTCACACTTGTCATGGTCTTAAACAACTGATTAGTGAACCAACTACAGTAACAGATATAAGGGAATGGAATCCATACTGGATTTAGACCATCGACTGCTCTCTACATGTTTAATACACCGGATTACATTACATTTATTTGTATTACGCTTTTATGTGTATACCGGTATCTGGGTTTAAGTTGTATTGTGTATACTCGTATTTATTTTCCCAAATCAAATCTACTTAGCTACACGTTGCACATTTATAGGGTTCTTTGCCCCACATTTTGGCCAGTAGGCAGCCTGTTGCACTGCATTTGGTTACCTATCGAATTCTGTTAGCTGCCCCACATTTTGGCCAGGAGGCGGCCTGTTGCACTGCATTTGGTTACCTATCGAATTCTGTTAGCTGCCCCACATTTTGGCCAGGAGGCGGCCTGTTGCACTGCATTTGGTTACCTATCGAATTCTGTTAGCTGCCCCACATTTTGGCCAGGAGGCGGCCTGTTGCACTGCATTTGGTTACCTATTGAATTCTGTTAGCTGCCCCACATTTTGGCCAGGAGGCGGCCTGTTGCACTGCATTTGGTTACCTATTGAATTCTGTTAGCTGCCCCACATTTTGGCCAGGAGGCGGCCTGTCAGGTAACAGAGTCGTCTGAGTAACTGGATCCGGTGTAACAGTGTACCATGTCCCGGCTGTGGAAACATAAACAATGTATATTGCGGTGACTTGTCTTGCTTTACCAGGACCAAAAGGAAAGACATGAAAAAGATGTAGCTGCCAATGGCTTTAGACCCATGCAGTATTAGTATTGTGTAAAACCGTTTCTAATCAGCTCAGAGTTACACCTAACGTTATCACAGACACGCTCAATAACCTGCCAATACTTGCCACTTTATACTGGAGTGTGTGAACTGGCTAAACAAATGGACTCGAAATACATTATAAAGGAATATAGGCATATGGATGTAATACAGACATGATCTGATAGGTGCAGATCTTTGTTGATCTTGTCGTCGTGTGTGTGTGTGTGTGTGTGTGTGTGTGTGTGTGTGTGTGTGTGTGTGTGTGTGTGTGTGTGTGTGTGTGTGTGTGTGTGTGTGTGTGTGTGTGTGTGTGTGTGTGTGTGTGTGTGTGTGTGTGTGTGTGTGTGTGTGTGTGTGTGTGTGTGTGTGTGTGCGCGCGCGCGCGCCTCAGTGTACATGTGTGTTGATGTACAGTAGGATAGAGAGAGAGAGAGACATACGTAGATGTTACAGTAGTAATGCACATTCACTTGACCTATAATTATCTGGAACAATCTTATGTTATATTTGAATGTACTGTATGTATATTAAATTATATATATTATTTTACAAATGTGGGGCTGTTAAACTGAGCTAAATGTAGGCCTGATACTGATGCTAAAATAAAATAAAATACATTTCCCAAACAAACTGCCTATTTCTTGTTGAGGTGCCCACAGTGTTTAGCTGCCCACTGGGCCTGCATCTGTTTGGCTCAAAGCCCTGAAGGGGGCTTTTTCTCTAGTCAATATAAAAGGTGGAAAATGTAATTAATGGGCAGGAAGAACATCAGGAAAGCTCACCTTTTTATTTCTTAGACAGTAATTGTCCTTCTCAAAAAGACATGAGGCACAGGACTCATGATTAATTTCCAGAAGCTCAAAAAGCCCTCTTCCTGTTTGGATAATGGATATGACATTGATATCTGCACTCTGCCTTCTTTAAGTGGAACCATAGCGTGTTCCTTTAATTTATTTCAGCCTGTCTGTTGTGTTTCACTTCATTGAGCATGTGTCCTTCAGAGGAGCTTTAAACAAACTGTATCTTAATGGTGCCAGTGAGCTCACAAGCCCTGACCTTTAGCTGGTGCAGAGCCAAAGCAGAGCTATCCCATGACACCATTAGTATGACAGCCATTAGGACATCCATAGTATTCTAACAACAAAGTACTACGCACGCACGCACGCACGCACGCACGCACGCACGCACGCACGCACGCTAGGGCATTAACGACTTGAGATTTTTCCAAGTCGACTTGTCAGACAGTAAAGTCGAAGTTGAGTCGATTTATCGTTTTGTACGACGGGGGGGGGGGGGGGTGGAGGTGCGCGCGCTCAAATACGGAGCATGTCAAACAAAGCACTGCGCACACACACAGTGGCCTCTCCAATATGGCACAGTGTATGTATCATCTATATGGCAAAGCGCTGATTATCAAAACATAAAACTATAATAGTAAATACTAAACAGTGTGTGTCGCGTGTCCCCGTGGGCCGCGGAGAGGCTCACGGCCCGGTCGCGAACCGTTTGTTGGGCCGCCGGCCACGGGGAAGAGAAAAGGAATAAAAAAGCCTCAAATTGGGCAGGCACTTTAGACCATGCGGCCGCTGACTCGGAGGGGGAAGTGAGGGCTGCCCCAGCCTGTGAGCTCGCAGATCTACGCTTCATGCAACGAATGTACCCGTACGTTTGTTCTATTAAAGGGTAGATCGCTACCTTTTGGGGTGGCGGATCTACCCTTTATAGAACGAACGTAGCGATATGCTGTGAGCTTAGCCTGTTGCTAACGCGACCGCCCTTCTCTCTCTCTCTCTCTCTGAGTCACTCTCTCTCTCTCTCTCTCTCTAACGCGTCTCTCTCTTTCTCTCTCTCTCTCTAACGCGACTCTCTCTCTCTCTCTCTCCCCCGTTGAAGTTGCAATAGTTGGATCACTCAACACAGACCAGAAAAGATAACACAACAGGAGAGGCATCATTGGCACACAGCGCCAGCAGCAGCGCGCAGCACAGCGCAGCGGCCCGAGAACACAATACAAAATATGATATGGGGAAAACTTTTTTTTTTTTTTTTTTCAACTTTCGACTTGTCCTAATGTGAATCGACTTGTGTTAATGAAATCGATAAATCGATAAATCGATTTTTTAGTGAATGCCCTAACGCACGCACCACGCCACACATGCCACACACACACACACACACACACACACACACACACACACACACACACACACACACACACACACACACACACAGTCTAACAAATTGATATCAACAGTGAGCAATAAAAGCCTCTTCTGTACTCGTTCTATAAAAACAATCAGCTCACACCCACGGCAACCGTCATTTGTGTCTCTAGTCTCTCTACTTTTCTGCACTGTAGTTTATGTTGTATAGTGTAGAAGAGCTATACAATTTAAGAAATCTTAGCCTTACACAAGAACAAAGTATGGAGAGCAATTTGCTCCCTCTAGACCAGAGTATGTGTTCAGAAAGGCTTCTGTCGCTGATTACTATACGAGATGACCGAGAATGCTCTGAAAATGAAGATGAAGTACCTACACCTTCTCTGACAAGAGAGACCTTCTCTAGCTGCGTGGCTAATATCACTTTCTCCCCTGCCTCAAGTGATCTCCCAGCCCTATAACAATTCAATCAGTGAGGATGAAAAGGTAGTGTCTAGATTCAAGCACCATGAAGAAGCTGGCAACAGCCTTACCCAGTGAACAGTGGCAAGAGAACAGATGTGATCTCACTGGCTAGGTTGATGAATTTGGGAGAAATGTATTCCTGCAGAGGGGAGTGACATGGAGCGGTCTGACTGTCCCACTAGAGAGGCTGTCGAGCATCAGTCACTATCAGGGTGGAAAAAGCACTCGTAATTGGCCACCGACCCCCATCTGGAAATATGTTGTTCCAGCTAGGGACCCCCCTTTAACCCAGAGATTTGAGTTAAAAATGTTCGCTGTGAAAGAATATATATTCAAAGATTTGCGCCACATTTTCAAGATTTTTCCAAAATGGCAGATCTACAAGCTCTTATCGCGACACTCGGTGCCGTGCTATGAGCTTGTAGATCTGCTATTTTTCAACAGCTAAAGAATAAGATAATGCTTAAAACACCAAAAGGGGTTCCTGTCTTGAATGGGTTAAGTAAAAGTATCAATGCTGCAATGTAGAACTACTCCGTCACAAGTAAAAGTCCGGAATTCAAAGTTTACTTTGCAGAATGTCCTATTTCAAGTTTGCAAATGTAACGAACATCTTTTGAAAATAGCAGATCTACAAGCTCACAATGCGTGTGTATTGTATATATTTTTAATAATAATCAAAATCTAAGTAACTCAAGTTTTCAAATAATTGTAGTGGTACATTATTTTGATCCGAAATGTAGTGTACTGAGTTACACTGGTCAGTATAGAATATAGACTTCCTGTCCCACCAAATAAGGGCAGACGAGCACAGGCATTTCCTGTGGTCTCTTGAGGAGGGAAGTGTGATCGGCCGACGATCCAGAAAAGGAGAAAATAGTTATAAGAGGCACGGCGGAGGGAGCGTTTGGTTTATATGACAGGGAGTGAATCTCCCTTCAGTCTATAGAGATATTATGAAGAATAGGCATCGTCGTCGCGTAAGGTCATTTCATTTTCCTCCCTCTAAACACGCAGGGAAATTGAAGGAAAGACACCCCCATAAAGGAGGTGTGTGTGTGTGTGTGTGTGTGTGTGTGTGTGTGTGTGTGTGTGTGTGTGTGTGTGTGTGTGCGTGTGTGCGTGTGTGCGTGTGTGCGTGTGCGCGTGTGCGCGTGTGCGCGTGTTCGCTATTGGAATAAAGAACTAGCTGGAGGGTTATGGCCAACCACTATAACCAGGTATCGTCTGTCACTCACCTTTACTTAACATTTGCCCTCTTGAGTCTCTCCCCTCTCACCCACTAAACAGATAGCAGATTATATCTGATCCGGGGGTCCCTTATAGGACCGACGGACCCATGTTCAACTGCTGTTCACAATTTCACATGCAAAAATCGGAATGGCTGATATTTGACCTCCAAAATATAGTTACCGCACTCATTTTGAGTTAGGTTTAGTATTATCGCCTTTTCTCTCAAACAAAACAAATTTAAACTTTGAAACTTTGTCACAAGATTTTTAAAAATGTGTTTTTTAAAAGTTACTTCACTCTGGCAGAATAGTCCATATCTATCACATCATTTGGATATCTTTTTATAATTATACAAAATAGTGAGGGGAAAAAACGAAACAAAAAAACAACAAAAAACACAGCGAGCTCATCTGCTAGTAGCCTTGGGTGAGGTGCTGCATGGAGCCACAATGGAGCCAGATGAAACAGAAAGGGGTGTTCCGCAGGCTGTGCACATTTTGTTATTTTTTAATATTAATACAGAAAGCTTTTGGTCATAGACCTTCTTCCGTATAATTATACAGAAATGGCTCAAAATGAGAAAGGTTCACCATAACTACCGAGAAGGCAGAGGGTAGCTGAATGGAATAGAATAAGCAATTTAATTGCACACTGTGCTACTGTTTCGGGTTTTTTGCAGCGTTTTTCCACTGGTTTTCCAAAAAAACGCGTCCAGTCTACAAGGACCTTTACTGTACCACATTGTAAAGAAAGTACCACAACTCCATCACATTCAATATACAATAGTCTACATTTTTCCTTATACGGTTAGCTAGCTATTGGCAAATGTGTGATTCTCATCGCTCCATTGGGATAATTAACTGAGGTTACTGAATAACCCAGAGTTACATGTGCAGGGAGTGCTATTTTCTAGCACATAGTGGAGAGGCAATGCCTATTTCTATGGCTTTCAGAATTGACTAGGTTTTGCAGAGTTATATTTTCTGAGCACTAACAATGGGTACTTATATTTCCCTTTAACATTTGAAGGACCTTTACTGTACCACACTATGTCATTGTAAAGAAAGTACCACAACTCCATCACATTCAATATACAATAGTCTACATTTTTCCTTATACGGTTAGCTAGCTATTGGCAAATGTGTGATTCTCATCGCTCCATTGGGATAATTAACTGAGGTTACTGAATAACCCAGAGTTACATGTGCAGGGAGTCTTTGGGACAAGGGCAGACAGAAGCTGCTAGAATGATCAATATACACATCAGTCTACACTTTTCCTTACGGTTAGTCGGTTAGCTATAGTTACAGTATAGGCAAATGTGTGTGTGAAATACAAATAGCAAAAATTGCCCTAGATTACACCCTATTGTTACAGGTTAGGAACTGCACCATGCCATCCAATGGGAGGGAGAGAGGGAGGGAGGGAGGGAGGGAGAGAGAGAGATGTCAAGCACAGGTATTTTAATATGCTGGCTGCATGTAATGCTGAAATGAATTTTATGCGGTTTGGCAGGGGAATGCCACAGAGCAAAGCCAGGTGAGGGCCTGTGAGTACACAAATCAGGAAACATAAATGCTGTAAACCAAAACACAAGCTGCCTATTGGGAGGTGAAGGGAAATAATATTAACGTGGACAGTGATGGATGATTCTCCTGCCTGTGGTCTGGTAGATACAGAGTCCTTTGCAGCAGAGGTGCGCTATTTTCTAGCACGTAGTGGAGAGGCAATGCCTATTTCTATGGCTTTCAGAATGTACTAGGTTTTGCAGAGTTATATTTTCTGAGCACTAACAATGGGTACTTATATTTCCCTTTAACATTTGACACCCAGTTTGACAAAAGCAAAACTGCAGACTGGGAGCCAAATAACTAACTCCATTTAATGCAATTTCACTCTTGATGTGCGTACTGTATGGTTTGGAGCTACAAACGCACGTCATCTTTCTGTGAGTCTGAAAATCGTGACTGCAGCTTGTCATGCATTAATTGCCACCACATTGCACGGGGTGGCTGAACTGACCATGACATTAGAACAAGCAGACCCATGGGAACTGACCATGGTATTAGAACAAGCAGACCCATGGGAAACTTTGATGGGTATCTGGGGGGAACCAAGGAGGTCACCCCCATGCACACCCCCGGTGTCCTTCCTCTAATATAGACGTTAACCTTCAGGTTAGGATGGATTGAATGTTGCACAGAGAGGGCTGTTTGGAATTGAAATCATAATTGTACCAATTTTGAACAAGGCTGTTTAGCAAATGACAGGCGCACCAATTCCGATTGTGCTGTGTAATATCTGAACCCAACAAATCCTATGACGCAAGACAATATAGTGTGTGTGTGTGTGTGTGTGTGTGTGTGTGTGTGTGTGTGTGTGTGTGTGTGTGTGTGTGTGTGTGTGTGTGTGTGTGTGTGTGTGTGTGTGTGTGTGTGTGTGTGTGTGTGTGTGTGTGCGTGTGTGTGCGTGCGCGTGCGCGTGTGCACGCGCACACAGCTTTTGTGCGTCCGTTTGTGTCCATGGACACAAGGAGGGTAATAATATTATATCAATGGTGATTGTCTTGCTGTGGTGTACATTTTTTGCTACTTTTTCTCAGGGCAGACTTATAAACATATTAACATATTAACATGCTACAGTACATAATTCCATGCTGTGTAGTGCATAGGCTTTAATATACTGTACGGAGTGTACGATATATTAACAGGAAATGAGAGGGATGATAACTGATGGATTTTAAAATACTATACTGTCACCAGATTGCATCTGCTTTGTGGGAGGCAGTCCCAGAATTCAGGAAGTTCTGTGATGATTTACATTTACAGTACATGTAGAACTGGGGAGGTGCGTCAGAAGACAAAAACCCTGCGAAAAAATAACAGATCTACAAGCTCACACTGAGTCGCCATGTGACACTGTATGAGCTTGTAGATGTGCTATTTTCGAAAATACTTGAAATAAATTGAAAGTACAGTAGGTTCTATTATTATTATTATTATTATTATTAATTTAAATAATGTTACAGAGACAATCTGGAGATTGCGTCTTGGATACAAATGAGGTCCTCCTGGCAGAATCCCAGCCAGACAGACTCACAGGTCACATTAATGAAGAAATATGACTGTAGCCTCTGAGAGGTGGGAGTGCCAGGCAGCTTTATGGGAGATCAACAGCCCTCCTATATCCACATGTAAGATTGCCTCCTGCAGCTTATCACTGGGGTTCAAATGTGTCTGCCCATAACTTGTCCAACCAATATACTGAAAATGTCAAATGGATTGTTATGAGTGCAGGAATTCCTTCATATTGTTAATATTACAGGTACAGCTTAGAAGTAATAAGACCCTGGCCAGACATTTTTATTTTGTAAACACAGATCTATGTTTGATAATACATTCGGGAAGGGTTTGATTGATTTATATATCTATATCTATATAATGCTTACTATATATCTATCTATATATTTTATGGCACTCTGCTGTGTTATTTCTCCATAGCAGACCTCTGCTCTGTGTTGTCGTTGCAAGGCAAGTGAGAAATTGTAAGCTTGTTTAATACAATTATAGTAAATAGCCATGTAATAAGCAGGATGATACAGCTTTGCATTGAACCTGCTTCAGTTTAACATGAATAATTACGCTAAGTAGTAGGCTAATCTTAAACTACATTGTTTACATTGCTACGTACATGCATGTACGTGCATGCGGTTCCAACCGTAGAATCTAACAGACTAATCATTTTTTAAATCTATTTTAAACAGAACTTATTTGCTCTTGTATTTTGTGCCAACCGTCTCTTTAGAAAGCATTTCCTGAAGAAGATCCTAGTGATCGAAACGTTGTAAACAGTACAGTACAGTACAGTACAGTACAGTACAGTACAGTACAGTCCCACTCACTTCAGACGGGTCTGATTTTTCAGAAAAAAGCCGCTAGAGTGCCAAGCAGATGCGGCAGATTTTACTCTGAAAAGCCCCACCTTCCATTTTCCTCCCTAAACCGGGAGGTATAATGTTCCATTACTACCTCGTGCTAACAAGTCTTATCTCTCTTTAGAAGCGTTAATATTTAATTACATTTACAATTTAGGCATTTAGCAGACGCTCTTAATCCTGAGCGAAATACAGTAAGCAAGAACATAATATATTCCAAATGAGATGCTTGGTTAAGTCAGAAATTAGGACAGAACATTGCCGTTTTGGTCAAAACCATGGACAGCGCCGTAGATTCAGAGAGAATAAGGAAGATTGTTGGCCCGTAAGCAAGGAAGTGAATGGCTGCGTACGCACGCAAAACATGTCCGGGAGCGCTGAGCAAGGCGTTGCCTGGCAATGGCCGCTGTCAAAAAATGGATTTCAGTGATCGCGTTTTATACCATTAGAAAGGACCTAGAGACGTACGTATACACATCTGAGGCACCCCGCCATTTTATTTGAGAGGACATGCATGCACTTCCTTAGCATCCTAAGTGTTAAACAGGATAATGCACAGCGAGTCGGTTGTTGCACAATATATCCCAACAAGGTGATGCAGGACCCTGATGTCAAACAGATGGGCCTTGAGTCATCCTGAAGGGGCTAACTTCGGCAATAATACCTGGCTCGCTGTTCATTCATTCTCCATATACTGAGAAGCACCATCAAATATTGGCCCTTGCTGTATGTCCTCTATTCAGCATCATAAACATTGTCTAATAAAACGCAATGTTGTGAGCCAAAGTAAGAAAGCATTGTGTAAATCGCTACTGTTAGAAACAAAGCACTTGGGATCTGAAGATATTTATGATGGAGAAACCTATACTGTATACCAGGGGTGGGCAACTGGCGGCCCGGGGGCCACATGCGGCCCCCACCTTCACTTAATGTGGCCCTCAGGTTAATGTCAGAATACTGATATAATATTGGTTTCAGCTGTTACAATTCCACAACATGCAAACATGACCCACTTGAATTACTTCAGTCTAAATTAGTAGCTCATTGCTCAACACAAATACTTGTGTATAACACAAGTATTATGTACATTTTTCAGGATTCCAATTCAAAAATAGCAAAAAAAAAATCAAGATTTCAATTAGAATATAGCAAAAATAGCCGATCTATAAGCTCAAAACGTATACTGTATACTCTAGATAAGCTTTCAATATTCTTCATGCATCCTCACGGACAACAGTTTTGTTAGACACGCATCTAACTGTTACCACATAATTATATCATGGGTTAGATATACAACCTTTACTAAAATATTTGTAACTTCAGTTTCAGGAATTCACACACGCACACACACACACACACACACGCATGCACGCACACACACACACACACACACACGTTTAAAATATCTAAAGGATCAAAAGCAGGTGAATAGGGATTTACAGTGTAAAGCTTTTAATACACTGGTCATCTAGTCAAAACACTTTATAAGTCCCACTGTAACGTAAAACACATTCACGTAGTCTGTTTATAATAAACGTACTAATCTTATCTTATTAGCTTTTTTGACATGCAATTGTGATGCACTTTATAGATAGACATAGCACGTGTGGTTCAAGCTGAACGGTGTGTGAGAGAACTGAGTGGAAAGATGGGCTTAAAGGAGCTTGGAAAGAAGTTTTATTTGTCCAGTCATTCATCTTCCTCATCAGCGTTCATGACAAGTTTTTAATAGGTTGTCTGTGAAAACCATGAGGCATACATCAGAGATGTTATTCACTCACTCTTTTATAAAACTAAGCTTGTGTGGGTGGCATTCAACTAATGCATTAGGCTAATTCTGTTAATTACGTATGCCTGCGGGTGAAAATACAAGGCTAATGACTCCCATAGCTGTCAGAAATTAGGAAACACATTTTAAGCAACAATTTAGTGTTGTTAAATAATTTATATAGTAGAAAAATCCTTGTTTTGGTTAGCGGCTTAAATACTATAAGCCATGATTCTCAACCTTTTTAATTTCACGGATCCCCAGTTTGATAATGCAATAGGCCCATTTGATCCAATTCGATACGGAATTTCAGACCCATAAGCGCGCATTTGGCTCCTAACTATCAGTAATTTAGACCCCTGGGGGGTCCCCAGACCTCATGTTGAGAACCAGTCCTATATACAAGCCGCATGCAATTACTGCTACTGTAGGTCTAGAACAGTTGTGTTGTGGCGGTGTGTGCTGAGAAGATCCTTCCTACACACGTATGGATTTCCTATTTACAAATGTGTTCTCATGCAAGACAGTGCACACATTAATTTTAGTTAGGAGTGTCACATGTTGTCACATCAGCTTGTGTACCTGCTTTTTTCTAAATCATGACAATTTTCGGAAAGATTTGAGGCACATTTCGTTTTTTTTTTTTTTTAAGATATTTTTTTGCGGCTTACGCCTTTTATTGGTTTTTGAAGGGACAGACAGTAGGCTGACAGGAAACGGGAGAGAGATGGGGGAAGACATGCAGTAAAGGCCGTGTCGGGCTCGGGAGTCGAACCCGCGGCACACTGCGACTGGATTACCAGTCGGGTGCCCAGACGGTTACGCCACCGCCTGGGCCGATTTGAGGCACATTTTAACGATTTTTCAAAAATAGCAGACCTACAAGTTCATAGCGCGCCACTCGGTGGCGCGCTATGAGCTTGTAGATCTGCTATTTTTCAATAGCTAAATTACAACATAATGTTTAAAACACCAAAAGGGGTTCCCGCCCAAAATGGGTTAATGGTTAATGTGGTTAAACGCTAACGTGACATGGATGCGTTCCAGGTCTCAATGGATTAAGAGCAGCTCTGGAGAAGTGCTGAAGTGACAGGCAGCTCAGTCACAAATACTGCAGTAGGCAAAACAGCTTTGCCAAGAAGAAAAACAAATTACCGGAATTCCATTAAAAAAAAAAAAAAAGGCAGAAAAAAACCCCATGCATCTTAAGAACACACTGGCTACAAAGAAATCTACAGACTACAGTATACTTACAGATCAATACCAGGTCATAGATTTTAAAAAAACTTGAAAGCAAATCCCTTCTGTACAGTTTGTACTGTAAATATGATGTTATTTCAATGGTACCTTGACATGACAATGCACGTACAGTAAAGACTTCAGTGTTATTTTAGAAGTGCAGTAAGCTATTTTATTTTGTTAAAATAAGTGTTAAGGTAGCTCTCCACCAAACAGACTACAGACTATTACACACTGGCAGTCGAATGAAGTTGGCAGATTTGTCAGTAAAGGTAAATGGTAAAATAGTAAATGGTGCATTTATAGTGTTTTTATCCAAAGCACTTTATGTATAGATTGTGCAAGGGGTGTAAGGTGTGAAAAAGGGTTGCTGAATGCACCTGAGAGCCGACACCGACAACTCGAGTCGTGACAACTCATGACAACACAAACAATATTTTGGACCAAACAAATAATTACAAAGAAGAAAAACAACAAAAAAAGTGTTGTAACCTTCCGTTTTTTTCTTCTTTCTAATTATTTGTTTGGTCCAAAATATTGTTTGTGTTGTCATGAGTTGTCACGACTCGAGTTGGCTTTGTCCGCGGCGTAACCGTCTTTAAATAAATACTTTAAGAAATGTCTATGAGAATAATGCATTGGGTTTCATTTCCTGGTCCAGGGTAGGAGGCGGGACTGCGACGCTCTATGGTGCTAAAAATAGCCTACCCACCGCCCATTCAACAGTGTACCCACCGCCCATTCAACAGTGTACCCACCGCCCATTCAACAGTGTACCCACCGCCCAGTGTACCCACCGCCCATTCAACAGTGTACCCACCGCCCAGTGTACCCACCGCCCATTCAACAGTGTACCCACCGCCCATTCAACAGTGTACCCACCGCCCATTCAACAGTGTACCCACCGCCCATTCAACAGTGTACCCACCGCCCATTCAACAGTGTACCCACCGCCCATTCAACAGTGTACCCACCGCCCATTTAACAGTGTACCCACCGCCCATTTAACAGTGTACCCACCGCCCATTCAACAGTGTACCCACCGCCCATTCAACAGTGTACCCACCGCCCATTCAACAGTGTACCCACCGCCCATTCAACAGTGTACCCACCGCCCATTCAACAGTGTACCCACCGCCCATTCAACCGTGTACCCACCGCCCGTTCAACAGTGTACCCACCGCCCATTCAACAGTGTACCCACCGCCCATTCAACAGCATATTTTCTGCAACAGGCTCTTTCCAACCGCCACCGATGTCGGTGCTACCTTTAAACAGTTCTATATCTTTATAGCAATCACTGCTATAGTGCATGTGTTCAGTAATTAGGGACTCGCAGCAGTCTCTCCAGATGCGTTTTCAGGTCAGGATACCAATGTTATACAATCAGGAGAGAGAACTCATACAGGATAAACAATGGAAGTGAAGACACCAAGAAATTACCAGGCAAAGTTGAAAGTGAAATACTATACTATACTGTACCATTTAAGTTGATAAATGGGTACTCTCCTGATTGGATTAAATTGGCAACCCACCTGAAAATGTCAGGGGAAAAGACCTAGACTGTGTGTTGTAAATGCAGGTGATATTCCATTAGCAGTTTCAATAAAGCTAATGCAAACAACTATTAACTCACCGTCCAGGCATTGTGAATTGACATGAAAGCAATTATTTGCACCCAGGCTTACAGCGGCTGCTGTGGGGTTGAATCTTGAGCTAGTAAAAACACAACTAATACTCAAAAAGAGGTCCAAGGCACTCTGTCACAGTCAAGTAAAAAGTCTTTATTTAAACGGCATAAGCTCGGCAAAGAGCATTAAAAAAGACCTCCGCGTTTCGGCTGTAAAAGCCTCCGTCAGGGTCCTATGTTCTATTCAACATCTAATACTCCATTGAGTTTTATTGGCATGGCACATTTTCTGCCACTTTGTGAAAGACAAATACATTTTTTGTTGCTGACATATTTGCAGGATAGGGTTTTCTTCTAACACTACAAAACCATGCAACACAGTATCTGTCATTGTCATTTATCATAGCTTGACGGAGCTCATGTGGTGAGAGTTGAGGGATGAAACTTTACCGCATGCGCTAGTCTGCCTACTTGACGCGTGATAGCTGTCACTTTCATGTCACTCAACTAGAATACGTTCAGCACGCACGCACGCACGCACGCACGCACGCACGCACGCACGCACGCACACACACACACACACACACACACACACACACACACACACACACACACACACACACACACACACACACACACACACACACACACAGAGAGAGAGAGCTGGCAAGCAAACACGCAAAGAATAATATTCAACCCATGATCATTTATACAGTTATATACTGTAGCTCGGATGAATATTTTATAATCAAGGTCCTTGCATCAGTGAGCGCATATAGCTGTCTGCCAATGATTATGAGTAGGACACGCGGACGCACACAAACACACATGACATTTAAAGAACTGCTAAATGTTGCAGTGTTCACTCAAGTATGACAAACCTAATAATGTGAACCCGGAGTGGAGCTGCTCGGATCGCTATGAAAGTAGCCTGGAGGAAATGCAATGAGCAGAAGCTAAGCATTAATAAAGCCCACTTCCCGTGTAAATAACCATTGTCAGCCATGCATTTTACTGTGCTGTGATAGTGTACTGTATACGTCTAGGCATGGAGGGAACTTGTTAGTACTATTCTACAGTATTACAGTATGGGCACGTACTGTACAGTATGTTTGTGAACAAAGCCACACAAATCATAACTACAGTTGGGTGCCACCGATATTGTCCCTTATCATTTGACCCATTTAGGCCTGACCTCAAAATTTAAAAAAATCCTTCTAAATCCTCCACTTTTCTGAAATAAATATTTTCACGATTTTTCAAAAATAGCAGACATACAAGCTCGTAGCGCGCCACTCGGTGGCGCGCTATGAGCTTGTAGATCTGCTATTTTTCAATAGCTAAATTATAACATAATGTTTAAAACACCAAAAGGGGTTCCCGCCCAAAATGGGTTAACTGTCCTTATGCGCAGATCACGCAAACCTCAGCAAAAAGAAAAGGACAATATCGATGGCCTCCAACTGTAGATAAAGTGCCCCTCGGGGCACAGGTCTCCACCAGGGCAGGTCAGGTTGTGGCCTCCTGGTGGCGCTATAATAGGCAAATGTGAAAAGGGTGCCATTTCTTCTTACGCCTTGGATGGCAAGTGGATGATTTTGCAAAAATCCACCTGTTGGTGGCGATATAACAGGCCAATGTGAAAAGGGTGGGATATATTCCTTAGCCTAGTAGGAAAGTGCGTGAAAGATTTAACGTAAATTGCACGCTGCGTTCATGATTTGAGGCCTTTTGTTCAAAACGGGCCAATCCTGCAAACTTTGAAAGCCAATGTTAGCCAATCAGGATGGATGAAATATCGGACAGATCCGTCTTGAGCACATGACTATAGAGATAGTGTGTAACGATTTGCGGGATTTTTGGACAAAATCTGGAGGAGTAATATCCAAAAATTTGTTTTTCAAAAGTCGGCCTCCTGGTGGCGCTATAACAGGCCGTTCTGGAAAATTTGGGGCAGAGGTTCATCATTGGCATCCAGGGAGTGTGTGTGTGCAAAATGTGGCCTGGACCGGGTTAGCGGTGCCGGAGATTAGCTGGTAACAGGACGGACGGACACACACACGGACTCGCATACACACGGACGGACGGACGGACGGACGGAGTGCAAAACATACTCTCTCCCCATGCCTTTGGCCTGGTGGAGACAATAAAACATACTCTCTCCCCATGCCTTTGGCCTGGTGGAGACAAACATACTCTCTCCCCATGCCTTTGGCCTGGTGGAGACAATCATTTGGGGTTCAGAGATGCAGCCACTCTATACAGGCTGGAACACACAGTGGTAGTCTAGTGTGGTGACGGCGTATAAGCCTACATCTCATTTGGCAAATACTGAAAAATAAATGCAATATTGGTTTTCTTTCTGACTGGCAATGCAGAATTTTGATTAGTTGGTTTTCCATTTATTTATTTATGTATTTATTTATTTATTTTTTTCCCCAGCTCTGATTTGGAAAAGTTTATGCAAAACTATTGATTTTGTGATTTTTCCACCTGAAAAGTCAGTCATTTGCAGCAAAACTTTTAACACAATCGGTGCCGGGATGCCTTCAAAATAGGAGCTCTGGGGTGCCGGAAAGACATGGCTTTCTGCCGCTAACAGTTAGTTAGTGAACGGTAAGCTAATATGACCGTAGGCTTCGCTCTACGGTGGCCGAGTGTCCGACTGAAAAATTAAAAAAAGGAAAAAATTCAGAATATCATTGAGGATGCGCTAGGACGTGTACACCCTTCCTATGTACGCGTCGATTGGGTTCCCTAGGACGTGTGGAGCCGTCCTACGGACGGTTAACGGGAAATCAACTTACTGTACTGAATAATGGCAAACTTAAATCACCGGTTATTGCGAATAGCTGAGAGAAGAGAACACAAATGTCCCCCAACATTTTCCATCTTATCACAGCTCCCAGGTGTGCAGTTTGGTATATTAGAGTGACGTGTCACTAGTTTAGTGTGTCACGTCGTTTTGTCACGACATGACAGTAGAATAGTGTACTGTACACAGTATGGCCTACGAGCCGGTTCCCCACCACTGAAAGATGTGTGCCGATAATGGTTTACAGAAGACAGTGTTCACATTGAATGATGCTCTACAAGGCTGATGATCCCCCGCTGAGAGTGGCCTTATCAGCACTCTCATCAGTACCCTTTGGCAGGTTCCACAAACCAATAGGTGCAAAACTCCCAAAGTTAGCCCTAATCTGTTTTCAAAGTGATACGCACTGACAGGAACGCTATCATGCATGAAGCAGAGTGAATAATTTAATGTACTTTATTTTGTTTCCCCCCTAAAATAAAAACTTTGACAAAATGCTAGGGGGGGGGGTTACAGCTTGTCAAATACAGATAAACTGTGCAAATGAATGAGAGCATGAGAGAATTAAATGGAAGCTGGCATTCCAACGAAAGTAGGTAAATGCACCTGATACTGTATGACGTTTTGATTAAATACACATGCTGCACGCACACACGTGCACGCACACACGCAAGCAGGTCGCACGCACACGCTCAAGTTCCCTGTCAGTGGTTTTAATGAAACGTCTACTGTCATCATGCTTAATTAACACAAATTACTGCACCGTGAATGACATAATCTAAGAGCTTTGATCGGGAGCGATTTGTGTGCGTGCGTGTGTGTGTGTCTACAGTATGTGTGTTTTAACCACTTAGGGGTAAAAACAAAAACTGTGTTCAATCAATTACTTCACCTGGGGCGGGGGGGGGGGGGGGGGGGGGCATTACTGTGCAGCTAGTACTGTAGCAGACTGGGATTTGTAGTTCTAGAGGAGTCATCTGGAGGTTGTCGTGGAGCTGTTTAACAATGACCGACACTGACTGTTAGTGCCCGTGGCCAAACTATGACTCACTTTTATTTGCAGTCAATGCCGGCTCTGACCAAGTGTGGCTGACACTCCAGCCACGCGCTAGAGGAGCCGAGGTGAAGTTAGGCAGTGTGACCGAGTGGCCGGGAGGCACCGCCGTCTCCCACTATGTGTGACAGTTTATGGTCAGTGCATTTATCACAAATGTCCTCCCGCATTAGCGTTGAGTTATTGCCAGACACGTTGCATGCATTTCATACAGAGCCTGAGTTATTGTTGCATGCAGGTGTCACGCACCCAAAATAGCCGTTCTGCAAGAGTTTGTAGATCATCTATTTTCAGAACTTACTCAACTACGTATCAGCCTGTACAGTAGGCTATTTGCGTATAGATCTGGATACATTTTCCAGGGGAAAGGAAAGATGACGGATTGAGTGAGTTGTCATTAATGTGTTATTTAATGTGCTGCTGACCATAATTGAAAATGACTGATGTGCAGACGTGATGTCATTAATGGTGATGACGTTCTGAACATCACTAAATTGTGTTACCGGTATAATTCTAATTCATGCTTTGGTGGAAAAGTGTCATCATGCAATATCACATAATGTATCACTTTTTTTCAGTTGAAAATATGTAATTTTACACTGCTGCATATACCATACTTACAGTGTACTAATAGACTATTAGTCAATAATGTATAATTACCAACCCACAGGGACAGCTTTATCCTATATTTCTGGAACAGCAGTTGTTTTTTCCACTGTACCTGTGTTAACTCCTTAAAGGAACAACATTGTCTCATACAACAGAAAAACCCCTTACCTTTATGTTCTGACCATCCATTGGTGTTTTGTTTGAAGAGAACAGCAGGGCAGAAAGAGGGAGAGAGAAAAGAGATTTATGTCAATACACATCATTTTTATCATGACTTTACTGCATGGTCTGAAGCTCAAATCCTGAATGTGGCCGAAATCCAGATTTATACGGCATGACTAGGTTTTTGTGAAGAGTTTGGGGCTGTCTGATATTCTGGTTTGGTGTCACGTTGGATAATGACACAAATGAATTATTTAATTCCAAAAAACGAATTGAATCCTGGGCGTCACGACTCACGATCAAACGGCAGCTGCAGAATTCCCCTGCAGTGACCACTGACCACACAGGCAAACAGGCAACAAATCAGCCAACCAACCAACCAACCACTTAGCTTCAGTTACCTGTCTGCACAGGCCCTCTGGGAGGTGCGTATACGGTATGTATGCACACAGCACTTTATGTCAACATGTCAGCACTGTGAGCGCTGCCCGGTACAAGGTCATGCAGGCACTGTAGAGAGGACAGCCTAAGCTTGTGCGGTAATCTTTTTTCTGGCCTTTGAGAGGGGAAGCTAATTCTGATTTAGACAGAACATGAGAGAGCTGTTGTTTTTCATCATGTGGCAGCCGGCCCCGCACTCTTGTTTCACAGCTTCCTCCAGGAAAAACAATTATGGTGAAATTGAGTGTTTTGGGCTGACTTCAAGCCTGAGAACACTGGACAATTCCACACTCAATGTAATATATATATATATATATATATATATATATATATATAAACAGAGCATTTATAATTTGTAAGAGCTGCTCCTCCAGCTTAGCCAAGTTCCTAGCTCTGAAGAACAACTAGATAGAACACACACAGGCACACCATCAAGCAACATATCATCCCTTATGTGCAATCGTATATGTATTGCTCGTTGCGTATCATTGTGTGTGTGTGTGTGTGTGTGTGTGTGTGTGTGTGTGTGTGTGTGTGTGTGTGTGTGTGTGTGTGTGTGTGTGTGTGTGTGTGTGTGTGTGTGTGTGTGTGTGTGTGTGTGTGTGTGTGTGTGTGTGTGTGTGTGTGTGTGCACGCACGCACGGGCGTGCATGCTCTTGCTTGTTGTCTTGCTCGTTGCTTCGTGAATTTGCACGTATCGTGTGTGTGTGTGTGTGTGTGTGTGTGTGTGTGTGTGTGTGTGTGTGTGTGTGAGCATGCACGCACGGGCGTGTGCACAATTCACAAATGCTTCCGCCTACTCGTGTGAAATTCGGAAGCTCTTCACCTCTGCTGTCCAACTGGAAAACAAACAGTCTCTGAAGCATTCAAAGAATGTGGAATAGACACACACACACACACACACACACACACACACACACACACACACACACACACACACACACACACACACACACAATCTTCAGTTGAGTAAGGCATTGCCTCCCCTGTAAAAGGTTGCTTTTGAAAATGGGAAAACAATTCCCTTATGGATGGCCCTGCATCGTTGAACTCCATTCATTGGGTCTCTCTCACCTCTAAATGAGCCATTCAGCCAGTCAGTCTACGACCCAACGCTCTCTCTGTCATCACGTATCCATCAATACATAGTCCTGATGTCTGACTCCATGGAAACAACTCAGTTGATAAGAGACACATGTAGCACAGTCAGTGCCGGGGCGCCGGAGAGATAAACAGCTATTTCTGACAACTTCTCATCCGGAAAGGGGAGGCTACAGTTGGAGGCCATCGATATTGTCCTTTTCTTTTTGCTGAGGTTTGCGTGATCTGCGCAAAAGGACAGTTAACCCATTTTGGGCGGGAACCCCTTTTGGTGTTTTAAACATTGTTATAATTTAGCTATTGAAAAATAGCAGATCTACAAGCTCATAGCGCGCCACCGAGTGGCGCGCTACGAGCTTGTAGGTCTGCTATTTTTGAAAAATCGTGAAAATATTTATTTCAGAAAACTGGAGGATTTAGAAGGATTTTTTTTTAAATTATGAGGTCAGGCCTAAATGGGTCAAATGATAAGGGACAATATCGGTGGCACCCAACTGTACAGTATGGGGGGCAGGGTGGGGGTCAAAAACACAGCTACTTTTATTCTTTAAAAGTCGGTATACATTAGATTAGCCTTACTAATACCTTTGGACACCACTGATAAACGGCCTATGCAGAACATGAGAATCGGCCGATGGCTATTCAAATGTATGAAACACGCCTTTTAAAGGTTGCATGAAAGTATCAAATATAATGTGCTGCAGTCAACATTGTAAATCTGTTTGTGTGCTTAACTGATTAGCATGGCATGCAGTAAGCTGGATGACACAGCGATGTGGTTCCTGGTTGTTTTACATGCAGTACGGAGGGACACAGAAAACAGCCATGACTTATTGATCGCCCTGTAAAGTGGTCCTCTTATCAGCTGGGGATGTCAGCCTGTATAGTGCAGTGAGCTACAGTTACAGATAAAACCATCCACCTGTCTCTCAGATGGCTGAGGGAGAGAGAGAGGGGCTCGGCCATGTTGCTGTTTTAATGGAGAGATAACTGATGAAGTGATGACCCTGGGACATTACGGAGATTGGCACTGGCCCTGGAAAGGTCAGCAATGCCATAAACCAAGTCAGCGTCGGAGAGCGTGGGCCAGGATTCTGATTGAAACGCCAGGGATTAACTCATAACTCCTCGGAACACTTAGAAAACACGCACGCACAGGCGCATGCACGCAGCCCCCCCGCCGCCCCAACACACACACACACACACACACACACACACACACACACACACACACACACACACACACACACACACACACACACACACACACACACAACCTGTCCTCGCTGCATCAGTTTAATTCACAGAGACGGGTGAATTCAATATGGTGATAAAGCAAACAAACAGCTGACGTACTCTGACCAACTAAGTCAAAACAAGGAGAGTGAAATCTTTCGACTGGAAATTATAGAAGTTCACAGATAGACAAAAACTGACAATTATTTACGCTTACAGAGATGAATGAACACTCAGGATACACATTAGGATCCAAGCCACAGCTAATTCTGTTTATTGTTACCGGAGGCGTGTATTTACAATTATTATTTGTGTGGCTTTCTGACAGATTGAGGAAGACTACACAAGGTTTTAGATTATTATTATTTTTTACTGCCGTTATTCTTAATAATAAAAAAAGATGGTGGTGAGACCAGCTATAATTATGTTGTATGGTTTAGAGACAGTCGCACTGAGGAAAAGACAGGAAGCAGAGCTGGAGGTAGCAGAGACTAAAAGAGGACATGACGTTAGTTGGTATGAGAGAAGGACAGGGTGAGATGGAGGCAGATGATTCGCTGTGATGAGGGAAAAGACGAAAGGAAAAGAAGAAGAGATTCTTAATAATAAAAAGAGTGTCTGGATCTGTGAAACCTTCTTCTTAATATATTAAGAAGAAGGTTTCACAGATAAGTATATTATACAGTATATTATACTGTATAGACACAAAGATCCATACAGAACTCCCCCACAGACACACACAGGCTCGAGCAAACAAAACTCTGCATTTGTTATCACCCAGAGGTGGTGGTACTGTTGAGTTCTTTTCAACCTTTTTCATATCAAGACCCATTATTTATTGGCATTTGAGCCACGGACCATTTGATGAGATTTATCGACTCAGACCCAAACCTAAGAATATGTTGTTGTCGTTGGATAAGATTTTGTCCTCAATTCTGTGCTGTATTGATGTGGTACCATAGGAGAGATAACAGGCAAACGTTGATCAAATGAATTATTATTTTACATTCTCTAATGTAGACTTCTTGTAAATTAACAATGCAGATGTAACTCTTGAGAGCGTGAAATGAAACCAAATGGACCCGTAAGGGTCCATTTGGTTTCATTTTACGCTCTCAAGAGTTAAAGATCTACAAGGGTTCATTTGGTTACCAACTCTCCATCATTTAGCGGTTGAAAACCACTGGTATAGAAGGTAAAGTGAGGGGTGCTCTTATCATCGTACATCATCATATTATCATCCCATTCCGGCCAATCAGAATTTGCGTCCTCACAAAAAGTCAAAATCAGCCAATCCTCTTATTATAATACAACAGACACGGGCGTGGCTTAAGAGGTCCAAGTATTGTATCTCTCTAGTATTGCACAACAATGTCTGACATCTCTCTACCAGCCACATACAGTATATACTGTACAACAGGTGTCCCCCGTGGCACAATCACAATTTGCGTCCTCACTTTTCCATCTTCACTTTTGTCTTCAATGTTTGTGTTTACACAAACACGGAAAGCTGGGCATAGGAGGGGCTAGCGCCCCTAAAGAAATGGACAAAAGCTTAACCCTAAGAACCTGGTGTTAAACTATACAGCATGTCTGTAAAATATGCGTCTGTGAGTCAGTGTGCAGCTGCAATCTTGGTTTATCATGCCTGTCTGGAATTGATCAGTCTTCGCACACAGTGCTGAGGACTTGGGGCAAATATTTGGGGGAACATAGCAGATCTATAAGTTCACAATCACAATGTATTGTGGCATGGTGTGAGCCTATATTCTGAGAAAATATTTGATGTTGAGAGAAAAACAAGGATGGGCCTAGTATATAGACCCCTGGGGGACTGACTGAAATATAGGGATTACTGTGATTAATTTATTGACTCAAGGTGGCAAGTGAGTGAATGCCAAACATCGGTTTTCCATTAACGTAAGCAGAAAACATGAGTGTTGAGTGTGTGTGCATTAGAAGAGTAATGCCATTCAAATTGAGGTCAGTCATCTCAATAGAGTGTGTGCTCATTTTATAGTTGGATTTCAGAATGAGAACAATAATCAACTTCCTGGTCCTTTGGCATATTATTATTATTACTTGCGCAAGCAGAGCCCGCACGTATTGTGGTCGGCTGGACGTATGTACTGTATATGGTATGCGTGGTAGGTAATTTAGATAGGTTTCAGATTACATACATGTATACATTACCTTTTATCCACCCGACATTGAAACATATCTTAAATACGTCACCATCAACAGCCAGTTATAACCCGACATTGAAATATATCTTAATTACGTCACCATCAACATCCAGTATATATATACCTACCAAGGCTACCATGCATACATACATACGTCAAACCGACTTTCAACTTACATACATGAAGTGGAGTCTGTCAAATCCCGCAATTTCCTTCTTCCCATTGCGCTGCAACGGAACTAGGATGATGAACGAAATTCTATGTATACATATGTATATGTAATTTGTAAGTTGATTAGCGGTATACTGTGGTTACTTTGCGCCCCGTTTGATGTGTATGTATCGTAGCAGCATATGACGTCAGGGTATAACTGGTATAACTAGCTCTCAATGATGACGTAATAAAGATGTGCATTAAAGGACTCAATGCCAGGGTGTAATTGGTTTTGTTAAGTATTCGTTCACGAAATACTTCACTCTATGGGATGTTTCCCTTGCGGAGCAAAAGGGCAGAAACTTCATTAATATACTCCCGCAGTACATATTAATCCATGTATGTACTGCGGGTTTAAGACTGATGACGTCAGACGCCCTGCTTCTCGAAGCATGTAGTGAGCGCCTACGTCATGCGTCTTTATTCGCTTTCCTTCTGCCGAGCTGTTAGGACAGGCTTCTGTTTTTGAGTCAAGTGTTTTGGGCGATTTATACCTTGAAAACCGGACAAGAGTTACAAACTCGAGTACCGTAAGGTTCCCTAATACCTAGACTTTCTTCCGACAGAAACTTTTCACGAAAAACTCTGCAGAAACAAAGCTCCACGGTCTGAGTAAGTTCTAGCTAGAACAATTTTAAAAAGACCGCCTTTTCTGACTAAAAGGCTAGTGCTAGCTACAGCGTAGCACCGCGCTAGCGGTTAGCTTAGCAAAGCTCTACCCTTTTTTCTCGCTAGCTTCTCGTTTCGGGGCTAGGACGCCCGCTACCTTTGGCTTAGCTTTTCTCTCCACGAAGGATCTATCCTTTTAGTTAGCTAGCTCGTTCGGGGGCTACGAAGCCTCTTACTCGCTAGCTAGCTCCTGCTTAGCACCGCAGCCGCGGTTTGTTAACGAGGGTTCCTCCTTCAACGTTAGCTAGCTAGTTTCACGCGGCTAAGAAGCCCTTTCACTAGCCTAGTTTTCACCTTTAGCTACGCGGCCGAGAAGCCCTTAGCAAGTTAGCTTTCTCCACGTTAGCGGACACCGACGCCCTTTCACAAAGTCAGCTAACTCCTGGACCCCTTCACGACGGAAGACTACCAGCATGTATTCCCCGTCGAAGGAGTCCGCCGCCGCCGCGAGACGCCGCCGCAGAGGCATTGTTCTACGACCCCAGAAGAGATGCGCTGTGGCGGGATGCGGCAACACGATGTCGGGCACCGACAATCACCAGGTATGTCTGTACTGCCTCGGCGTACAGCATGCCCGCGACGCCCTGGATACCGAGGACTTATCCCATTGCCCTAAATGTGGAACAATGGACGTAAGGTACCTGAGAGGAAGACTGAGGCGCGTCGAGGAATTCTACAAGAAGTACGAATTCAAAGACGGCCATGCTCCGGAATCCTACGAGGACCCCGGGCTCGATGACTATACCCAGGAACCTCCACGGGTCAGACCGAGGCAAAGGCTGGACTACAGTCCGGTTGCACGTAGCACCCCAGCTTTGCCGCGCACAGGAGACGCTCGATCCAGAGGCCCCGCTCTAGCGCGGCCTATACCGGCTCCTCGTAGCCGCGCTACAGCCACGGTCTCCTCCCAGGCAGCTGCAGACAGGGCCGACGAGGCCCGCTACGAAGCTTGTGGAGCCAGACCAAAAGCGGCGCCAAGAACGTCTACCATTGCTCGCCCTCTCATTCCTCGTCAGGTAAGCACCGAGGCTCGACACCCAGTAGCTGGGCCTCGCCACGAGATCCCAGTTATTGTGGAAGGGCGCTCCGCCAGGCCGATAGCGAAGCCCCGTCTTCGCACCGCGGCCTCCACTACCATGGCAGCCCGCCTAGACCCCTCTCCACCACGCAGCACAGGTCCTGTGCAGGACTGGGCTGGTCTTGAAGAGGGGGAAATCGACTATGACGAACTCCCCTCCCCCCAGGAGAGGAACTACGATGAGTATGATGTCATAGACGAGGGCTACTACCGCGAGGACGGGCGAGAGCAGGACTACTCGGAGGAGGAAGACGAGTATGTCTATCGTCGCCAGTTCCAGGACGGTGAGGACTTCGAGATGGAGGAATTTCCTCCCCTCGTCGTCAAACAGGTGGTCGAGGCAGTACACCCACCACCTCAGCCCCTCGCTGATCTCCCCAAGGATTCTTCTACCTTGATGGAGATTTACAAGAGGGCTGCAATCCGCTGTAACCACACCTGGGAGGAGGTCGCTAGCGAAACGGTGCTGTTCGAGGGACACTCTGAAGACAACCTCCCCCCTCCTGCACCAAGAAAGCAAGCCATTCCTCAGGCCAAAGGCTTCGTGGACACCATGACCAAAGCCTGGAATAACCCCATGGCCAAGACAGAGGCTATGCACCGCCGTGGCAAAGGGACAGCCACTGAAATGAAGGGCATGGACAAGCTGAACCTGCTCAACATGCCTCCCATGGACAGAGCCATGGCCTCTTATCTGGCCAACCCCCAAGCCCCCACTGTGATCCCACAGGACAAGGAGCCAGTCTTCTCCAATGCAGCCGACAAGGAAGGGTCAAAGGTCAACAAGTGGCTTTATGACCATATGACCTTCGTCGCCAGGGGACTCAACGCGGGGTCTCTCCTCCATGGGTCCATGAAGGCTCTCCTCTTGACGATGGGCAACATATCTACCCCAGAGAACCTGGCTGAGATGCGCCGCCTGGTACACGAGCAGGCCCAGCTCCAGTACAACATCACCAAGCACACTGGAGCGGCTCTGGCGTCCTGCATCCTTCTGGAGCGGATGAGGTGGGTGAACCTCGCCCCTCTCCCAGATTCCGTCAAGAAGGACATGGTGGGGAAGAACATATCACACGAGAGCCTGTTCCATGGGGTTCTCGAGGACATGTCAGTCTCTATCCAGAAGGCGGAGACGTCAAACAAAACCATGAAGGCCCTCCAGCCACTGGCTGTCAAGAACCCAGTCGGCCGCCCCAAGGCCAAGCGTCCCCCATGGAAGCCCAAGGCGGACGGAAAGGGCCCACCCAGGCCCCCGAGGGACTACTCCGACGACAGGCAGCGTCCACCACAGGGTCCACGCCCCGACCGCCGCCGCTCCCCTCCGCCCTACAAGCCTAGAGGAGGAGGACCCAGAGGACGAGGAGCCGGGAAGCGGAAATGACCCGCATGGCGGGTCCCTGAGGGGGGTCAGAGCCTCACCCCCCCATTTTCTCCCACAGAGTTCAAGGCCGGAGGGAGTGGTCACGGACCTCACCCCCGAGCCGGCGTCGAAGCGCTTGAGGACGTGTGTACAAACTGCCATGGGCAGCAATGTACACACGTACCAAAATGTTGGGATGTGCAATTCACTTGTTTTTCTTGCATTAAAGATTCAAAAAACAAAAAAAACACAAAAAACAACAAAACGAACTCTGAAGGGCATATGCCCACCTATGGGAGAAATAACCCATTCTGCATCAGCACAGGCTGGTGCAGTCCAGGACCGTCACGCCAAATTTTCTCTTCACTACCAGAAGAAACCACTAGAGGGAGACATTCCACACAAGGTGAGTCTTCCCCTAGGCAAACCGTTTCAACATGCCCACAAGCCACAAGAAGACGTCACCAAACAGGCGGGCCTCCCCCCACACACGGGGAACCCCCTGTCACGTCATCTGTTGAAATGGCGGGAGTGCGGGGCATCCTCATGGATCATGCGCACTATAGCGACCGGATACAGGCTCCAATTCGCGTCGAAACCGCCCACTTTCGAGAGAATCTTATTCTCGCAAGCGAGTGGACAGGAAGCAGGCATTCTGCGGGAGGAGATCACATCCCTCCTGCAAAAAGGTGCCATCATGGAGGTTTCTCACAAGCAGGAAATGAACGGATTTTATTCCCGCTATTTCCTGGTGAAAAAGAAAGGCGGCGGGCTGAGACCTATTTTAGATCTCAGAGCCCTCAACCGCTATCTGAAAACCTTCCGCTTCAAAATGTTGACACCACCAGTCCTACTGCGATCTATCCGCAAAGGGGACTGGTTTACGTCAATAGACCTACAGGACGCTTATTTTCACGTTCCAATATACCCACCGCACAGAAAATTTCTGCGCTTCGGGTTCGAGGGGAGAGTGTACGAGTACACGGTCCTCCCCTTCGGAATGTCACTGAGTCCGAGAGTCTTTGTAAAATGTACAGCAGCGGCTATCGCCCCACTGCGACAACAGGGCCTTCGTCTAGCAACATACATAGACGATTGGATCCTATCTGCGGACTCTCAACAAGAGGCGCTGTCACACACACACGTAGTGCTCAGCCACCTCCGCTCTCTCGGGTTTCTAATCAACTACGAGAAGAGCATGTTAACGCCGACGCAGTCAATAGACTTCATCGGTATAACCCTGGACTCCGCCTCTTACAGAGCTCGTCTAAGTCAAGAGAGAATAGACGCAATGCTACAAACTGCGACATCATTCAAGAAGGGACGCTCGATTCCCTTCCATGTATGTCTCAGGATGGCGGGGCTTATGGCTTCTTCAATCCATTTAATCCGCCTGGCCAGGTTACACATGAGACCATTCCAGCAATGGATGAACTCTCTGCGTGTACCTATGTACCGTCGCCACCAACGGGTAGAAGTGACATCACACTGCATACTAGCCCTGAAATGGTGGACAGACAGACGGATCCTTTCAGAAGGCGTCCCCATGGGGAGACCTCTGATCAGGAAAGTGGTCACCACAGACGCAAGCATGACCGGCTGGGGAGCCACGCTAGAGGGTGCCACGACCAGGGGGGTGTGGTCGGAGCGCTTACGCTCCTCCCACATCAACTATTTGGAACTGATGGCGGTTTTCCTCGCACTGAGGCAATTCGAACCGCTCATACAGGGCTGCCACGTGCTGGTGAGGACAGACAACACAACGACGATGTGTTACATAAACAAACAAGGCGGTCTCAGGTCCCCCCCTCTTCATCAGTTAGCTCGAGAGCTCATTCTATGGAGCGACTCTCGGCTGCTGTCCATCACAGCATGTCATGTCCCCGGTATTCTGAACACAGGAGCAGACCTGTTGTCCAGAGGACCTCTCCGCTACTCAGACTGGTCTCTACACCCACAGGTAGTCACACAGATCTGGAGCAAGTACGGGACACCCAAAGTGGATCTGTTCGCCACAGAAGGGAACACGAAGTGTCCTCTCTTCTTCTCGATAGAGGGGCCATCGACGCTGGGACTGGACGCCCTGTCACACCGATGGCCCAAAGACCTACTCTATGCATTTCCCCCACTGACCCTCATTCCTCCCACTCTGGACAGGGTGAGGATTCAGGGCCTGACAATGCTCCTAGTAGCCCCAGCCTGGGGGGTCTGGAGGTCGGAAATAACTCACCTCCTCTACGACCAACCGTGGCGACTCCCTCTACGAGTGGATCTTCTCACTCAAGCAGGTCGGGAGATCTTCCACCCTCGCCCAGGGGACCTAGACCTATGGGTCTGGCCCGTGAGAGGGTGATGTTGTCTGACGTAGGTCTCCCTCCGAATGTCATAGACACAATTCAGAGGGCAAGGGCTCAGTCAACAAGGGCCCGCTACGACACGGCCTGGCGCGTCTTCGAGCAGTGGTGCTCAACACGGCCTACCCAGGTGGTCCCCTACCAGGCGTCAGTAGTGGACATTTTGACTTTCCTACAGGAATTCCTAGACAGGGGTCTAGGCCTCTCCTCAGTCAAAAACAACCTGGCAGCAATCTCAGTCTGCCATGTGGGGTTTGATAACGAGACGGTATGGAAACACCCTCTCGTTAGGCAGTTCGTTAAAGGCGTACGAAGGGAACACAGGGTCAACAGATCCCTGGTCCCCTCCTGGGATCTAACGCTGGTCCTGAAGGCTTTAACCATGGACCCCTTCGAACCACTGTCGACAGTTAGTTTGAAGAACCTGACACTGAAGGTAGCCCTCCTAGTTGCCTTGACAACTGCTAAAAGGGTCAGTGACCTACACGCCCTCTCGACCTCGCCAGAGTGCATGAGGTTTGATGACAGGTCAACCAAGGTCACCATCAAACCTAACCCAGCCTTTATCCCCAAGAACGCTCTCTCTGTGTGCGTTCCAGTGGACTTACAGGCTTTCCACCCCCCTCCTTTTGCTTCAGATGAAGACAGGAGGCTAAACTGTCTCTGTCCAGTAAGAGCTTTACGCACATACGTGGACAGGACGGTTCCCTTTAGGATAGGGAACCAACTATTTGTATCCTGGGGTACCAGGACCAAAGGAAAGCCTGTCACAACGGTTAGTATCTCCAACTGGATAGTGCAAGCCATCCGCCTGGCTTATACTAGTCAGGGAGTGGAGCCCCCACAAGCGCTGAGGGCTCACTCCACAAGAGGCATGGCAGCATCCTGGGCACTCTGTAAGGGTGTCCCAATCCAAGAGGTCTGCACCGCTGCGAGCTGGTCCTCTCCCTCAACATTTGCCACATACTATAACCTAGACGTGGCAGCGCCCTCGGTGGCGCACGCAGTGTTGGGGGCTGCCGCACCATAATGGACCTATTAGGCCATTAAACCATGTGTAATCACATGAGTCTAGATGCCCTGGCCTATAATGGACCTATAAGGCCATTAAACCATGTGTAATCACATGAGTCTAGATGCCCTGGACATACCAGGCCTGCCAATAAGCATCTACCCCGGGAATGTATATCAGCCCGAAGCTGCTGCCATTCTCCACTGGGACCGGGCGACCAACCAGAGGTTGTCCAGCCCTCATTAGGTTGCCATATAACCCTGAACACACTTGACTAAGTTCAAGACACGGGAGTTCATAAGGTCCCATAGAGTGAAGTATTTCGTGAACGAATACTTAACAAAACGAAGAGGTTTCTTTAGAAACCAAGGTTTTGTAAGTAGAGTGAGCGAAATACTTCACTCGAAACACCCTTCTGTCTTGGCCCGGCAGAAGGAAAGTGTTCGAATAAAGACGCATGACGTAGGCGCTCACTACATGCTTCGAGAAGCAGGGCGTCTGACGTCATCAGTCTTAAACCCGCAGTACATACATGGATTAATATGTACTGCGGGAGTATATTAATGAAGTTTCTGCCCTTTTGCTCCGCAAGGGAAACATCCCATAGAGTGAAGTATTTCGCTCACTCTACTTACAAAACCTTGGTTTCTAAAGAAACCTCTTCGTTTTCGATGGTGACGTAATGACGATATGTTTTAGTGTCGGGAGGATTAAAGGTAATGCCCCTATGTATACATGTATGTATACATGTATGTAATCTGACACCACTGCCATATCAAGCACAAGTAGTCATTACGTCATACGCTGGCACGGCGCATACGCATCAAACGGCGACATGGACGAAAACTATTACTTGCGCGCTCTGCTTGCGCAAGTAATACCACGCATACCATACATACATACATACGTCCAGCCGACCACAGTATAGTACTTTCAACTTACATACATGTATACATACATACGTTAACTGTTGCCCAACCAATATTGAAACATATTGTAATTAAGTCACCATCGACCATATTGCATTTTCTTTTTGGATATGTAATTTTCCTAGAGAACGTTAAGGTTTGGGTGAGTATGTATGTTTCATCTGAAACTAGCAACTTGCGAGATACACACAACTAGGTCATACATAGCCTACTTGTGTACTAGTACCCTCCCAAAGTTATCTTAATTATGTCAACAACAACAACTAAAAAGATTCCTTTTTCCCATTAAATGATTTTGAAAGATAGATTGGTTACGTTACCATCAACAGGACAATGACGTAATCAATCAACGTTTCAGAATCGTTTATAAAGAATTACAAACGTTTATAAGAGCATAATATTTAATTATTTTGTATTGTTCAGGAGGTTTTCAAGAGACAAATAAGTAAAAGATACTTTAAATATTGATATCTTTACTGTTTCTTTAATGATTTTGGAGAGATTATATCCTTTTAAAAAGATAAAAAATAATTCTCTCTAAAGTTTAAAAAAAACGTGTTTTAATAATTAAAGATAATTAAAGATTTATTTGTTGTTTTAGTATTTAATTTCAACTTGCGCGCGCTCTGCTTGCGCACTAGTAATATTTATTTATTTTTGCTTGTTTACATAATTGTAAATTTTCCCTTCAATGTCAATGGCATTTCATGTTTTGATGTTTAATTTATGTCATATTTAGAGGAATTCTGACGTCATTTCTCCGTTCATTGTCAATGGCAAATATTGAGACGTGTGGGGACAAGATTTAGCAGACATTTGACCTGAATTCCCCTTTCATTGTCAATGGCAAATCATGAGACGTACGGTGTGGGGACAAAAGCTGTTTATAGCTAGCGCCCCTTAAAAAAGAAAAAAATATATTAATTTGTCAGGTATCTGTTTTTTTCTTAAATCCTATAACTATTATTGTTCTATACTCTTCTGACTCTCAGAATTACACTCAGGAAATCACGTTCATTTTTAAGTGAATGCGTTGTTTCGGGTAAAACTGTTTGTTGGCCCGGGCCCTTAAGCGCTTCCTTGACGAACTTTGCTGTATGTCTCTCCCCTCGTTTCCTGTCTGTCTCCACTTTCCACTGGGCAAAAAGCCCAAAAATATCTTAATAAAACAAAAAATAGTTTCAAGTAAAGGCCTGTGCAGTGACACTGAGAGTCTTGACAAGTATTTTGTGGTTTGTCTTGAATGCTGCCTTTTGACAGATCAATAAAGAGTCAGGCGTTTGGGAAGACAGCTACACGGTTCAAACAATTAGAAGATAACCTAGATAAGAGACGTACGGTATCTTCAATATTGTGTCATGTACAGTAGACACTTGGGGAAATGGTCTGCGTCACGATAACGATTATTTTTAGCACGTCTTTGTAGCTCAGTGGAATAGCTACTGTAGGTGCATGCATGCTACTGTATACAATTGTCACTCAGGACATGAACCTATACATTTGGCACATGGCCTTTGTCAATCTGTCTTCATCTTCCTCATCTTCCAGGTTGTGAAGAGCCACAACAGTAACGATACAAATTCCAGGAATGATCTCGTATTTCCATTATACTGCACACAGAATGGTTTGATCATAAACATTAACCGAAAAGTATTTATGCCCTAGAGGTGTTTTAGCCTCGCTAAAAAGCCTTGTATGTCGGTTTATCGAGCCACTAGTCGAGCCACTAGTCCTTTAACATATCTGAAAAACTTCTTCCTGGATTGACATGGAATTGGCAGAGCACGGAGCACGACCCCTATTGATTCTGGTGACCCTGTGGCCTTTCCTCTAGCGCCACCCGCAGTCCAAAATGTACATATCTCAAAATCCAATGGGCTGATTGCCATGAAACGAGCTGAGCACATGCATGCTCCCAGGAGGATGAACCCAAACCGTCTTGAGTGACCCCATCGACCTCTTCTCTGGCACAACACTCAGTTCAAAATGTCCACTGGCACATAAGATATATCAAAATAATTGGCAGTTTGCCAGTGAAACTTTTCATGCTCCCTGGAGGATGAATCAGATCATTTGGAGTGACTCCGTGACCTTTGACCTTTCTTCTAGCCTCCCTCAAGTCAATTGTCAACTCCTCACCCAATATATCTGTGGCTCAGTGCCACAATTTGACCAAAATGTCCATTTGGATGTACAGTTGGGTGTCACCGATATTGTCCCTTATCATTTGACCCATTTAGGCCTGATCTCAAAATTGAAAAAAAATCCTTCTAAATCCTCCAGTTTTCTGAAATAAATATTTTCACGATTTTTCAAAAATAGCAGACCTACAAGCTCGTAGCGCGCCACTCGGTGGCGCGCTATGAGCTTGTAGATCTGCTATTTTTCAATAGCTAAATTATAACATCATGTTTAAAACACCAAAAGGGGTTCCCGCCCAAAATGGGTTAACTGTCCTTTTGCGCAGATCACGCAAACCTCAGCAAAAAGAAAAGGACAATATCGATGGCCTCCAACTGTATATCTGTGGCTTAGTGCCACAATTTGACCAAAATGTCCATTTGGATGTAAGGAACGCTAAGCGGGGCTATTCAGGCTCTTAGTCTTGATTTTGTTGACTTCAAGAACAAGATTAGAGTATTGCTCTCTGGCAAATAGCCCTCACAGATAAGAGAATAATAGCACTGTTATCACATTTGAAAATGAATTCATTACAATTATTGAGGGGGACAAAGGGAGAGCAAGAGTGAATGAGAGAACAACTGTAGGGATATGTTGGGGTTGCTAGAAACCATTGGGTAGAGAAGCCTTGGCCATCTTGCTCCAGTAGAATTTTAATTACTGCAGACAGCAGCACTTCTCACAGACTAATCTCCTCCACGGTTGGATTTAAAGGCAGTATCGATGCTGACAAAGTGATCACTAAGGGAGAGATGAAACATTATAAAATAAAAGCGAGAAATGGATATGAATAACGCTCGCTCCTGCAGGCAAAATTGTCTTAATGGCTGTTTCACTAAACTAAATTGTTCATCAACAGATTGCCATGGACTATTACCTTTTCTTAATGTGCGTGCGTCCGCGTGTGCATGTGGAGTGCGTGCGTGCGTGCGTGCGTGTGTGTGTGTGTGTGTGAGCAAGCGAGCACAAGATATAAATGCTTCAATTAGGGATGGATAGTTTTCCGCTATTTATCACGTGGTTGAAATGCCATCAGTGAATTCCGTGGTCGCTCCACAGATGTATGTTTGGAGTATTCCAGCAATTCCAGCAGAACATTAAACACAGATGAAACAGCGAGGATTTCAACTAGTCTAATTCAATGTCACGCTGGTCTTTTTTTTAACAGAGGCTGATGACATTGTGTAATGTAAGGCAATGCCGACATTGAACGAGCAGGCATTATGATGAATTGCACACTGTCCAATATGCCCTATAGCAGTGGTTTTCAACCAGTGGTCCTGGGACCACCAGTGGTCCTTGAGGGGGTTCCAGGTGGTCCCCATCTGAATGATGGGGAGTTGTTAACCAAATGGACCCCTATAGATCTTTAACTCTTGAGAGTGTAAAATGAAACCAAATGGGCCCGTACAGGTCAATTTGGCTTCATTTTACACTTTAACATTTTTGTTAAACATCTACAAACATACATTACTTTTAATTTACAAGAAGTCTACACAATTCGATGATATCCAACGATAACAACATATTCTTTAGTTTTGGGTCTGAAAGCCCACCCATCTTCATCACCCCCTAAAACCTCCACCAGCACCATTACTGCACCAACCCCCATCCTGACATTTCTATTACAGCCAAACAGCAACTCCAGGAAGGCATGCTTCTGTCGTTGCCCTGTTTCCGCTCCAACTTAATCCTCCTGGCATTTCACTAGCCAGCTCTTCTTTACACGCACGCGCGCACGTGGACGCATGCACGCAAGCAAGCACAGATGTACACGCACGCACGTGCGCGCGCATTGCACTGTTTAATATTTAATCCACTTTGGATGGGATTACCACGCAAGGGGTTAGTTTGATAATTTTTGGCAGGAGAGAGGGTCCTATCAACGGTTGTGATGCATGCAGGGCATTTTTCCCTCGTTTCCCTTTTGGCTGGGTAACGGAACGTCATTTGATTGAGCTTGTTGAGTGTGAACAGGGATTGATGAGAGGTCTCAGTCTGGAGAGGGAGCCTCTAATGAACAAATAAATCAAACATCTCCCCCTGATTGAGCGGGCGGCCCCACTGCCTGTATCGCCGAGTCACACCACATCACACTTCTTCTAAAGAAGATGATCGAGAGTGCTAATTGAATTGCGGTGTACACATGAGTGTTCCTCCCCCGAACAAGCGGAGCAATCACCTCACTGGGTATTGCCTTTAATTTCACAGCCTGCAGTCAATTTCACACCCTGTGATCTCCATATGTTTATTTACACAAATCGAGTTTCTGTTATTAGCGACAGGCCCTCAACCACACGTTCAAATGAAGGTGTGCACTTTGTGCACGCCCATATAGTAAATAAGTGTATAGTATTATTATGCATCTGCTCATGCACATGAATACACACGCACACTCGCGCACGCACGCACGCACGCACGCGCACACACACACACACACACACACACACACACACACACACACACACACACACACACACACACACACACACACACACACACACACCACCGCCAATTCATTCAAACGGCACATATCCAGAAACGTGCTAATAGCACTGAATGTGGGAGGCGATTTCAAAATAGAGTGGATGGTGACTTTGAATTTATCACACGCAAAAAGCTGTAATGAATGTGTCAGCAATGAACTACAAGTAAAATCTGCAGTGTTCATTTATCCATTTGTAACGCAGAGCGTGTACAAATGTAACCAAACGGATCTCATGGGTCCATTTGGTTACGTTTATAAACTCTCACATCCAATTTATACATATTGTGAAGGAATGATGGAAGATGACTTAAAAAAGGGAGTTTGCATTTTCTCCCCGTGTCCCCTAGGGCGGCGCAGTCGGTACAGCTAGAAGGTTCTGGGTTCGATTCCCGCTGTGGGCGCTGGGGGTGTGTTCTCTCCTCCGCGTCATCAGGTGGGGTTGGCGAAAGGGCCTTTCTGGAGTTTGCATGTTCTCCTCCCGTGTCCCCTAGGGTAGGTACCCTCACAAAAAACATGCAGTAATTCTGGTCTCTATACTGCCTCCCCATGGCCAGCCGGGGCGCCTGATGGAGGGGAAAGGAACTGGTTGGAATAACGTGTTCCTTCCACGTGCTACGTCCAACCGGGGAAACTCCCCCCTGTCAGATGAAAAGAAGCGGCTTGGACTCTTCATTCACTGAAGGAAGTTTGAGGTCAGTCCGTTGTTCTCCCCAGGTTGGCAGAGGGAGTGTAGCGCCCAGGATTACATTCAAAATTTGACACTGGGTGAATAAAATACCCCCCCCCCCCCCATTTTTTTTTAAAAAGACATCTCATTGGTATTTTCCTTTCAGATCGGGTGAAACAGAACTATCAAGGTGTTTAAGATATTCCAAATTCCTGAGATCTTGCATCTTGGCTCATTCCCCATAATTTCCCACACTATATGGCCTTCTGGTTGTCTTCGGGGTGTCTTGCTGGCACTCTTGCAGATGGAGAGAAGAGCTGATCATTACTGGAAAGCCAGGAGCCAGGGTTTGATCAAAATGAAAGTGATCGAGAAGCAGTGCCAAGAATAGACACAAAAACATTCACTGCAAGACCTTGTGCACTGTGTGCAGTGTCACAGGATTGGTTTCAAAGTATTTGTTAGCATTCGCATTACCCTGCTAACTCACACTCTCACACACAGACAGAGAGAGAGAGAGAGTTACTACAGTACACATTTGACAATGCTATAACGAGGAATTTATGTTTAGTTCTGAAATAGTGCATGAAGAAGGTTGTGCACATCCGTGGCCCAGGTGCAAGATAAACACAAATATTGAAAAGAAGATACTGATGATGCTGAAAAAGCTCCTCTGAAGTTTTATTGCTCGTCAATGTTTCGATCTTATTTGATCTTCATATATTCGTATAATGTCCTGATGAAGATTGAAGATTACCATGGCCTATTTTTCAGCATCACCAGTGTGCAGACTCTATTCTTCTGTTTGTCCTGAAATAATGCATACACAATCCTGCAGGTTCATTCCTCCCACCAAGACCGTTTTCATTGTTGTATTATGTGTTCATGCTTTCTTGCCTAATAAGATGTGACACTTTGCCCCACTTAAAAAGCAGACAGTGCAGCGAGGCAAACTCACAAACAAAGTGAGAGGTCCACAGACAAAGCGACTGGCTGTGGAATGAATGCTGACCTTGAGTGTTTGGAGAATGTTCTCTCTCAAAGTCCAGGCTGAAAAACTATTGGTACGGTACAACAATATGTCTATCAGTAGTATAAACTATTGGTACGGTACAACAATATGTCTATCAGTAGTATAAACTATTGGTACGGTACAACAATATCTCTATCAGTAGTATAAACTATTGGTACGGTACAACAATATGTCTATCAGTAGTATAAACTATTGGTACGGTACAACAATATCTCTATCAGTAGTAGTACAAGAGACCAAGCTCACCTCTATTTTTATGACATCACGTTGTAAATCTGCTTCAAAGGGAAAGTGTACCCGCAGCTGCAATTCAGGATAATATGCAATACTGTATACCGTAGGTTGCACATTGCAATTGAGACTGTGAGACTGCTCGTGTGCGTATAGATTTGGAAAGTAATTGGATATAACACGTTGTAGAGTATTTTTTTGTCTGACAGTGCTCAACTGTCGGACAACAAAGGCACCATCAGAATGGTTCACAGACACTGGTGCATAATTAGACATTTTTACCATGAGTGAACACACCCTATGGAATGTCATTGGCAGGTACTTGTCATCTTGAGACAAAAATATAGTTACATTTTAATGTAGGAAACTTCATGGTTGATGAATCTTGATGAATGTTGCATATTGGCTCACAGAGACCACAATGTAATTTTAACAAAGTAAATTGCACAGATTTTTTTATATGCTTAGAGGGACAATACATTAACAACACATTATTTTTGGTGCGTGACACCATCGTAGGACAGATTATGTAATAGCGTATTGACCACACTTTTGTGATTCTTCACAGGTTTCTTTATTTATTTATTTTCCCTGCCTGATTCAGGGTCTAAGACGGGGCAGAACATATCCACTATAATAATGGCTACATACGGTACAGTAGATAGCAATAATGCAACAAAAAATTGTGGGGTATTTTATATGATCGAAAGTCCACTGTTAAGACCCTGAGTGGCAAGGACGGAGTTCTCCGTTCAATCAATTTGTAACACCCAGCACTCAGGACGGAGATTGATAAAAGGACGGAGATTTATTGATATCAAAACCGACCGCATCGCTCCACAGGCTTGGAGCGTCTGTTGCATTCGATGTTATTTTCCAGTGGGACGTCATCGAAAATGTTCCCCCCCCATTTTAGCCGATGAGACCGAAAAAGTTATTCACCGAAAACGTGAATAACTCTTGATCTTAAATCATAATGTCCAATTCTAAGCAAAGACTCATTGCGGTCCCGTCGCTAGTCGCGTTAGAATTAATCATACCTCCCGTTGTTGTCGATTGCATCGGGAGTGTTTTGGCTACATCTAGCTACTTCAGCTAAATCCGGGATAGCGCCTGGTCCGTCACTAAATGTGCTCCGCTGCTATAAATCGCTGGGCGCTCTGATTTAATGGATTAAATAACCCTGATAGTGTTACAATCTCTTTTTAATGCTATAAAGTACACTAAAATATGTTTCTGAAAACATTTGAGGTGAAAACAGAAACTTGATTCAGCACTGCCTTGTCACTCCCTTGTGACATATGAGGCAGGGAATGGTAGCCTACTCACCAATGCCCAACATCAGTGAATGGTAGTCTACCCACCAATGCCCAACATCAGTGAATGGTAGCCTACCCACCAATGCCCAACATCAGTGAATGGTAGCCTACCCACCAATGCCCAACATCAGTGAATGGTAGCCTACCCACCACCAATGCCCAACATCAGTGAATGGTAGCCTACCCACCAATGCCCAACATCAGTGAATGGTAGCCTACCCACCAATGCCCAACATCAGTGAATGGTAGCCTACCCACCAATGCCCAACATCAGGGAATGGTAGCCTACCCACCAATGCCCAACATCAGTGAATGGTAGCCTACTCACCACCAATGCCCAACATCAGTGAATGGTAGCCTACCCACCAATGCCCAACATCAGTGAATGGTAGCCTACCCACCAATGCCCAACATCAGTGAATGGTAGCCTACCCACCAATGCCCAACATCAGTGAATGGTAGCCTACCCACCACCAATGCCCAACATCAGTGAATGGTAGCCTACCCACCAATGCCCAACATCAGTGAATGGTAGCCTACCCACCAATGCCCAACATCAGGGAATGGTAGCCTACCCACCAATGCCCAACATCAGTGAATGGTAGCCTACTCACCACCAATGCCCAACATCAGTGAATGGTAGCCTACCCACCAATGCCCAACATCAGTGAATGGTAGCCTACTCACCACCAATGCCCAACATTAGTGAATGGTAGCCTACCCACCAATGCCCAACATCAGTGAATGGTAGCCTACTCACCACCAATGCCCAACATCAGTGCTCACAGCCGGATTAAAGATGTGCAGACATTCGGCATCTGGAGTTTGGGAAGCTCTGAGTCTGAAGCAGTCCAACAGACAGCTTCCTAGGACATGTCACAATACGGAAATGAAATACGCTAAAAATACCATTTCAGCTCATCTTTAAATGTGGGCCTGTAAAGCCCACTCATCTTTACAAATGTAGTTGAGTTGAGCTGGGCTACTGTATATGTAAACTATTGTAAACTGAGGCTCCCATACACACTGTGTGCTTGTGCTCCTTACGTTAGTGTTAACATACCATATTATGTATTATATGTACTGTGTTAAAAAAACAACATCCCAAATCATACAGAGTACTGTAGATGCTTTGTTATGTTGTGTGTGAGCCAGCCTGGTATCCTTCCTCTTCTTGTGTGATTTGGGGGTTGTATGATATGAGCGCTCAGAAAAAGGCAAAAAAAAAGAAACAATATGAAGAATAGGATTTGTAATGTGAAGAGATGTGTGCATGGACTCAGTCAGACAAGAAAATGTATGACAACACACTCTGGCCTGGTTCTCCGAGCTTAAGCAGATGATAAGCAGCAGTGAGTGTGCCTCCCTTGAACAGCCAAGTCGGTGTGTAACACAATCCTCATGTGGCCGGGGCAGTGGGCTATGACATTTCACCTCCTATGCCGAGTGGTTCCTTCTCCTATCTCTCCCCTCTAAGCCCCGGTGGCTCCTGGGAGCGCGGTGACACGGTCAGCGGCATGTGGCACTCGACTGAGGCTGATTGAATTAACTGACACAAAATGGATTCTGAGAGCTCAACCTGCCGGACAAATGAACGCATCACTCACAGGTCTGAAGCACGATCATTGCAGATACTCGCCCCGATCCAGGACAACGGAGGATGGTGAAGCCATTGCTCATGGAGCATTATACCTTTTCCACTTCTGCATTAAATAAAACAACACTGACAGTGAAGAGGATATACAAATTACAATCCATCAGCCTAAGAAGAAAAGGAGGCTTTGGGAAGCGTTTCTTGTCCCTGCTTCACATCAAAGCCTGATGGGTTGTGCTGTGTTCGCAGAGCAGATTATCAACATTGGCTTTTTTATGGTTTTGCAATTGCAACGGTGCGACCCTAGTTCCCACAACTGTCAACAAACAATTTTACATACAGTAAGAAGATAAACTACCTTGCGTATCCAAATGTGTTGTAACCCATGAACCAGAAAACCACACTGGCATTTAATAGAAATTGGTATTCTGTGATATCCAAACATACATAATAGGGCTAGCCCTGCCACAGCAAGTTATAATAGCCCAGACAATTACTGTTGAGAAGTGGATGTGTTTGCGTGTGTGTGTGGTTCTTGTCTCATGGGGCTTCTGGTGCCCTATAGCTGGATAAATAAAAGAAAAAAAGAAAGAAAACTCCTAACTTAGTTTTTTTATTTCCTTGTAATGAGGCAACATTAGCCTAGGTTGAAGAGGAGGCTTGTCACAGGAGGTTTGCACATTCACATCCCTTGATTTCCGTAGGAAATCTGCGTGGTGGAAATTAATGAGTGTTTTCCTGTGGTTGTTTTGGGCATCCCTCAAGCATGAGTGACTGATTGTATGTGCTAGGCAAACATCTCCCCAGTAGTCTCTCCCCAGTCTCTCCCCAGTAGTCTCTGCCCCATATATATATATATATATATATATATATATATATCTTTTTTTTATTTTTATTTTTATTTTTTTAGTATGATGACAAAATACTAAATTTTGCAATCAAATCAATCAAAACCAAAACAGGCTTCAGGTGTGACTTGTGGACTCAACTGCACTAAGTCACATACTAATTGTTTTTTGTATAGTTCTTGTTCTGAGGTTTATTCGCTACAATTAGACAGCTATTCAAGACACCTGTACTTGACACTGGGTGAACTTGAGGCGGTACAGCCCCAGGGAGGGGGAATCATTGATTTCCCTTAGCCATATAGGCTAGCTTCAAGGTTCTCTCATTATCAGACACGGACTATGCTGTTCACCGTTGCCAGAGGCTGTCTGCAGAAGGAACCCCAAATTGATCACTACAGAGGGCATGATGTACTATATTGTCTTGCCAGGGACACAGGCGGTTCCTTCAGGGGCAGCCGGTGGTGGCCTCGGGACCACACCTTGACAGTGTAACACGGGTCGCCTCAGAGCCGTCGGTGACACAACTTGGAGACATTATGCCCTCTATGTTTCTGCACCAAGAGCTCCACATGGTCAATGAAAGAGGCTCCACATGGTCAATGAAAGAGGCTCCACATGGTCAATGAAAGAGGCGGGTGAAACACTTGCAGCGTCGACGACACGCTATGCACACATGCCGTGTCCGGAGGTTGTACAGTTGGGTGCCACCGATATTGTCCCTTATTATTTGACCCATTTAGGCCTGACCTCAAAATTTAAAAAAAATCCTTCTAAATCCTCCAGTTTTCTGAAATAAATATTTTCACGATTTTTCAAAAATAGCAGACCTACAAGCTCGTAGCGCGCCACTCGGTGGCGCGCTATGAGCTTGTAGATCTGCTATTTTTCAATAGCTAAATTATAACATAATGTTTAAAACACCAAAAGGGGTTTTGCGCAGATCACGCAAACCTCAGCAAAAAGAAAAGGACAATATCGATGGCCTCCAACTGTATGAGACCACCTTCCGTGGCATCACTCCATGAAACGTTGACCTCTGTTTCAATGGAGGAATATTTAAGGCTATAGTAGACTCTGTTAGAATTATTAATATTATAATTATTGTAATAATAAAATAAAACCAGCATGTGCATACTGGTATAATCACTCTCATATGGGTATGAGTGATGGTGCGGATAAGCTTAAAATGATAGTCATTTAAATGAGCCATTTCCATAAAACTGATTGTTACAGGACCCATGTCGAGAAGAAAAACGATCAGAAATCTGTAGAATAGGAGAGATCAGCAGGATGTGTCATACTGACTGACAACAGGCCATGGGATGCCTGTGAGCGGGCGTTATAGGTTATAGGTGCTGGTACTGCCATTTGAGCAGGGCAGTGCCAGAACCCAGTATAGGTGCTGGTACTGCCATTTGAGCAGGGCAGTGCCAGAACCCCAGCCTATAGGTGCTGGTACTGCCATTTGAGCAGGGCCGTGCCAGAACCCAGTATAGGTGCTGGTACTGCCATTTGAGCAGGGCGGTGCCAGAACCCAGTATAGGTGCTGGTACTGCCATTTGAGCAGGGCGGTGCCAGAACCCAGTATAGGAGCTGGTACTGCCATTTGAGCAGGGCGGTGCCAGAACCCAGTATAGGTGCTGGTACTGCCATTTGAGCAGGGCGGTGCCAGAACCCAGTATAGGTGCTGGTACTGCCATTTGAGCAGGGCGGTGCCAGAACCCAGTATAGGAGCTGGTACTGCCATTTGAGCAGGGCGGTGCCAGAACCCAGTATAGGTGCTGGTACTGCCATTTGAGCAGGGCGGTGCCAGAACCCAGTATAGGAGCTGGTACTGCCATTTGAGCAGGGCGGTGCCAGAACCCAGTATAGGTGCTGGTACTGCCATTTGAGCAGGGCGGTGCCAGAACCCAGTATAGGAGCTGGTACTGCCATTTGAGCAGGGCGGTGCCAGAACCCAGTATAGGTGCTGGTACTGCCATTTGAGCAGGGCGGTGCCAGAACCCAGTATAGGTGCTGGTACTGCCATTTGAGCAGGGCGGTGCCAGAACCCAGTATAGGTGCTGGTACTGCCATTTGAGCAGGGCGGTGCCAGAACCCAGTATAGGTGCTGGTACTGCCATTTGAGCAGGGCGGTGCCAGAACCCAGTATAGGTGCTGGTACTGCCATTTGAGCAGGGCGGTGCCAGAACCCAGTATAGGAGCTGGTACTGTCATTTGAGCAGGGCGGTGCCAGAACCCAGTATAGGTGCTGGTACTGCCATTTGAGCAGGGCGGTGCCAGAACCCAGTATAGGTGCTGGTACTGCCATTTGAGCAGGGCGGTGCCAGAACCCAGTATAGGTGCTGGTACTGCCATTTGAGCAGGGCGGTGCCAGAACCCAGTATAGGTGCTGGTACTGCCATTTGAGCAGGGCAGTGCCAGAACCCAGTATAGGTGCTGGTACTGCCATTTGAGCAGGGCAGTGCCAGAACCCAGTATAGGTGCTGGTACTGCCATTTGAGCGGGGCAGTGCCAGAACCCAGTATAGGTGCTGGTACTGCCATTTGAGCAGGGCAGTGCCAGAACCCAGTATAGGTGCTGGTACTGCCATTTGAGCAGGGCAGTGCCAGAACCCCAGCCTATAGGTGCTGGTACTGCCATTTGAGCAGGGCAGTGCCAGAACCCAAGCCTATAGGTGCTGGTACTGCCATTTGAGCAGGGCAGTGCCAGAACCCAGTATAGGTGCTGGTACTGCCATTTGAACCCCAGCCTATAGGTGCTGGTACTGCCATTTGGGCAGGGCAGTGCCAGAACCCAGTATACTGTAGGTGCTGGTACTGCCATTTGAGCAGGGCAGTGCCAGAACCCAGTATAGGTGCTGGTACTGCCATTTGAGCCGGGCAGTGCCAGAACCCCAGCCTATAGCCTGCTGCCGGTGGTGCTCCCGTTGGCACGGCCGGGTGTGGGTAATCAGCGGCATGAGGAACCGGAGCCGTTGCGGTGCGACCTGAATAAAACATGTCGAGGGGAATTGAATCAGGAGAGGGCCATCGTCTGCAGAGCCGATGCCATGCTCCACACGTGTCCTCATGATGATGACATGCCTACAAGGAGGTAGAGGGCAACGCTTTTTTTCATAATCAAAGTGTGTTTTTTTATTCACGACATGTCTATTAATTAGTTGTGAGTTGTCAGCACCGTGTGCTCTGGAGAATTTAAATTGGCCAAAGAGGATTTACTCGTCCTCTTTTCGAGCCAGTGAATTCTTGGCAAGCGTTTTGAATGGAGGGCGGACAAAATGTGTGTGTGTGGGTTGGGGTGTCAAGAAAAAAAAGCAGACAGACAAGGTGTTAAATGTGTGTGTGTGTGTGTGTGTGTGTGTGTGTGTGTGTGTGTGTGTGTGTGTGTGTGTGTGTGTGTGTGTGTGTGTGTGTGTGTGTGTGTGTGTGTGTGTGTGTGTGTGTGTGTGTGTGTGTGTGTGTGTGTGTGTGTGTGTGTGTGTGTGTGTGTCTGGTGTCCCGTGAGACCTGGCATGTAATATATCATTCGGGAAGTTAAATTGAAACTGTCAATGGTGTTTGTCTTGCTGCGGTGTACGTTTTTGCAACTCAACAAATATGTAGTGAAAAATGAAAAATGTGTTGCAGACTGGGTGGCAGGAAAGTAATGATCAAGTAAAAAAAACAACACTTAAAATAAAACAGAAAAACTACATTCAGACAACAAAGCTAACGCTGGCGTCACTTTTTCACAGCTTCCAGGAATGATACAGCAGAGATGGTTTAAAACTGAGACAGTGTCATCTCCTGTATGTCATGTGGATGCCCCACCCCTTTAGGAGACCGGTGACAAGCTCTGCTATTAATCCCAATGGTATTAAGTATACGTGAGCATATTGTGACAGATTATTTATCTCACAGAACACAACTCACAGAAGTAAACACTGGACCCATTTTTCACAAGCCGCATATCTTCCAAACACTGACAAAAAAAGTGGCATTTTTCTGAAATATAACTATATATAACTAATATATATACTGCAACTACGACTTGGGGGTGTGAGAGGCAACCGCACCCACTTACAGTAGGAGACCGGAAGTTGTCTTACATTATTTTTTGCATATGGCGAATTGAACGATTGCGTTTGCAACTAATGAACATACATGTGAGCATCGTTAATTCTCACAAGACTTAATGATGCTGCTCACTGTCGTAAGAAGACACTTAAAGACAGATTGTAGTCATTTTCTCAAAACCAAGAACACAAACAGAATTGCATCCTTGGGAACAATGTGCAGTATAGCTACTCCTCATCAGACCGGAGAACGCGTCTTTGTAGTTGGAGCTCGACATGGACTTGAAGTCACGTGTTTGTAGTTGGAGCTGGACATGGACTTGAAGTCACGTGTTCGCCCACAGCAGCTTGCTGTAGTTGGAGCTGGACATGGACTTGAAGTCACGTGTTCGCCAACAGCAGCTTGCTGTAGTTGGAGCTGGACATGGACTTGAAGTCACGTGTTCGCCCACAGCAGCTTGCTGTAGTTGGAGCTGGACATGGACTTGAAGTCACGTGTTCGCCCACAGCAGCTTGCTGTAGTTGGAGCTGGACATGGACTTGAAGTCACGTGTTCGCCCACAGCAGCTTGCTGTAGTTGGAGCTGGACATGGACTTGAAGTCACGTGTTCGCCCACAGCAGCTTGCTGTAGTTGGAGCTGGACATGGACTTGAAGTCACGTGTTCGCCCACAGCAGCTTGCTGTAGTTGGAGCTGGACATGGACTTGAAGTCACGTGTTCGCCCACAGCAGCTTGCTGTAGTTGGAGCTGGACATGGACTTGAAGTCACGTGTTCGCCCACATCAGCTTGCTGCTCTCATCAGGTGTGAATGTTTCAGTCAAAACAGTGCGACGTACCTCACATCTCCAAAAATGATAATCTTTCTCAAAATGTGTGGACAAAAAAAAACACACAGCATTGACATCTACTGATCTACAGTATACCTTACTGCACTTCTTTTTTTTTTTTACTTTCTGCATAATATGACACATTGTATACTAAAACGTTATACTCACATTGTTTGTTTTGTTTTGTTTTTCCTTGGGTTTTAAAAGCAATCTAGTGCATGTGATTTATGCTGTAATTAGTTAAAGCTTGGGAAGTGGGCAGTGGCAATGAATCAGGGCTGGTAATGGACAGGTACAAGGAGCAGGTTCTATTGAAAAATAATAGCTCAGAGCAGCTCATTAAACAAACAAAAAAAATAAAAAAGCTCAAGAAAATAATGTGAACTAGTTTATTTATTGGGGCTGTGTGGAGGGGGAGCAGGGATGAATGGATCCTTTGGGATGGAATCAGCATCAGGACCACACGTTGCGTTGCTGTGTGACTTGGAAACTTAGCTTCACAATTCTAAATAGTAAACTGTGCAGTTGACTGTGACTCTGAATTCACTTTCATTTGTATGAACTCAGAGCTGCACTTTGTAACACTCACTGTTTTTTTCTTCACAAGTGCTAAATCTTTTCCAACTGAGTTAATGGAGCCTGCATGGTTGCTCAGGGGAGAAATGGATTTTTGACCTTAAGGTCAGGATTGTCAAACCAGAAACAAGAAGGTTGTGCTAAACCACAATCTAAATCAGGGGTGGGCAACTTTGACGATGGCGAGGGCCAATATATTTCCACACTCACTCCAGAGGGCCACAGTGCATATTACTGTCGTAGCAAAAATAGCCCATCTACAAGCTCAAAACGCGTCGCAATGCGACGCGTTTTGAGCTTTTTTTTGCTATATTTGAATTGAAAACCTGAATAATCTTTTGCTTTTTTTTTTTTTTTTTTAATTGGAATCCTGAAAAGTAACCTTTTTATTGAATTTCAAATGCATTTAGTTATAGTTATGTTAACTTTATGAACTGTTAACATAACTACATTGGACACAAAAAGACAATAACATTTTAATACTAGTCATTAGTCATGTAATACTAGTCATGAAATAATTCAAGCGGGTTTGGAATCGTAACAGCTGAAATCAATACTATATCAGTATTCTGATATTAACATGCAGGCCGCATTAAGTGAAGGTGGGGGCCGCATGTGGCCCCCGGGCCGTCAGTTGCCCACCCCTGCATTGGAGTGTAGGTTTTAAGGTAGACAACATAGACTTTTACACAAGACATGGGTCTTTACACAAGACATGGGTCAAAGTTAAAGCTGTAGACCTATTATGGCTTTTAATGTGTGTGTGTGCGTGCGTGTGTGTCTGTCTGTGTGTTTCTATGTGCAGGGCGTTGCTGAAAATGAGCACCTGTGCTCAGCTACTTCCCTGGGTAAATAAATAATAATAATAAAAATAAAAATAAATCACTTAATTTATGTCACTTTTTTTTGGTCCATTCTGTATGGTATGTCAATACTGTAGATACAATTGGGGTGGTTTGGTCTCATTGCTGTTGAGACATTTATGTTACACGATTTAATGCTGGCTTAAAATCTCTGCAAAATAAAGTCTGGCATTGCTCCATACTGTTAAAAGAGTGAACTATTGCTGTGTACTGTAACATCAGCTCTTGAACCATAGAAAGTCATCAACGGCCTGTTTTTGACACGGCTAATAAATAGGATTGTGGCCTTGGCAGTTGTCAAGACGTACTGCAATCAGCTTTAGTCATGGGGTTGGATGGAACAGGAGAAAAATGGATATGTAATGTTCATTTCACACTCTAAAGTGAAATCAGTCAGGCAGCCAGAGCGCTCCTCTACATGTACTGTGCAGTGTAATGTGCAGCGCCAAATTATCTCCCTGGCTTAATTATTCATTACGCAAACATAATTATTTTTGAAGAATCTGTTTCTCACAGGAAGTATTTCCAATGCACGCCAAAAGCACATAATTCTGCTTCATCATTAATGAACAAAGACTGCAGATAAGGGTCTGACTGCTTTAATGAATATTTATTTAGTAGTACTGTACATCCCAAATACTTTTTAGCCATCCTTATAAAGAGTGCCCTTGTGCCAAGCAGGCTTCAAACATTTACTCATGGAGTTGTAGTTGCTGGAAATTCCCTGACATTTTAGCTAAGGAGGCTCCACTTTCATCTGATTAGTGTGAAAATGACTAAGGTCTATAGGGAATAGGGATATGGGTAAGTTTGCCGATACATGATGTAAATCCTATCTTTCTATTGCAAGAGGGACATCACTTCCCAATGTGTTCTGTGTGCCGAGAGCTCGGTCTCTCGCAGCTGGAAAATCTCTATACAGCATGAGCTCTCAGCACACATGCATTGGGAAGTGATGTTACATGTCCTCCTCACATTAGAATGGCGGGCAGCAAAGTTGACATTTACTGTAAACAACTCTCCAAATGCTTATGCCTTAAACTAGTAGAGCACATAAAGCATAATTGGGCAGATTGCGGTGCAGGGATATTTCATATTCAAAGCTGTTATTTTTTCTTTTTCATTTGTTTCATACATACATTGCAGACATCAAGGTGGTCAGAGTGTCCAGGGATTGTTTTTGACCATGGCTGTAAGATGCAGAGAGATATGGTAACATTTCATCTGTGCTGCTGATGCTGTTCTAAACCTGTATCTGATCTACGCACGCACGCACGCACGCACGCACGCACGCACGCACGCACGCACGCACGCACGCACGCACGCACACACGCACGCAGTACCCACATACACATGATGATACATACACATACTGTACACGCACTAACATATCACACACACACACACACACACACACACACACACACACACACACACTTTGCCCTCTCTTCCCTTCTGTTCTGCCCTCGATCCCTCCGAGTTGAACAGAGGCATCTTACAGAGAGTGCACAGGCTTTGATCTCTGGGCCCCACGTTTCTGAGGCTCCAGATCAAGGGGCCGTTAGTCCTGAAACTCAGTGAACTCAGAGAGATGACCGGAGACAAAGCACAAACATGGCACCCAAGTGCCTTTCTATATCCATTTAAACGTGAGGAGCGTGCAGTGAATACATGAACCCTTGCTTCTCTCCTCCGCAACACGCTATTCCACAAATCATTACGGTTTGCTGTTCGCGGGGTGAAGCGAATGGAACATTGACAACATCATGAAAAACGTCATTAAAAGAACAACCCACGGCTGTCCTATCGAATGGCTGTATAATTATTATATTTTTCTTCTTTTCTTAATTGTTCTGATGCAAGTAAGCTGAGAGCAGCGCCGAAATAATGTCTGCAGCTGTGTAGTTCATTTGTTGTCTCATCCCCCGTTACTGCAATGAATGTCACTGAGACAAATTCCTATCAACCTTGTTGACATGGCAATAAAATTATCTTGAATATCATATGTTATTATGCAGTCAAAAATAATACATAAAAAGTATATGGGAGAGACTAGTGTCTGTCTGTCTAGGACATAACCTCATGCAAACTCAATATTTTAATTGTCAAAATGAAACCAGGGACAATGAATTAATGGACAAGGCACTTGTAGTGTTGGAAGTACGTTGGCTTAAGAGATATAAATGGAGTTTATAATGGAACACAAAGTCACACAAGGCCAGTCAATACTTTCCCTGATGAATGCTCTCAGAGTCTGTAAACAGTACTGCATGTGGTGGGTTATTTAGTATACACCATTAGTGGTCCCATAAGGTGCACAAAATAACAAAATAGGCAATAGACTAGAGCTTATAGCTTTCTCTGTTAACTGCAGCTACAGCTGTGGCTCAGGAAGTAGAGTAGTCATTTGGGAAGCATAATGCTCCTGGTTCGATCCCTTTCTTTCCTGGATTCATATCAAAGTGTAATTGAACAAGACACGGAATCCTTAACTGCTCCCGATGAACGGTTCCTTGCATGGTTGCCTCCACCATTGGTGGGTGAATGTGACGCACATTTTAAAGCGCCTTGGAGAAAAAACACTAGAGAAATGGCGTCCATTTGCTGTTATTGCCCTCTTGAGGAAAACAAGCACTGAGATGGCATGCTGCCTTCTTCAATGAAAATTCAAATATGCATGAATTCCTTCCATTCCACTATCAGGAAGTTGTTGACTATTATCTTTGTGACAGCTCAATATGGCTATACAAAGAACCTCACAACGGTGAGCTTTTCTCATTGAGTGGAGAGCAGTGGATTCAGCTGAACAGCAGGCTTCTTAAATGGCAGCAGAATTCACAGCTTGCCTTGGGCAATTTACCTCAACGCATGCATTTACAGTAGGATTCTAAATGCCTTGCTCCTTGCTTATTTTCTTTTGCCTAATATTGCCTGAAGGTCACACCTGAGGAAGTACCATGCTGCTTTGTAGATTCAACTTGGTGATGATCATACTGTATTCAGCAAGCATGGCCATCAAAAAGTATGCTACTGTAGGTTACCGTATTTTCTCTTTCTTGTCTGTAAACTGTTGTAATTCACTCAGCAAAGACTCAAGAGTATCAACGAGCAAATAAGTGTTGAGATGAGTAAATCTGACATTTCCCTTCTTAATTAATATTTACATGTGATCAAGGGAATTTTCATGTAACTGCAAGTTATTATGAAGCTACTGTTGTATTATTAATCCAATTTAAAAATGTTTTGTGGAAGTCAGAATTGGAAACAGATCTCCTATTATTAAACTGATTAATAACCTTTAACAGTTTTACTATGAGTAAAATACACTCATATATTAAAGTGGATTTAATATACCGTACTAGGGACCTAAAATTATTAAACAGTGCCTAGAGAGACATCATGAACTCTGTGTGACTGGTGGCTCAGCCAGTTAGTGCACATAACTAGATAGCTGGATTCCAACTTGTAAAGATTTGGCTTTTGTGACAAGTTTTAGCATTTTGGCATGGCCGCATGGTGTTAGGTATGGGTATAAGGTTTTCAAAAAGATGTGCAAACGAGTTGGGCACGTCCCCTATAGTGGTCTGTTTGCACTGACAAATATTAGACAAGTATAGGTATGGTTGAAACCCCAAATAATTCATAAAAGAGATTTTTCAATGGATTCTGTTAATACTGGGTGTGCTAAATAACATACAAAATTATTTAGGAAAAACTAGAAAGGCATCATTTTCAAGGTGGCATCCACAATGGCTGTCGAGAGCTAAAATGTCTATAAACTGGGATTTAATAATTATACAAAATCATAACAATTATGCATTTGGTAACTACTTGAAGCTACATGAAGGTTTTCAAAAATCATCGCAAACTAATTTGGCTAGCTCCCTAGTGAATAGATAGAATTTTTCAATGGATGCTGTTAAGCCAAATCTTGGTGATTTTTTACAAGTTCATCTCCAGCTAACATCATGCACCTTGTGAGTGCAAGAAACCGGGTTTGAATCCAACACCTGTCTTGTCTCTCCTCTCTTTGCCCTTGGTTCTGTCTCTCCTCACTGACCAAATTGAAATGAAGCATTACAATGTCCAACAACAACAAACAAGCCAATGGATAATGCACAGTTACAGCTGTGTAAACATAATGTGCTGATTGGTCCTCTAGTGTTTGCCATTTAATCAATACCTTATAACAATTATATAATTGATCAACAGCAAAGAGACACGTTTCAAGTGGCTCCTTTTGAGCAATAAGAAAGAAAACTAGATATTTTTCAAACTGATGGCAATGAATGAAGGTTTGTGTCCAAACTCCAAACCATAGCCAGATGGCAAGGTCATAAGAGGTGACCAAATCTCAAATAATCTTCTTCTGACTTTAATTAGAGAAGAAAAAGTGCATGACAAAGAGATCAGCCACTAGAAAATGGTGGCCTAATTGCTGATACACATGTAAAACGGATTATGGAGTAGATGTTTTTGACAGTGCACCTTTGTGTGTGTGTGCGTGCGTGTGCGTGCGTGCGCGTGCGTGCGTGCGTGCGTGCGTGCGTGCATGCGTGACTGTGCGTGCGTGCGACTGTGCGTGCGTGCGTGCGTGCGTGCGTGCGTGCGTGCGTGCGTGCGTGCGTGCGTGCGACTGTGCGTGCGGGCGACTGTGCGTGCGTGCGACTGTGCGTGTGTGCGTGCCTGCTACTCCTTTGAGCTTCTTCCAAGTTTGATGTGGGGTTTAGTGAGAGCTTTTCAACACTTCTTCAACTCTACATCCAGACACAAAACTGGGACTTCTGGAGCTAGGCCAGGGAGCCTGCCCACAGTCTCTTTACAGATAAATAGATCTTTCAAACTCAGTTAACTGCCTCCACGGAGGAACGCCGCTCTCCACAGTAATGCTCAAGCTTTTCCCATCATGCTCCTGCCTTCGCCTCAGCCACCCCGTCAATCCACACAGCAGCTAAGGTAAACAGTTTCACACCTTCCAAATAGAGGCCTTGCTTTGATGACAGTGTGTGTATGTACAGCCGTCAGCACGGAGAACCACCGACTCACAGGACAGACTCACTTTATGAGGAGGACTCTGAGATAATTGCATAGGAGCTGAGTGCCACCCTTTTGTGTCCTGGCCGTTTCGGGGTGTTGTCGAGGTTTGTTTACCCCTCCAAATGGGACTGCGACGAAGGGGTCACATTTCCTGCGATAGAAGCTAAACACAAACATTTCACCTTCAGGCTGGAGCGGTTACTGAGGTTGACAGGCTACTGTATGTGAGCCAGTATTCTATCCCTGTTGTGCTCAGCCGCATGAAATAACAGCACGCCCGTCCGGTGAGCTGGCCAATACAGTATAGCTCCCTGGACGTCTGTCTGTCTGTCTGTCTGTCTGTCTGTCTGTCTGTCTGTCTGTCTGTCTGTCTGTCTGTCTGTCTGTCTGTCTGTCTGTCTGTCTGTCTGTCTGTCTGTCTGTCTGTCTGTCTGTCTGTCTGTCTGTCTGTCTGTCCGTCCGTCCGTCCGTCCGTCCGTCCGTCCGTCCGTCCGTCCGTCCGTCCGTCCGTCCGTCCGTCCGTCCGCCCGCCCGCCCGCCCGCCCGCCTGCCTGCCTGTCTCTTACAGTGGCTCTCATCCTTAGACTCTGTTCTGTCATTCATATCGTTTTATTCCCTTAGTCACGCTCTATACTTACAGTAGTAAACTTGACGTGAGTTGGATCTGTTCTTGGACCGATATTTTCCCCTCTACACTAAATCTCTTTGCAGAAAAATATGTGTCACATTGTGACGTGTTGTGGGCTTATAGATTAGCTATTTCCAGCATATTCCCAGAATAGGCATGGTGGGTTCAAGTGGCTAGAAACCCTCCTTGTCAAATTGTTTATGAACTAGCACCTTAGAGAAGTCAAGGCAAAATTGTGGCAATGAAAACACTGGACTTGCTTTTTCAGCTTTTGATTCCATGTTACACTGCATACGTCTATAGCTGCTATGCCTATAGTATACACTATACAACTTTCAAACCCACAGTGAGAGAACTGATATTGATGTAGCCGGTCAATGTCCTTCCTTGGTCCTTTCCTACTGGAGAGTTTGCCTGCCTCATGCAGTCATGATCTCAAACCTCTCCTTCTCACATCATACACTAACAGCGTGGATGGATTCATAGCTGTCCAGATAAAAACACCGAAAATAGAGGGGCATGTCTTGTAAAATGCCATCATAGATTGATTGATTGATTAGTTCAAGTTGCCGGAGTCAAAATCCGTCTGTGGCTAGGTCTGTCTGTGGCTGGTGTGCATGTTTTCCCATATATGAGGTGGACAACACAATAATGACGGGCAGGCTGATAATACTGTACTGAGCACCGAGCAATGGTTTCTGTTGTGTCTTTGTGAGAATGTTATTTCATTTTAGTACAAATTGATTATTAGACTATAGACACACAGAGAGAGAGATGTAGAAGGGGTTAGGAGGGGAGGGAGGGGGGAGCTGAGCGGTGTGGGAGAGGGACAGATGGAGGGGGGCAGGGGGAGTCTGTGGGGGATTTAGGGGGACAGCAAGGGTCAAGAGAGGGAGGGGGAGAGAGAGAGAGAGAGAGAGAGAGAGAGAGAGAGAGAGAGAGATACTGTAGCCTATTTCACCATTGTAGTAACCCAGATACCCAGAACCTGAACAACATGCTGATTGACATGTTGCTAAATGCAATAACATGTGACACTGCCACATAAATGTGTGAAGATTGTTTTTTCCTGTCTTTTTATGAGTATTGAAAGAAAATGAAACATAACATACTGGGTGATAACAAGGGATATATTGGTTATAATATGGTTGAATATTTAACCCTGAAAAAATGTTTTGTTTTGTGTAGATGAATATGTCATTCATTTTCTGTTGACAAATTGCAATTTAATCTAAAAAACAACAGTTTTATGTTTTCTTTTTGGTCTGCAATACAGTTTGGTTACAAAGAATTACTGACGTGGGTACAGGACCTTTATTTCTTATATTTCTTTAATATAACTCTGACATACAATTTTATGGTTCTGATTGTTATAAACAGAGTGCAAGCTTATGCCGTGGCTGCATTTTCTGCAAACTATTCTCTTTCTTAATAATGCTGCTATTCTTGTCCATTTACCCGGCGGTCGAGGGAGCATGCAGTTCCCTATAGCCATACATTCTGCACTTGGTGTTCTTCCTTTGACTCGTCACTCTATCTTTGCACCGTTGCTCCAACTATCGGGGGTGTGATCCAATCAGATGCTGTAGATCAATGCCTCATCTGGAACATTCTGTGCAGTTTAGATTTTTTCATTATCGGAATCCGTAAGCCCCTCCCAATTGCCGTTTGGCGCGTTCCATCAAGGGGTCACTTAAGCTCACACCCCAAATCTGGGACAATTTAGTCTATTGCTTCCCGAGTTATGCCCTGGACATGGATTCTGTACACAGAAATTATTTCTTGCGTGAATTATTTTCCGTGGACAGAGACTTGGTGGCTTATGATAAGCACGCATACGCATACGCACACGCACACGCACACGCACACACGCACACATGCACACGCACACGCACACGCACGCACACACGCACGCACGCACGCACGCACGCACGCACGCACCATATTCACCTGGAAGTCTTTGTAAAGGATAGGACACATCCAAAGGTATTCCGCTGTAATTCATTTTCTCTCCCATTCCTAAGCCCGCCTGCTGATAAACATCTGGGCTTCGCCTTACAGCAGAAAGCTTCAAAGAAGCCTCTGCTAAGAGATGGGAGATGTGCTTCTAATGCTACTGATGTGGTGAATACATACAGGAGGCCATTGTAGGGACCATCTGCCGGGGAGGCCCAATGGCAAGCATCTTTCTTTGGTTCTCTCTTTCAGAGTGCCTGTTAAAATAACTTGCAGCAATTACAATACACGGCACATTGTGGGCTGACAAGTTGTGCATGTCTGGGCACATGATGGCGTTTGAAGTGATGCTTATTATTCCAGCAAAACAAAAATAAAAAGCATTTGAGCATTGAGCAAGTGAGTGGATTATTTGAAGTGGCTCGATCCATTCGGCAGTGGAGTGGTTGTTTTCACCTTGTGTCAGTGACTCTATGTCTAGGTAGTGCACTATAGGGTTTTACAGCGTGTGCATTTAGAAAAGTGAAATTGCTCCACCAGGGAGAAGTATTGTTTTTGTGATTCATCTCTAAGATAATTGGAAGTGTTCGTCGTTGTGAGGATAAAATTGACATCGTGAGGATAAAATATTACAGTAATTTAAAACTAGTTTAGCAGAGAGTGCGAGTTCAGTGTGACACAGTATTATGTGTCCAATCATCACCAAGGATCATGTCCTACTGTCACAATTCCTTGGCTCTGTTTGTCGCCATAATCCACATGTAATCCTTGAATGTACATACGGCCAAGGCTCATGAACCCAATATGCAACTCTCCCCAGTGTCCCCACTGACTATAGAGCGTCGCAGTCCCGCCCCCTCGAGAGACCCGGAAAATAAATCCCCGTTCATTTTCCTCATAGACTTTTCAGAAAGTATTTATTTAAAGACGTTTACGCCGCGGACAAAGCCAACTCTTGTCGTGACAAATCATATATATAAACACAATGTTTTGGGCCAAACAAAGAATTAGAAAGTAGAAAAAAACGGAAGGTTACAACACTTTTTTTGTTGTTTTTCTTCTTTGTAATTATTTGTTTGGTCCAAAATATTGTGTTTGTTGTCATGATTTGTCACGACTCGAGTTGGCTTCGTACAACGCTTAAAAGGTCTTTAAATAAATACGTTTTGAAATGTCTATGGGAAAAATGCATTGTGATTCATTTCCTGGGCCTGGCGTCGTCATGAAAGGGGGCGGGACTGCAACGCTCTATTGAGTCACACAAGAAGAATGTAGGCCTACAGTACGTTTTCCTCTTTGACTGTATTACACTGTCACATGGACAACTAATGGTGTTAATAGGAATATGATTTAGCCTAGTTAACAGAACAGTGCAGATTTACGCACTATGATCATAGTTACAATCTCTTAGTTTACATGAATATAGAGTTATAATTAATTCAAACATAAGATGTATTACAAGTGTGTGTGCAAAATACCGTAGCTTATATTAGCAATGTATCCAATAAATCCATTGTATTTAATTCAAACTGACATGATATTGATATACTATTTTTTCATACTTTTACCTAATAATATACTTTTTATAAAATTGCCTTGCCTGTGTACAGAATGCCTTGTACCTGCCTTAAATATAATTCTCTGAAAGAATAAGTACTTAGTAAATACTTGCAATGTAATGCATGCAATAGGATCATGCCTAATGATACCATGAGCACTAAAAACAAGGACTCTTGAAAAGGTGGTCTAACAAACAACTCTCTCACAGCATTATATATGAATACATAATAATGTATACAGTATATAAAAAATCACACCCGTGTGAATTTGGTGTAAGGTATTATATAGACTGATCAGCTGTGATCTGACGTAATGCCTGACGTAATGAAATCACACCCGGGTGAACTGGGTGACCATAGCAACCATGCTCATTTTTCGGTACGAACAGACACGTAAACTAACAATGATGAAATCACACCCGTGTGAACTGGGTGACCATAGCAACCATGCAAATTTGTTTTGGTACGGACAGACACGTAAACTAACAAAGCCAGTTGTAGGAGTGGTTTACACCACTCAAAAATGAATATAATTCATGAATTAATTTGTCAACATACAGCAAATCTTTTTCACCATACAGCAAAAAGCTGTATACGTATATCAAAAAATCACACCCGTGTGAACTGAGTGGTGTAAGGTCTTATATAGACTGATCAGCTGTGGTCTGACGTAATGTCTGACGTAATGAAATCACACCCGTGTGAACTGGGTGACCATAGCAACCATGCTCATTTTTTGGTACGAACAGACAGACAGACAGACAAACAGACAGACAGACACTGTATAAACACTGACTGTATAAACCAAAGACCGATATTAACAATTTGGGAAGAGAAGGCAACAATAGAGATATTTAGCCCTGAATGCCTTATTGTTCACAGCTGTGGCTTGGCTTCTAACGTGTCTTAGTCATTCCTGCTTAATGTCGCAAGTGCATTTCATGGAATTCTATGTGGCGATGCATTTGGACGTTTCTTGGAAATGTGTTGCGTGCTGCATTACATTGCCTGATTCACTGAAATATTTCATTTGCGTGCCAGTGCCCCGCACTGACAATAGCTCTACAAATGATCTACAAGCGCATATCCGTTGCGCCGCAACAATGTAATTGCGCTGCACGCTTCTATGTACAGTATAAATCAAATTATGCGGTACTAGAACATGACTCATAACTGATTTTGACCAATCTGTATGTGAATACAGTATAACTAACACAACTGTGGTGGTTGTATTTGGTCTCCCTGCTCTTCTATTGAGAACTTTAGATCCTGTGATCCAGGAAGAAAAGTGGTACAACCTGAAGATCAAAATGCAATGTTTGGGTTCGGATCTCCAATAGGACATGAAAGGTACAGAGTGCAGCTCTCACCTAGCCTGGTTAACCACTAGCTTTCACTTGAATCTGGGAAAATACCATATTATTGGACTGTCCTGTAATTGAGAGTTTTTTTGGCAGCAAATTCACAATTGTATCTTAGAAATTACAAAGGTTTATTTTCCCTTCAATTTTCAATTACAATTTACAATTAGGCATTTAGCAGACGCTTTTAATCCAGAGGGATTTACAGTAAGTAAGTCGCCCTAGGCTTTACATATTGGGTGACCCAAAGCAGGCTGCCCATTGTGATTATGTGGATTAATTTCATCCTGACGGCTATCATGATTGGTAGACAGGTTCTGATGAGGGGTTGGAAGGCTGCGGGGAGTCTCTCCCTATTTTCAAGAGTGATTTGTAATGGTACATTTGCAAGGTTGCTGCATATGAGGAAATAACCGATAGGAGGTCTGACAGATTGGATAAATATATCAGTAAATGGGGAAGTTATATAATGTATATTGATCGTTGTCGTTGGTTAAATTGTATGTTACTAAATACCTAGGACCAAATGGCATTGTTGTGACTGCAGGTCGCATTTACTATGAAATCGTGCATTTCCCGTCAGTCAGTCAGTCAGTCAGTTGTTTGGTTGGTTGGTCACCCCAGGCATGACCATATATGGTCGTGACATCACGTGACATCATCAGGGATGGAGATCCCTGATCATCCTGATGTTATCGATATTAAACCCATATATGGGCATGCCCATATATGGAGATCCCTGATGACATCAATATTGGCCAGCAACTGTACATCTGACCTTGATCCACAGTCTCTGTGGATCAAGGTCAGATGTACAGTTGATCGGCCTCTTCCAGCATCTGAAGACCCACAGATGACCAGATCCACCGACAGGAGGACAATCATTCGAGTGATCGCCGATGATGATGATGATGATGATGATTGTATTGTATTGTATTGTATTGTATTGTATTGTATTGTATTGTACATTTACTTTTTGTCTTGTTTTTGTTTCAATTGTCTTTTTGTATGTCTGATTCTTGTATTTATATTTTTCATTCATCCTATTTTTCTGTGTAAAATCTGGGGGGAAAAAAGAAATAAATTGCACATTATTTATTTGTTTATTTGTCCCCAGAATCGTGAGTATAGCATAAGGCTGGTGGAATGCAGAATCGTGAGTATAGCATAAGGCTGGTGGAATGCAGAATCGTGAGTATAGCATAAGGCTGGTGGAATGCAGAATCGTGAGTATAGCATAAGGCTGGTGGAATGCAGAATCGTGAGTATAGCATAAGGCTGGTGGAATGCAGAATCGTGAGTATAGCATAAGGCTGGTGGAATGCAGAATCGTGAGTATAGCATAAGGCTGGTGGAATGCAGAATCGTGAGTATAGCATAAGGCTGGTGGAATGCAGAATCGTGAGTATAGCATAAGGCTGGTGGAATGCAGAATCGTGAGTATAGCATAAGGCTGGTGGAATGCAGAATCGTGAGTATAGCATAAGGCTGGTGGAATGCAGAATCGTGAGTATAGCATAAGGCTGGTGGAATGCAGAATCGGCGTATAGGCTTGATTGTCATTCAGCAATAAAAGGTGACGCTGACCAATGGGGCTCATTTAGCTGTATAAGCAACACCAGCAATCAGTGACAGGATCCAACCAAACAGCATTCCATTTAAGGGCTGCTCTCTGCTCTGATAGATCAGAACAGGCTTGATGAGATTATCCATCATCTAGAAAGTAGAGAAGGTACAGTCTGACTTGTACTTAATTGTGCGGCCGTGTCACACACAGATAATGGGAGATCTACAAGCTGCACAATATGTCGCTGTGTGACGCATTGTGAGCTTGTAGATCTTCTATTTTAGACACGTGTGACACACAATGCTCAATCAAGTGTGAATCAGGCATCTATACTGTAGTAGTACAGTACGTGCTATAAGTGGGCTGCATGCTGCTTGAGAACTGACTGGCATACAGTACGCTACAGTACGCATACAGGGACGCCTCACAGTTACTGAGATAGATTCTTGAGATCGATACATCTTAGTTGATGGTCAGTGTTACCACCTATATATGTGACTACATGATCCTCTGTGGTCCTTCTTAAATACATCTCCTTGATGCTCATGTCCGCTTCAGTGCCTTCATCTCTGTCTGTCTGAGCTGACAGCATTGAGCGATAGCCTATTACATGGTTTGAAATCGATGTGTACTGTACAACTATACGGTACACTGTCAAATCCTGAGTGTCCATTTAACTCCGAGAGGGTACAAATGAACCCAAATGGGCCCTCCATTTTAGCAGTGTTTATATGTCATCTAAAAGCTCAATGTAATGTTACTCCCTCTCTTTGTCTCCTTGGAAAGTTGAAAGTTAGGACTTTGCAATATAGAATATTTGATGTGTTGTGGAAAAACATTAGGGGCAGAGGTGGCCTAAGGGTTAGAGGAGCGCCCTTGTTTGCCGAAAGGTTGCCGGTTCGATTCCCCGGACGGGCAGGAAAAATCTGGGTGGCGAAGTGATTGTCATCACTCACCCAACACCGCTGAAGTGCCCTTGAGCAAGGCACTGAACCCCCAACTGCTCCCCCTGGAGCTGCTTAGTGGCCAACAGTATAAGACTGTGAGGTTTACTGTGTGTGTGTGTGTGTGTGTGTGTGTGTGTGTGTGTGTGTGTGTGTGTGTGTGTGTGTGTGTGTGTGTGTGTGTGTGTGTGTGTGTGTGTGTGTGTGTGTGTGTGTGTGTGTGTGTGTGTGTGTGTGTGTGTGTGTGCTCAGCTACTACCCTGGGTAAATAAAGGATACAAAATAATTAGTGGTCTAGGTCTGCACATCTAATCTGTTGTCTCAAGTAAACCCTTTGGCGTACTGATCATTTCCTTACATAATTTCCATTTATTGTTTTGCTCGTCATAAATGAAGAAATAAAATGAACCAGCATTAGGTCATATTAGTATATTGATAGAGAGAGAATAAAATAGCATTTAACCTTCAGAGGCCTGCACTTCTTTTATGCATTTAGAGGGGTTCACAAAGGTGCCAACACAAATGTAATGGCTGCCCCAATGTCCTACCCAGCCTTTCATTGCTTGTGTTTGCCTTTGACTATTTTCAATTACCCGTGAAGCTCCTATCCACCTCCAACATCGTTATCTTTCCCTGCTACTTATAATATGTTTACTCGTCCTGATGAATTCAATTACATCTTTTCAGAGGAAATTACTGTGGGGGTGGCTCCGCCTGCCAGAGGTCAGCACTAACCGTGAATACTAAAAACTCTCCTCCAAACACATTACACAGCCTATTACCTGCGGCGTTCCGTGCAGCGCTACCCGGGGCCCTACATCTTGCCTTTCGCTGCCACAGATGAAATGCTTTCTAGATGGGATCTGGCGTGGAGAAGAGGGGAAGAGAGCCGGGGCTGTCCCACGGCCTAATCGTTTCGGAGAGCCGTGCCCTGTGCAGCCATGGAACACGCCAGTCCTGATTAGGGAGGCGCATTCGTGGCCAGGCAGAGCGTGAGAGGTGTTGAACGGAGGCTGGGCCTATAGGGTGGCCGGGGGATTCACTGTTTTTCCTCCCCCCCCAGTGTCCAGGGAATAGAATCAATAACGCACCGGGCCAAAAAGATATCCCATGCAGAAGCCCCACAAGGTACTGCCTTGACAAAGTGCTAGACATTTCTCTATCAAGGTCTAAGATAGGAGGTGAGGCTGATATGAGGGAGGTGGGGGTGTGGTGTACGCTTAGAAAACATCAATTACACACCCCATGAAGCCTTGGATTCATGGAGATTATTTTGTTTTTGTCGCATTCCTAAGCCAATAATGTGATGAGCGGCGGAGTCGACTCAAATGCAGGCTGGACAACGGAGGGCAAATATACATTATTAAATCTGAAATTTCCACTATTTTTTACATTGTGGGAAATCTTTTTTGAAATGTCCACTTATGATGAGCTGGACAGAAATAGGCACTGGCAGGTTTAAAGTGGTCATTTTGTATTGCTCTCTATTGGATCAGTAATGCCGGCTGCAGAAAGGTCGTGTCCAGCGCTCTATATATCATGAGTTGACTTGACTGGCTATCTGTGAGTGGTTGCATCAACTCCAGAGAAGCTTTTTTTTTTATTGGCTTCCCCATGGAGCCGGGCTGAAGGTTTCTGTGCGAACCTGCTAAATGGGCTTAATCTCAAAAGATATTACCAGGATCGTGTTCAGACAAGATAAAGCCTGAAGGAGAACCTACACTTCTCACCTAATTCTTATCTAATAGCAAAAGAAACACACGGTACTGTGCTAGGTCTACTCATCCCTCTGAGGAGTATAAGACCAACAGCACAGAGCATGCTGTGAAGAACAGGTTTATTTATACTGTAAGGATTGATTGATTAAATACTTTATTAGTCTGAAATGTAAACAGCACCAGGTACAGTAAGAAAAAAGTCCTGGGGACTTGTTTCCATTGTGGTCCTCCTGTCTGTATTTTTTTCAATTCATCAACAAAGCATACAAAATTAACACAAAACTACATTATCATCAACAAATACAATCACTATGTACAAAAGATAATTACATGTATCTCCCCGTTTTGGTCTCCTGATGATATTTTTGAAAGAATCTAGAGGATTACCCACAGCCCTAACTTCAATCTACATGGAAGAGAAAAAGGTCTGAAGCTCCATACAGACTCACTCGCTACATAACTCATGTACAGAACAACTTTGTTAAGCCAACGTGTTTAATCTTGTGGCCTTCATAAGGCTAAATAGCTGTTCACAAGCAGGAATGCTTCACTTTATTGCTTTGAGTTGAACATCAAAAATCAGGCCCTAAATAGGTCCAAGTTTATTCCAGTGTTTGTGAATATGAGAGGCTAAACAGGAAGTAAACTTGAATCCAAGCTGTTCCCTAGCAACGTAATTACATGACAAAGGTCTATAAAACACAAGGGAATTATACAATAAACTGTCAATTTGTTGGGCATACACATAGACCTGTCGTATGAATGGATGCATTTGCATTTGCTAAATTGCTGATAATGAAATTCTCTGGAAAAAAAAGAAGCTCCAGTTGTATCACTAAAGTGACATTTCAAGGACTACTGTTATTCACCACACTAAAGCGACAGTGCTCAACGGTATCTTAAATACACACCTGATACTGGTAACATGATCAGAGCATAGCGCTCAAAACCAGACCCATAGAGAGAGATTTGTAAGAATGGAATGCGGAAGTTCTCTTTCTATCTCAATGAGAAAGTTCCAATGTTTGGAACTACAGGAGGCAACTTTATGGACGGCGGGATGAAAGCGTATCGCAATTCTCTTCTTCTATGGGTCTGCTCGAAACGTCATTTTGGTTCTTCAATATATAAATGGCCATTGGAGTCCTGCAGTGTGCAAGGTGTAGTGCTTTATTTTTGAGGGGCGCTAGCCCCTCAAAAATGTGTCGTTTACGTCATATTGTCTCTTTATTGTTAATGGCGTTTAATGTTTGTGTTGGCACCGTTTGTTTGACATCACCATTACATCACCTAATCAACATGAGTTAGACTTTAATATATTAGCGCCCCTCACTTCACACGGGTGTGATTTTTATGTTTGGGTCAGGTCCTTTTTTTGTTTGGATGTATGTACACACTGTTTATCCACCTGAATATACTCCATTCATATCCACAGTCTCCATGGTTATTACATGAATTATTATTATGCTCTGTGCATCTGCTGTATATGACCTCTGAATGTGTCAGAGCCGGATGTAACAGCTTAACCTTCTATACTTAGTTGACAGGAGTCCAGCCGGAGTCTATACCAGGCTCGTCATTTTTCCTGCCACACTAAATATCTTTGCCAAAAATAGCCGATCTAGCTACATTCGCTGAATATGTGGCTCACAATAGGAACGCAATGGTTCATGTGGTTTTAAGCTGCCGTGAAAGTGTGGCCTCATTCATTCCATAAAAAAACTGAGCTCAATCTCTATTGGGGAAATGTAGACATCGGAAGTTTGGAACAGTAACAACTGTCAAATCAGCAGGAAAAAAAACAACTCCAAGCAAAGGACATTTGAATAGTCAAACACTTTAATCATCCTCATAACATAAGAGGATAGATATGAGGCGATGACTCAAATTAGTGTGCAAAGTATACTAGTGCAGAGACAGGCACACCTGAAGAGCTGAAAAAGCATTACTCAGCCATGCTCGGTGCCCTGCCAAGGATGTAGTGGAGCAGGGAGATAGTGGCTCAGGCACCAAGCCTTGAAGAGTGGCATTCTGGTATAATGAGACTCATTTGCCATTGGCAGACCTGGCAAACTAAATCTAATTATGACAGCACACAGATGCTGAATAGCCCTTGATGAAGTTAATCACAAACAATTCAGAAAACAGGTGTTGAACATTTAATATCCCCCTCCCCCTGGAATCAAAGGGTGATCAGAATTTTCCAGAATGCTGTATGAAGCAAAGAAACACTGATTTCCTACACTCGGCTTTCTACCTTTGAGAGCAACTTTTTTATATATCCGATCACGTGAACAGTGTTTCAGGCCAGGGGTGGATTCTCCATTAAACAAGATATGTGTGTGTTAATGGCCTATACCTGTGTTTCTGCATGTTTTAGTCCATTAACTTCCAATCACATACAATTTACATTACATTACAGCTGCCCATTTTCCAGTATACCATAGCTATTTAGATTCTTGAATTTGTTTTTCCCTACCTGCTTCCTGGAAGCTGTTGGTCTTCATTTATTTCAGTAATGTATATGAAAATCTAGACTCTATAAACTTGCTCAAGCAATTTAATCCAGTGCTTATCTTCATGTTTATATTGGACTTTGCTGATTCACAACACATTCAAAGGTACCCACACAACAGAATGCATGTCTCTGAGAGTCCCTGCAGAAATGATTGTTTTACGAACAAAATTCCCACATCCATGATTTATTTTTAGCAATTTGATGGCTTTTGAAATTACGTCATATGGCAGCCAAATCTATGGACTTTTAATGTCTGTTTAGAGCCCTTCTAACAGGGTGGCAGCCAAGTCTATGGACTTTTAATGTTTGTTTACAGCAGTCAACGCCATGTGATTCAATATAAAAACATCTTGTAAAAACATCTTGTGAGGTGCCCTTCACTACACACAAGTGTGACTTTTATGCTTTATTTAAGATAGGTCAGTGTGAGACACAGGGAACCAAGGACACAGAGAGAGGAGAGACATCATGCCAGACAAGATGAGAGTTGGATTTGAACCCAGGACTTTGTGCTCCCAAAGAGCATTATTGTCTGTGCTCTAATTGTCTGGGCCACCCAGCAGCCCAACATCCATGAACATGAACAATAGCCTCAGAGAAGCAAACCATTTTAATGTGCAGGGTTTATCACCTGAAAGTTTGAATTAAGAAAAAGTATGGACATTCCATGTACTGTAACACTAACACTGTATGATTAACAACGGATAATGTAATTACTTTTCATAATGTAATAACTTTTTCCTTTTATAATGAGTTTATTATGTAATAAAACCTGATACCTGGCTAATAAACTTACTCTCACTCTCTCTCTCTTGCTCACGCGCACACACGCGCGCGCGCACACACACACACACACACACACACACACACACACACACACACACACACACACACACACACACACACACACACACACACACACACACACACATACACATACACACACACGTAGGGGGTATACAATGGTAGCCATGCAGTCAATGTGGCATATGTGGCAAATTCGAATGTGAGTACAGTGTACAGTCTTGAAGTTAGTAGTAGTTTAAAGCTATAAATTATAATATAAAAACCATCCTATTATCTAAAACGTGTAACTAGTATCAACAATATAGTATTAATATGAACATACAATGTTTTGCGCTACAGTACACACAGATAATATGACTTTTAAATGCCAAATATGTATCTTACAAGGAAATTAAACTGAATATCAGTTGTTGCTGCCTATTTTCTTATATACCGGCCATATACGGTGTCTAAACAGTTCTTATTTCCTTTAGCAAGAATGCTGCTACATTCAACAGCGGTAGAGCTTTATAACACTAACTCAACAGATATAATCTAATTCAAGACTTTCAGACAAAGAATCTATCATAGATCGAGGATACACACTGTATGGCTCAGACAGTTCTCTGAAACCCTATTAAATCTTCCAAGCATGGACACGTCCAGTTAAAGTTATCTCCAGTTAACTTAATTCTTATTGACAATATTTATTTGTACAGTGCTGAGAGAGCATGAGAGCAAGCAAGCGTACAGTATGCACTTGAACCTGACACCTGTGTTTGCATGCACTGGGTGTGCAAAACGGTTGCACGTGTGCCTTTCGTATGATGCATAAATAATGTGATTTATAAAGGTTATTACATTATGAATAGTTGTTACAGTGTGTAGATTATCGGGTGTTAAGTTGCAAAATAAAATAAATCACTGTGGTATGCTTTGGACGTTTGTAAGAAAAGTAATTTCTTTTGTTTGTAATCAGTAATTTCTATACATGACTAATGAACTGTAGTCCTTCCAATTTCCGGTTACTGACACACTTTCATTATTTAAAATGTTATGATGACCATAAAGGGAAAACAATATGTTTTACTGCCACGATGACCTCATAATATGCTTGCGTAAACTGTACATTACACCAATATTAAACCCAAACTATGAAAAATAGGGAAACAACACTGTTGTATAGTGACAATGAAGTATCTAATTATCTACATTTGGAGCCCTTTGGAGTAATAAATATCAATTTCCAGAACCTGCCAGTCACTTGAGCCCTTCCTCCATAGAAGCTATGGTAAATAATCTTCTTTTCTCCAATGACAATGCTGTTCTGTGTTATCGTCCTCATGCACAGCCCCACATCTATTACACCAGATTGAAACCTGAGCTGCTGAAAACATCCCTTTCCCCAAACTCCCAGTTCTCTACAGCAGTGGTTCCCAAAGTGGGGTCCGGGGGCCCCCAGGGGTCCTTGAGGGAGTTCCAGGGGGTCCCCAGCTAAATGATAGTTTGGAACCAAATGGACCCCTATGGGTCTGTAACTCTGGGAGTGTACAAATGGAACCAAATGGACCCTAATGGGTCCATTTGGTTCCATTTGTACACTCTCAGAGTTAAATTATCATTGATTTTACAATATAAATGGGGGGTCCCAGAGATAGAAATGTCATTAAATGGGGGGTCCGTAGACTAATGCATGTCAAACTGGGGGTCCTTGAGAATCACTGCTAGAGCAGTAAAAATATTCTCTTATGAGGGTTCCTGGCATATCTTTTCAATTGGGGGGTCCACAAACTAATTGGTGTCAATTTGGGGGTCCTTGACCTGAAAAAGTTTGGGAACCATTGCTCTACAGTAAATCTTAGCAGCCATGAAATGAATAGACTGAGAATGAATCTGCCTTTGAGGATGTATAGTAACTATACACACATAATGGCTCTATTGATCATGTGAATACTTTTAAAACAATATATTCTATAGATACTGGAAGAGCTTCTGAGAGAAGTAGTTGGGAAAGACTGTAAAAGTGGCTGATATTAAGATCATCCCATGGGATACCTTTTTTATTTGAATACTGTAATACTAATAGGAATAATAAATACATGCCATATTAAATAATGTATATTTGAAAGCAAGAGGAGTGAATTCACTAATGGAAGCTGTTACTCCAAATTTCCCTCTAAAAATGCCTGTGTTGCATTTTCTCTCTTCCCCCAGAGTATTGAGTGGCAGGACCGAATGTGTTTGTGACTTGATAAGACTCAAATTCTCCTCTCATCCGAAATTCATACATGCATGGCATATGCTAAGCGCTATTGTTTCTGCTTGTGTTGCTGACTGAGCACGCATGTACTCAAATAAATAACAAAGTGGCTCCTAAACAGTTGCAGGCTTCACCGTGAGCCTCATACTGTACATTTTGTTTCAGCGCTCCATAGAGAGTTAGACTATTATTCTTTTAAAAACTCAGAGGAACGCACTCTTCTTCCACGTTTGGATATTTCATTGACATTAGTCGAGTGCAAACTTGTCCTGGACTCCACAGCCACATCCTAGAGGTAGCCTAAATGAACACTGTGTGCGGATGAAAAGGTCAGAGCACCAGTAATTAAAAAAGCTATGTTTTCAAGTGTGTGAAGGAGTAAATTCACATACGCACGCACGCACGCACGCGCACGCACACACGCACAGACGCACACACACACACACACACACACACACCCACACCCACACGCACGCACGCACAGTATTTCGTGAAATATTACTAACTGACTATAACTAATGATTACTGCTCATGGCTCCATGTGTTTAAATTTGTATTAGTGTTTAATTAGTGTGTATTCATCAGCAAACACTGAGAGGTCTGTTACTCACACATGCACACACGTGGAGCACATAGTGTGCACACACACACACACACACACAGACACACACATAGCCTCGGAGGAGAACCATGCCTGCCCAATCTAATTACTGCATAAATGAGAGAAATACATTACCATTGGAAAAAGTGACATTAAAGTTCTGTGCATATACTATAGGCCTTTGGAAAAGGCCATATTTGACAGGAAACGATATAGATATAATGGTAATGTGAGGACAGGCTGACTTAACCACTTAAGCCTTCAAAAAAGGTGTATAGATTTGCATTCATTTATTTATTTTAAATGTTTGCACCTACATGCATATAGAATATATAGGGACGCCAGGGTGAAAGTGGTTAAGGCAAGGGCACTGTGTGTGCATGAGTTTAATGGAGATTTCCACAGTCACTCGACTGTGTCAGACAGCTTGGTCAATAATCCTCAGCAATTCTGAAGGATTAGAGTGTGTTTATTACCACGCGCCGTCTGCCACACATGGAGCTCCTAGAACAGCCAACTTCCTCCCTGACTGTTTGTTTACTCTGGTTTTGAAGAATTGGTAAAGATGCAAACACTGGACACCATTAAAGTGTGTTTGTGTGTTTGTGTGTGTGTGTGTGTGTGTGTGTGTGTGTGTGTGTGTGTGTGTGTGTGTGTGTGTGTGTGTGTGTGTGTGTGTGTGTTGCTCCGTGCAGCCAAACGTTTATTTATTTTGCTTGTTGAGAAACTCTTAAAGTCCCAGCAGTTCTAGAGGCTGAGTAATCAATACCGGCATTATTTTTAATGATAGGCTATACTTCCCCCAATTTCCCATGATCTTCTTGTAGCCTACAGTATAGGCTATATGTCCGCGAGGGATATACACAAAATAATAATGCAATGCGGTGAGTATTGCCTATTAATTTACAAATGCAGAAAATGCAATAGCCTAAAGCTATGTGAATAAGACGTAATCCATCAAAGTGAACAACTTTGTGGTCAACATTGTTGTGACTGCATGGAAATATCGCGAACACGTGTTTTACCCAGACTAATAATAATTGCGTAAACCAATATTGCATCACACCCTTCCATTCCGTTACAAGTGTAGCTCATACTACAACAAACACACTTGTAGATTTGACTCATGAACTATAGGAGCCGTTTCACGGCACGCACATACCAAGCCGACTCGTATAGTTTGACAGAAAGAAACAGAACAAAGCTCTCCAAGTGCGTGCAACATAGTAGGCTACCATATTTAGTTCTTACCTTGTCCGTGAATTTTGGCCACACCAACAGCAAGAACCAAAACCAAAAGGAGAGCCTTTACTTGATAGTCCTTTTTCCTACACATGTCTACTAAAGTCGAGGTCGATCCTCAATCGCTCACGGAATATACGTCCTTCTATTAAATACTTCCAGGGAACAAAACGAAACAAACAAAATGAGAACACGCAACGTCAACGCGATCTGTAAAACAGCCGAAGAGCAGCGCTGCTGTTGGATTTATTCAGCAAGGCGAACCGAGGACAGATTTCACTAGAATGAACTGAAATTCAGAGCCCGTTTAATTTGGACGCTCAGTAAGCGGATTCCTGGCTCTCTGAGAGAGAGACGAGGCTTGCTGACGCTTCAGCACCGTGGACAGCTCCTAGCGTCAGCAAATGGAACACCTCCACAAACTTAGCGGTACTTATCACGTACTTTGCCGAAAATACTTAGCTTTCCACCCGACCTGCTTCAGTGTGTTCGTGGTATAGGCTGTAAGTATAATTTTGACCACACCATACTAATCATGCTTTTTATATGCTCGTGTTTATAGAAATAAGCTAACGTAAAGGACTCTGAGGATTTAAGCTGTTGTCAGCATTCTAAAGAGTTAGTTATACTATTATGGCCAGCCTAATAATTGTTGTGAACTCCTGCTTAGCCTGTATTCCCTAGCGACTACTACAGAGGTGACACTTGAAAGGAAATAGGGCAACATCCATAAATTATTTACAGTATCCTACAGTCCACAGGGAGCTCTATAAAAAAATCTTTAAGATCTGCTGTTCGCCAATGATATATATACTGTAGCTTGCATTTACCAGATTTATTTGAATGTTATTCATAGAAATTGTCCTGGTTCTTCTTTGTTTTATCATGTGTGATGCATCTACAGCAGTGGTTTTCAACCAGTTGTCCCTCAGGGGGTTCCAGGTGGTCCCCCAGCTAAATGATGGAGCGTTGGTAAACAAATGGACCCTTATAGATCTTTAACTCTTGAGAGTGTAAAATTAAACCAGATGGAGCCTTACGTGTCCATTTGCTTTCATTGTTAAACATCTGCATTACTTAATTTACAATTAGATTAGATTAGAACATGTATAGAAGAATTGTTATTTTGATCAGCGTTGGTCTGTTACAGTATCTCTCCTATATGGTATACCAACATCAATACGGCATGAAAATGTGGACCAAATCTTACCCAACGACAACAACATATTCTAAGTCTTGGGTCTGAGAGGCTAAATCTCATGGTGTAGCTCAAATACAGAATAAATAGACCTTGACATGATAAAAAGGGTTGAAAAGCACTGATCCACAGTATTGTATGGTTATGGTGGATATGCAGTGTATGACTGATTGACCGGTGACCGTCCTGATTGCTGCTCTTAGAGCAGAGCTTCTCTGAATGGGAATGTGTGTTGTCGTTGTGTTGAGCTTTGATACATGGAGGATGGGGCAGTTGAACATGTGTAACACCCGGGAATGGAACTCAGGTCTCCCGCGTGGAAGTCCAACATCTTAGCCACTATAGACCAGGGGTGGGCAACTGGCGGCCCGGGGGCCACATGCGGCCCCCACCTTCACTTAGTGCGGCCCCGCAGGTTAATATCAGAATACTGATATAGTATTGATTTCAGCTGTTGCAATTACAAACATGCAAACATGACCTGCTTTAATTATACTTAATGACTAGTATTAAATGACTAGTACTTAACGACTAGTATTAGTAGTATTGTCTTTTTGTGTACAATTTGTATTTAGTTCATAAAGTTATCATAACTAAAACTAAATCTATTTGAAAATCAATAAAAAGGTTACTTTTCAGGATTCTAATTAAAAAAAAAGTATATAATAATTCAGTATTTCAATTCAAATATAGCAAAAATAGCTGATTTACAAGCTTGTAGATTGGCTATTTTTGCTACGACAGTAATATGCATCCCTCTGGAGTGAGTGTGGAAATATAGTGGCTCTCTCCATCGTCAAAGTTGCCCACCCCTGCTATAGACCAAAGGGATATCCTATGGATCGCGGGAGATATTAGACTTTTGAGGCCATCAGGCTGAGGCTCTGAGCCACTCATGCTACACATGTAACCTCAGGTAGTCTGTTGTGCACAACAGAGCAGAAATAGCATCTATGTATCATTACACAAATAACAGGGGAGTTAAATGTAGAGACACAATGAGACAGCAATGTCTTTATTTCCAAGACACCAGAACAGCTTACATGAGAACATTTAAATCAAATACATCACTACAGTTTAGCATCCAATCACTGCAAATTTCAGATGATCCAAAACAAAACTATATATATTTTTTTACCAACCATGATCTAAAATAATTTAGATACAGTTTCTTCATTGTATCCACATAGTAAAATCCCCTGTTGTGTAAAAAGAAATAAAAAATTAAGCAACCCAAAATAGTCCATTTGAATCTATTTGGATGAACCTTTTACACTGTCAGAGTGGCCATTTCAGCATCCAAATCATCTTTATTGTCACGTCGCATTTTTTGTTCGTTGTTTTTTAGTGCACTCCACATCATTTGTATTTTTTGTGAGTGAGAGGATAGAGGTATAGGGTAGAGCAGGAGAGGCAAGAATACAAGAAAGAACTTGAGAAAGCCTGGAGGGGCGAAGCGTTGTTGGTTGAAATAAAAAGGACGGGGAGCAGAATTATATGGTGTGCGGAAATTCCACTTTTTCTAAATTGAATCACTTTTTTGGGTCCAGCACCGTATAAAAACTGGGATGTGCACATCGTTTTCCTCCTTTACATAAGAATAAAAGAAAGAACACAGGATAAGATATACTGTACAGATATTGTATATATATTAGTAGCAGGTAACATGATGTTTAGATCATTAGCATCATATGCAGGTGTGAGCATTTATTTTTCAATACAGATTCATTAAATGCACAGTAAAAATATGCAGTAGGGGAAGAATGTATATCTCTTCTCATAATCTATTCCTGCCCCTCTATGACACGTGTCACATGCAGTGAACACATGGCCACCTGGCCTCTCTGACCCCACAGGCCCCTCTATGACACGTGTCACATGCAGTGAACACATGCCACCTGGCCTCTCTGACCCCACAGGCCCCTCTATGACACGTGTCACATGCAGTGAACACATGCCACCTGGCCTCTCTGATCCCACAGGCCCCTCTATGACACATGTCACATGCAGTGAACACATGCCACCTGGCCTCTCTGACCCCACAGGCCCCTCTATGACACGTGTCACATGCAGTGAACACATGCCACCTGGCCTCTCTGACCCCACAGGCCCCTCTAGGACACGTGTCACATGCAGTGAACACATGCCACCTGGCCTCTCTGACCCCACAGGCCCCTCTATGACACGTGTCACATGCAGTGAACACATGCCACCTGGCCTCTCTGACCCCACAGGTTAGGATATGACACATGTCACATGCAGTGAACACATGCCACCTGGCCTCTCTGACCCCACAGGCCCCTCTATGACACTTGTCACATGCAGTGAACACATGGCCACCTGGCCTCTCTGACCCCACAGGTTAGGATTAACAGGACTCCACATTCCTCATTCCTTCACACTGTCAGAAACTGTCATCATATATCTCTCCACTCTCACTTTCTCTTCATCTCTGCCTTTAATCTTCTCAAACCTTTCTTTCAGCCCATACAGCGAAATCATTAGTGTAAATTGAACTCAGAAGCGTGTATACCTTCCATTTGTAGAAGGATTTTCCTGCGCAGTCATTCTCTGTGCGTTGCTGTTTACATTGTTGTCCATGCACCCTTTCCTTTCCCCTTACACTCTTTCTCTCTAAAGCTCCTTCTCTTTCCCCAGCCCTTCCCGCGAGCCTCTCGCTGCAGCACATCCTCATAAACATCTCTCTTATCTTGCATGAGTCACATAAGGCTTCTCCCTGACTCAAGCAGTGCGACTGTCCTGTGGTGAAGTTCAGTGGCCCAGTAACATAAACCCTGAGGTATAGCTGGCAGTCAGACGTTCACGGCCAAGCGTTCTTTCTGCTAATGGGTGGGGGAGGGGTGCGGGCGGGATGCGTGGGGGGGAGGCAGGGGCTGGTTAATGAAGATCAGGCCCTTCGAATGAAATGACCAACGCCTTATTAGGGGCAATGAGGCGCACATCAGCAGCAAGGCCTTACAAGCATTAAGGTAATCTTAGATGGAATGATTTTGTAAAAGCATCTTATGATGTCCATTTGTTAGACACTTAAGGGCTGGTTGATTATTTCACGGCATGTTCACGGCAAAGTGAATAACACTTTGGAATAATTTAGAGCAATAGCTGGCATATTGCGTGCGTGCGTGCGTGCGTGCGTGCGTGCGTGCGTGCGGAACCATCCCTCTTCCTGCATTTTATAGTCATAGGAGTCAGGACATAATGCATACACAAAAGGTATGACTGCAAATAGTTCAGTTAATACCATTGTACTGAGTTTCATTTGTTGAATAGTAGCCTACTTCCTGGCATTGGAGTTGACATACAGTATGTATACTGTACCTCCGCTGACCATCATGTGTTGGCATTAACCTCACTAAAGGTGACAAGACAACTGCATGGTGCATGCATATTTTTCCTGATTTCTCACCTACATTTTTAAAGGGAAAAATAACAATGGAAAACTCTGTGTTCACAGTTGTTTCATTGGTGGCTCACTCAATATTTGGGGTGCAAGGGCTTTGGGAGAGTGTTCAGAGAAAAATAAACCTTTTTTCCCTAAGCAAATCCTGTGAGCTGTGCGGCTGGCTGGCATTCTGCCCAACCCACGTCCCACCAGTGGGACTACATAGTAAAATTCTTAGCATACATGGACTGTTACGGGTCCATTTGGTTCCATTTGTACATTCTTGTAGTGAAAATAACATTGAGGATTTTACTGTATACTATATAGTGAATGTGACCCCATGGACTATGGCATCTGTTAACCCCCTGATCATTGCGTCTATCTGACGGTGTCGGCCAGACTGGAGCAGTGTCTGCCCGGTCACGCGGGACCGTGGCAATGGATTCAGCAGACGATGCTAATGAGACAGAAAGTATCCCCAAGCTCGGCACTGTCACTTTGACGGCTCCAAAATTAACACTGCTCTAGAAATACTCAGCACCTGGTTTGCTGGCAACATTCGCGATAGAATGAATATATGGGTTGTACAATTCAGCTACATGAAAATTAATGTAACCTCTCTTGTCAGATGTAATTAGCACTGTGGCGGCACAGATGTAACACAATGAAGCTGTGAGAGTGGGAAAGGAAACGGTGATACCTCACAGACACAATAATACCTGGACGATACGTAATAAACTAGTAAAGTGTGCGAAGCGCAAATCTCCATGCCTATCTACTGCTCGCAAACTGGTCAGTCATAATCAAACGAAATGGACTATGAAACATCTGCCTGATGCATATTTAAAATGGTGCATTTATATAGCGCCTTTATCCAAGGCGCTTTACATAGATTGTGCATTACATTCACCCATTCACACACACATTCATACACCGATTGCGGCGGAAGCCATGCAAGGTACCAACCAGCACATCGGGAGCAATTTGGGGTTCAGTGTCTTGCCCAAGGACACTTCGACATGTAGCCAGGAGGAGCCAGGATTCGAACCGCCGACCCATGGATCATTGGACGACCTGCTCTACCTCTTGAGCCACAGTCGCCACAGTCACAGTCACAGCCACAGTCGCCCCATTTATTTATTACATGACTCCAGCGATAATGTACCAAGTTATGTGAGTTGTGATCAAAATCTGTAGGAGTTGTTGCAAAAGGTGTGATCATGCTGATCAGATGCTGCGTCCATGATTTGTGGCATTTTAGGCAAAACGGGTCCCTCTTGCAAGAAAGTCATCCATTGGCAATTGGAAATCTGAAATCTGACAGATACATGTTTATCACATGACTACAGAGATAATGGGCATCATTCAATAACGTGGCTGTACATTTCGTGTATACCCTGGTCATACATTTTGTGTAGAAGTTAATTCTGAAGTGCGATTCATGAAGGGGACTGCAGAGCCTTTATTAATGATGCTGCTGGAGAAATCTGTCCTTTGGACAAACATCCACTGTTCTATATTGGAATTTGAAATGGAGTAGTAATGTACATAGCTATAGATTTCATGCATACTATATCCTCATCAGATGGTAAGACAGCGTTCGTTCATGTGATGTGGTCAATATTATAAATGAATAGCGCGCCATATGGAGCTGGCATGAAAGTCCAATACGCAAAACCGTGGCCACGCTAGCAGAAACCGCAAACACATTGAGGGACCTAAATGCATCAACTGAAAATAAAAATAAAATTGGTTGAATTTGCATCATGTCTATAATCTTTTTTATTTGAATCCACAAAATATGATTATGGAGAATCGACATCTATGTTAGAATGTTTATCTTGAAATTCCTGGTCCATGTACAAATCAAAACCTCCAGAATCAGGACCTCCTTGTGACTGGTGTCAACAAAAACAAGATCGGGTGTATTTGGGATGCTAGCAAAGAAAACACGCACACGCGCACACATGCACGCACGCACGCACACGCACACACACACACATGCACGCACACGCACACACACACTCGCAGAAAAACTGGCACAGTGTATAACAGTATGTTTGATCTGATGTTTCGCTTGTTTGTTTTTCCTTTGTTTTGTTCGTGTACGTTTTGTTCTTACGATGTCTCCCATGTCTCCCCTTTTTTGGTCTAAGGCTCTCTCAGCCTTCTCACTTTTTTTTATCAGGTTTTTGTTTCATAACTTTAATTTGTTTATGTTAGATTATTAATCCTTAATTCTAGTGAAAAAGGAAGTTGTCCTCCGAAGAGGGGGGTAGTGGCGGCCTAGCTGGGCCCCAAGTAAAAAAACAAAAAGATGCACAGTATCGTTTTATATTCACACTAATGTCACTATGACTCAGCCATAACCATACAAGCAGTTCCCAATGCAGCTACGGCCAAACACACACACACACACACAGTACACACACACACACACACACACACACACACACACACAGTACACACACACACACACACGCACACGCACGTCTGTGACCTGACACGCTGTTCCGTCTTGTTACAGTACACCCAGATCCCTCTCGGTTCACTATTCTTCCTCTTCTTCGCACCCGGTTTCCCCTCCATCTCCTTGACCTTCTCTTTTCATTAGTCAGAGTACTACATCTCAAGCCTCAGAGCGCGCTGATAGTGCACTACTCCTCCAAGGCTGCATTTATCAGCACCATAAACGCTCTCAGACAACAGCCAAGCATCTCAAGGCTAGTGGTCACACTACCTGACAGGTGACAACAGCTGCACTGCAGCGCAGCCATCTCCGACAGTATTTTCTGTTGCTCCGTGAAGTGCCAAATAGCATGTCTGGTTGTTGACAGGTTGTTGACAGGTTGCTGCTGCCTCACACTAGGTCTTAATGAGACGGTAGGCCTTGAGTCACAGAGGAATGCAGCCAACGCACTTTCATTTCCCCTTTTCTTTTGTAGCCCACACCTCAACTTTACTTTGCTCACAATTCAATAGCTGCTATCTGCACATGGGTGTTGGGTGTGCCAAGCTAATGTGAAACACAGCTGCAATGCTTACTAAGACACAAGATACAAGACCTGTGTGTGTGGACCCCAGGAATAGCTGCTATTTACTTAGGGGTGCATGCGTTGGTTAGACATACAGTCCGACAGGCATTAGTCCGGCAGGTTAACCCGTGTCTTCCTGTGAGGTTAGGTTTAGGGTTTGGGTAGGGTGTCGGTACTTCTCGATTCTATCCATCCATCTTCAACCGCTTATCCGTAGTCGGGACCATGGTCTGCCCCGGGGGCTCCTCCCAGTGGGACCATGGTCTGCCCCGGGGTCTCCTCCCAGTGGGACCATGGTCTGCCCCGGGGTCTCCTCCCAGTGGGACCATGGTCTGCCCCGGGGTCTCCTCCCAGTGGGACCATGGTCTGCCCCGGGGGCTCCTCCCAGTGGGACCATGGTCTGCCCCGGGGTTTCCTCCCAGTGGGACAAGCCTTCTAAACCAGCATGACTCAGCTGTCTCAGACTGGCTTCCCAGAAAACAAGGATGCCATACTGTACAATGATCCTCATAACTAGTTATCTGGGAATAGTGAATGAACGACATCTCTATTGCTTTATTATTATTATTATTACTAAAATAACGAAAATGCAACAAGTGTTTGGATAATTAGTTTGGAAATTAATCAGTCTCTTAAAGTAGACCACTTTAAAATGGCATGATCTTGCATAATCTGATCATACCATCACTGGTTAATCAACCTTCAGTGTTGAACGTCTCCCTCCCGGCTGAGTGGTATAACCAATACTTACAGCATCTTCACATTCTGTCGGTCTCAAAGACTGTCTCAGCTCAGCACAGGGTCCTGGGTTGAGGAAGTGGACTCCTTGCATCATTTGTATTTGCATTTCTGTGTGCCTTGCTAGTAGTATCAGCAGCCGGTTGTTCTGATAACAACAGTTTGTTTGGTCTTTCATCTGAAAAGATTCTGTTCCAGTGACCCCCAGAAGCAAAGATTTGAGTTAAAAACGTGCGCTTTAAAAATATATATTCAAAGATTTTCACAAATGTTAAAGATTTTTAGCCAAAGTATATGGTTAAAGTGGTTACACAGATGCTTTCCCAGTTGTAATGAGTTCAGAGCTCTCATGGACAGCTCCATGGCCCTTCAGAGCTCTCATGGACAGCTCCATGGCCCTTAATGAGTTCAGAGCTCTCATGGACAGCTCCATGGCCCTTAATGAGTTCAGAGCTCTCATGGACAGCTCCATGGCCCTTAATGAGTTCAGAGCTCTCATGGACAGCTCCATGGCCCTTAATGAGTTCAGAGCTCTCATGGACAGCTCCATGGCCCTTAATGAGTTCAGAGCTCTCATGGACAGCTCCATGGCCCTTTAATGAGTTCAGAGCTCTCATGGACAGCTCCATGGCCCTTAATGAGTTCAGAGCTCTCATGGACAGCTCCATGGCCCTTTAATGAGTTCAGAGCTCTCATGGACAGCTCCATGGCCCTTAATGAGTTCAGAGCTCTCATGGACAGCTCCATGGCCCTTAATGAGTTCAGAGCTCTCATGGACAGCTCCATGGCCCTTAATGAGTTCAGAGCTCTCATGGACAGCTCCATGGCCCTTAATGAGTTCAGAGCTCTCATGGACAGCTCCATGGCCCTTAATGAGTTCAGAGCTCTCATGGACAGCTCCATGGCCCTTAATGAGTTCAGAGCTCTCATGGACAGCTCCATGGCCCTTTAATGAGTTCAGAGCTCTCATGGACAGCTCCATGGCCCTTAATGAGTTCAGAGCTCTCATGGACAGCTCCATGGCCCTTAATGAGTTCAGAGCTCTCATGGACAGCTCCATGGCCCTTTAATGAGTTCAGAGCTCTCATGGACAGCTCCATGGCCCTTAATGAGTGCAGAGCTCTCATGGACAGCTCCATGGCCCTTAATGAGTTCAGAGCTCTCATGGACAGCTCCATGGCCCTTTAATGAGTTCAGAGCTCTCATGGACAGCTCCATGGCCCTTAATGAGTTCAGAGCTCTCATGGACAGCTCCATGGCCCTTAATGAGTTCAGAGCTCTCATGGACAGCTCCATGGCCCTTAATGAGTTCAGAGCTCTCATGGACAGCTCCATGGCCCTTAATGAGTTCAGAGCTCTCATGGACAGCTCCATGGCCCTTTAATGAGTTCAGAGCTCTCATGGACAGCTCCATGGCCCTTAATGAGTGCAGAGCTCTCATGGACAGCTCCATGGCCCTTAATGAGTTCAGAGCTCTCATGGACAGCTCCATGGCCCTTTAATGAGTTCAGAGCTCTCATGGACAGCTCCATGGCCCTTCAGCCTTTGAGCTCTAACACATGTCCATGTGGCTCGTTAGATGGATATACGACGAATACACATACTGTATACGGGGACATTGGGAAATGAGGTGACACGTACAGCAGCGCAAATAAATATTCTTAGCTTCTAGAATATTAAAGTTGTGAATTTGTTCCTCCGTATCAACTGCCAAAACTATGCCTTCATTCCATTTTGGTTAAGCTTTAGAAAATGTGTTAAAAAGAGCCTGTGTCTGCGTATCTTCTCTTGTATCTGAATAATGTTAAAAAAAAGAAAAGCGAGAGGTCAAGTTGAAGTCTTCACAGATAACTGGTTTAGATGGATTGCTCATGTTTCTACCATAAGACCTGATTTTGTATAGTTTCAGTTAAACCTGTTTAACCTGTATATGCACCTGTATTATACTTATGTATTATGAATGTTCATCGATAGAGAAGAGAGGCAGACATCTCCCCTTGTGTGTATTGTACGTATATTGTCTTGTTTTGTTTTTGGTTGTATGTATTGTCAATTGTCAGTCGTTCATGTATGTTTGATTCAAATTCAATAAAACGTAAATTAAAAAAAGAAAAAAAAGAAAAGCGATCTTCACGCCATCCCACCTGCCACAATCAGGAGTTGCCAAACCATCTGTATAGGAGAATAAAAATATTAAATGAAGTGTGCTGGGCTATTAAGCACATCGTATGGTGGGTGGTGGTTAATGTAACATATAATCTCTTTATGTTTTTAATTAATGCGTTTTGTACTGTAAAATCACACCCATGTGAACTGAGTGGTGCAACTCCCCTCTCCCCCTACCCCTCTCTCTTTCTCTATCTCTCATTAGCAGGCAACAGTGCAGCACTATCTCTCTCTCTCTGTTTCTGGCACAACAGCGCCACTTTTGCCCCTACTGGTACTCTAAACATAGTCACATAGGTACATAGGTACATAGGTTAAGACGGACATTGCTGTTCCTTGGAGTGGTTGCACCACTCAAAAATAGCTGATCTACAAGCTGCAATGTGTCACATTAGCTATTGTTTATTACATTTGTCAACTTTAAACATTGTAATCTACAGTATAACATGCCTATAATGAAAGTTTCTGTCTGACAACAATGATATGTGCTTTTTAATTCTTGCTTTCCCCCCAACTTGCTTTTCCCATCCAAACAGAAAAGTCCTGTCTGATTGCATTAAACAATGTTAAACTCACCAACATTGCAGCTGTACGAAAATCTTGAATTATCCTCTTTCTATCTGCAAAGTTTCATAAAAATCCACCATAGAAACGTTATGAGCTACTTTCTGTCAAGAAATGCCCTGCATTTCATTATTTTTCTAAGTGTCAGAGTTTGGAAGTGCTTGTTTTCAATAACACAACATTTTGCTTCCTCCTGCATTATGTGACATTTAGCACCAGGTGGTACGCAGGACCGTTGAGTGATTTCCAACGAGCGCTTCCAAACTCCAACAATCCATGCTGCTCAATGTTTTGCCACTCAGTCCTGATGGAAAAACCATGCATGTGCATACTCTCTATTGTAGAAAGTAGCCTCCAGTAAATTGGTAGACACTCCCTAAGCAGGCTTCAAGCTTGCTCTTTAAAATCCTCCGGTAGCCACGCCCCCTCCCCCTGCACACACACATACCTGCTACAAACAGACAGACACAAGCTCCTTATGTTTGGCAGTAAAAAGAGTGAAATAAACAACTTATAATGTAACTTCACACCTCATGGAAGTTGAGTGGAGTATCGTCTGGGTTGTTAGGAACTTGGGAAGTGAAAACTGCTCAGTCACAAGTATATGACAGTTTGAAAGAGAAGTTAATTCATCTTCATAACAAACTGTTTGGTCGATTTGTTTTTATTCTGCTGGTGAGTTAGCTACCTATGCAAAGCATTAACGTGCATGTGTGTGTGTGTGTGTGCGTGTGTGCGTGCGTGCGTGCGTGCGTGCGTGCGTGTGCATGTGTGTGCGTGCGTGCGTGCGTGCGTGTTTATACAGTATACACAGACTGGTTGTTAGAGGGTTCCAACAACAACCTCCAAAAAGGAGGCAAAAAGTCTGACAAAGTATTGTAGTGTCTCTGCTAGTGCTATAATTGGCAGCCGCCACCTACGACGGAGACGCTGCTACTTATACCCCTAGATAAAGTACTGAGTGACATGCCTATTGTACCATGAAAACACATGCCCTCATTTTGTAAATGTAACCTTACTGCACCTGTAATATTTGTGCATATGCATCTCTGTGTGGACATAAATAAATGACGTGTGTGTGTGTGTGCATGCGTGCGTGCGTGCGTGGGAGGGAGGGGGGGAGGGAGGGAGAGTGAAATGAACAAACAAAGGTGCTTGAAGTGCTGTGTTCATGGGTCCTATACATTTATAGAATAAATATACAGAAACAATGTTTTGTTTGGGGTGTCACAGCACTAAATCCTTGTATGAAACCTCATTCTTAACTCTTAAATGATGGTTTAATTGAAAGTGATATTGATATTGAAAGTGTTACAACCTGAATTGCACATCTAGATTTCTATCTCTCAATTTATTTCAAGGCATACACTAGTCCAGGCATGTCCAAAGTCCCCACAGCTTCCTTCCTAAAATGTATTATTTATCTGATATAAAATTAACATTATGCATATACTTACACCTACGTATACTGGGCTGTGTTGTGACAGGATACAATAGGCTATATAATATGTACTGTATACTACTGTATGTTGTAACCGGAAGGATGCAGTATAGGGGACAGGGTACACTTTCTTTCTACATACCTTACTTACTTACTTACGTAGGGGTTGATGCTAGAAGACTCAGGGGAGTGCTCATGTACTATGCTGTACTGTGATGTGCTGTACTGTGATGTAGTTTTTGCCACTACACTTACTTACTTCAAAGTTCATGGTGTCTCTCTCAACCTGCTCCACAGGTACACGAGCCAGGGTGATGACCCCAGACACTCAGCTCAGCTGCCTTCTTCTCAGCCCTGAGTCCATTCTCCTGTGACATAAATCACTGACCACTGCACTACACCAGAATGCTACATGCTGTATGTGCAGTACTTAACAACCAAGGCTGAGAGAAGATGGCAGCCAGTAGAATGAGGCTGGTCGTTGCCATATTGATACTGGGAGGAAAGGAAAGTACTGACCAGCTAGCCAGATCTATGGAGGATGGAGATCTCTGGAGACCCCCGCTGGAGGGCTCATCATGAACTAGAGAGAGAGAGAGAGATGGAGGCTCTATCTCCGTCCATGGGTTCCAAAGTTTGACCCTGGCATCACTTCCACAACTGATGGAAGTCAAGTGGAAGATGGCTCAAGGTACGAACTTTGTTTTTTTGCTTCTTTGCGGCCGACCAATGATATTCTTTGGAAAATATCCAACAGTTTATCTCCAGTCTATAGGTATTTAGTATTAAGTTATTGCTTATTATTTTCTGTTAGACAAAAAGCGAGTGATCATTACTGGTCACAGTTCAGGTAGCCACATACAATACTGTATAGGTCCCACATGTACAACACTGATACTGTACTTGCAGAAATGTCCAGGATTATTGTGCATTATTCACATGTGTTTTGTATTACCCCTGCGGGCACAATGGGTCCAACTTAAGCAACACCCTCCACAGCTTGAAACATAATAAAAACAATGACTAAAATACAAAAGTGAAAGATTATTAATAAAATATGAAGCTCACTAAAACAAACGCCCACTGTCTGACAACCAGCTGAAACTAATTTGTAAAGAGCAGTGACATCTGAGAGCTCCCGAGCACCCGTCCCACGGTCCAGCATTCTGTGTCTGCCGTGCCCTGTGCGGTTGCCACATCCCACAGTCCGGGTGGCTTTACTGTGAGGTGTCAATAGGCTGGTGGAATAAAGTGACCAGGAGGTGAAAGTAGAATAGGGTGGGGGAGGGGGTGATAATAAGGAATTCATGTGACTGACTCAGAGACTTGGGCTTATCTAACTATGAATATTTCATACAGCGGAGGGGTGTGTTATTACAGCTCAGCATGAGCCCTCACAACGTGGGGCCTTTGCAAGTTGGGACAGGGTGTGTGTGGGTGTGCGTGCGTGCATGCACACCCACGACTGATATCTGTCCACCTCAGCTGCCATGGAATCAGGAAGGACAAAACATGTACAGGAGTGGGACGATTCACTTACCTCCCGATTCGATACGATCTCAATACCTAGGGTGCCGATTCGATTTATATTGCGCTTCTTAATTATATTGCGCTTCTGCAAATCAACGATTGTTGCAATTCGATATTATGATTTTTTTGTCTTATTTTTCCCCCAAGTTACTTTGCTTTTTTATACTACATTTTAAAACAATTATAAACAATATAAACCATGAAAAGTTGAATCAATGCAAAAATATATAATAAAAATCAATTCTGAACTTTAAAATCTATTTAAAAAAACCGTCATATTATATTTGAGTGAGTCAAAAAACAATCCACCCCTATACAGGACCATAAAGTTCTTCATGACATGACTATTAGCCTTTAACATTTCGTCTCTCTAGTTCGTCTCGTCTCTCTAGTTCGTCCGCAGACGAGCTCTCCATTGGCATAGTTCCAGTCATACATCTGGCCAGTTTGTTGGTACTTTGCGCTCCTGCGTCGTTCTTGAGTACATCCACATATGTTAGTGTGGGATGTCCTTGTGATCATTAACTTCCCACAGTACTAATTTGCTGGCTGGCAGTTCTTGATGTCTTTGGTATTTCTTTTTTTTTCTTTTTCAGATATATCTTTTTTATGCCTTTTTTGCCTTTATTTTATAGGGTACAGTAATATGAAAGTAAAGGGGGAGAGAGATGGGGCGAAGACATGCGGCAATGACTCGAACCCGCGCCACGCCGTCAGGCTGGATTACCGGCCTAGGTGCCTGTTAAGGAGGCCTAGGTGCCTGTTAAGGAGGCCTAGGTGCCTGTTAAGGAGGCCTAGGTGCCTGTTAAGCCCAGGCCATGTCTTTGGCATTTCGTACTGGAATGGTATACGGAGGTGAAAGTCATGGAGAATCTGTAGCAATTGACTTCCAGTTATAGTGACTTTAAAAACACTACAACTCAATAATGTGGATGTGGCCAATTGTGCTTCACACACAATCTGAATGATCGCTTCAAGCTGCAACTTTAAAGCACTACTGCAAGTGAAAGACATCAAGTACAATCGGAGTGAAGCTCGCCAGTTGAACCTTCATATACAGTTGGAGGCCATCGATATTGTCCTTTTCTTTTTGCTGAGGTTTGCGTGATCTGCGCAAAAGGACAGTTAACCCATTTTGGGCGGGAACCTCTTTTGGTGTTTTAAACATTATGTTATAATTTAGCTATTGAAAAATAGCAGATCTACAAGCTCGTAGCTTGTAGGTCTGCTATTTTTGAAAAATCGTGAAAATATTTATTTCAGAAAACTGGAGGATTTAGAAGGATTTTTTTAAATTTTGAGGTCAGGCCTAAATGGGTCAAATGATAAGGGACAATATCGGTGGCACCCAACTGTACTGTAGGATTAGAAGGCCACTCAATACATATTCAGTTTACAAAGATCTGGTGCTTGTCGGTCTGCAAATTAGTTCAGCAAAGAAGCTTAACGGTGCTAGCTAACAGGCTACTGGAGCTAGACCTCTGGCTATTCTGAAATAGTCCTTCTCGGTCTAAAGACATCCCTGGCAGCACAGCATCTCAAGACGCCATCGTCTTTACCAATTACTGTATTGTCCTGAGAAGGGATGGCAGTAGCCTGCTATAATGGGAAGGCATATTTTGGCTTATAAATACCCTAAACTTGGGAGAAATGCAGAATATATTTATACTAGTGTCAGCTTTAGAGGCCCTGTTGTTACTGTATACCTGCATTATGCTGTGTATGTGTGTTTCTGTGTACAGCAGCCTGCTGTAATGGGCTTACTGCTGTTATCCAAATGCCTACACCTACAGTACAGCGTACAGTAGATAGACGTGGGACCAAGCCTGTGAACCACACATAGAACCATTGACTTACAGGACAGTCACAAAGACAAGCTCATAGTAGTGTGTTCATTGTCTTATCCTACATTTGTATTATTTTCATAATCAATATATTCAGTTGTATGGATGGTAAATGGTAAATGGTGCATTTATATAGCGCCTTTATCCAAGGCGCTTTACATAGATTGTGCATTACATTCACCCATTCACACACACATTCATACACCGATTGCGGCGGAAGCCATGCAAGGTACCAACCAGCACATCGGGAGCAATTTGGGGTTCAGTGTCTTGCCCAAGGACACTTCGACATGTAGACAGGAGGAGCCGGGATTCGAACCGCCGACCCATGGATCATTGGACGACCTGCTCTACCTCTTGAGCCACAGTCGCTCAAGAGGTAGAAAGATGATGTTGTATGTTTGTTTTGACTATAGTTTGGACTTTTGGTATCTATTTTTTATTTATTTTTTGCAACTGAATTGCTGGAAAATGGAAATTAAGAGTTTACATAGTACACATTAACTTTCCTTAATGATTATATCTGGTTTCAGTATTTATTTATGTTTATTTATGATGTAATTTCTCTACTATGAAGGTTATTGTAGTGGTCAATTTGTATTGGGGGTGGGGAGGGGGGCGGGGCGGGTGTCGCGAGACATGGCCAAAGCATTTCCGGGGGGGTCCCAGCCAAAAACGTTGAGAACCCCTGCTATAGCTAATGCAGAATGGAGTCTCGTTGTGATCTCTCCCAGCCAGCGTGTCAGACCTTCAGTGCCCCTGTTGGTGACATCCACCATCTACCAACATGGACACCTGAGACAACACAGCAGCGCTGTTCAGTGAGCAGGCTGTCTTATGCATTATGCATTAGCCTTTAGTTATTCATCAGAAGCTGGCACTTATTAACCTGTGTGCAAGCAAGGCAGCACTATTAATATTCAGTAGACTGGTGTTTATATTTAAACATGTCCAGAAGTAGATGGTAGGGCTGGTAAATGATGGGTAATTAAAACCTGACATCTTATAATATTAGAAATCTTAAAAACATTTACTTGCAGTATTTTGCTTAATTATCGTCAATTCCAGTAATCATTTAAAGGCAATTTGCTGTCAAATCATGACAGTCTACTGTATTTTGTATGTACAATAAATAAAACTGTTGGATGGGTTTCTGTGGAAAGTTGTGTACAGTATCTCAGTACTTTACAGTAGCAACTTTTACTGCATTTCAGAGACTGTGAAAGAAAGGACTGGCGGGGTGATGACAATGCCAGTAGTACTGTACAACTGAGTTGGAGAGGTCAATAGAATTCAGTCCTCTCATTCTGTTTTGTTTTCGCTGCTCCGGTTAGCTTCTGAACAGAACTCGCTCATGGTTTGTCTATGATGCTGGGAGGCAGAGTACTGGTGGGTTTGAGACTATACAGAGAGGCTCAGCAGTCATCAGTAACGCCAGTAGCAGGTGGACATTGTCAACCATGTATGCTGGATTCCCAGGTGTTTACAGCAGTCTGAATGGACATTTGGAAGAACATTTAGGAAACACTGGTTTGGTGTGTGTGTGTGTGTGTGTGTGTGTGTGTGTGTGTGTGTGCGTGCGTGCGTGCGTGCGTGTGCGTGCGTGAAATGACAGCTGCTGGCAATTTTAATCACCCTAGATTGTAAGCTCTTTTTTCCCTTACACCAACATCTCTTCACTGAAAATATCTACAGATCTACAAGCTCACACCATGAATGTTCCCCCCAGAATAGGGATACTACAGTTCAAGCTCACACCATGAATGTTCCCCCCAGAATAGGGATACTACAGTTCAAGCTCACACCATGAATGTTCCCCCCAGAATAGGGATACTACAGTTCAAGCTCACAACATGAATGTTCCCCCCAGAATAGGGATACTACAGTTCAAGCTCACAACATGAATGTTCCCCCCAGAATAGGGATACTACAGTTCAAGCTCACAACATGAATGTTCCCCCCAGAATAGGGATACTACAGTTCAAGTGCAGACGAAAATGAAAGCCTGGGTATCGAGGCTATACAGTTCAAGTGATCCACATCTAAATGGACCCTTCTCGCAGCAGACATTGTGACTGCAGCTGAAGGTAATCATGTTAATTGTGGGTGATGTTTCTGTGCTTGCACAAGTGACGCGATGAAACACACTCACAATTAATGTGGGTTAAAAAAAACTTTCCATCTTGTGATTTACACAAGAGAGATGCCAGTTTCTGAATCACTCGTTTATGATTCATAATTCGACTGTAGTGGTTTAAAAGGCATGTCCTTTGTTCTGCTGTGTGTACTGCGCACAGTCATCAATTATGTGTGTGCAAATCTCCATGTGGCCATGTTCCAACTACACACACGCTGACAACTCTTCTGAGTATCTTTAATGCGCACTGACTTGTGCTCTCATATCAGTCTTTATTCAATAGGTCAATTCCTTGTACTAAATGTCTCGCTCTTGCCTTCTTTAGACAATATGAAATTATATATTTCTTCATGTGAGAGTATCCAATCGATGAAAGCAACAGGACATATGAATCGTTATTCTGGTCCATCCTGCAGGGTGATACTGTAATGCTGGATAATGGTGTAATGTTTGTGATAGTACTCAAGAGAGTCTCTAGATCTGGTCAGGATCAGTGCAGTTGGGAGAAAAAAATGGGACAAGCTGCTCAGTAAACACAAACATAATTTACTGTACTCTACCAAGCACATGACCTTCCGGTCTATGGGGAAAACATTACACATAACAGGTAAACAACACTCTCATCAAAGTAAAGTGAGTGGGTTGCCTGGAAATCATTTGTCCCTCCACAGCAAATGTACCTTTCATTGCACACAATTCACATCCACATCCAGCGTTGGATAACTGAGCTGAGTGAACTTTGCTGATCTTAGCCGAGCAATGATTATTTTATTCATGTGTTGTTTACTACTATTCTCCTTCTCGCTCTGCCCTTTAGTCTCCCATCTCACAGTACGGGCTGAAATAAAGCAAACAAAGTCTTCATTAAAAAAAACATTGTACTGTATGTGAAGAATAAAGTCGTCTTTTTGTTGTGTGCAATTCGCTTTGTATAGGAATTGGTGAGTTTTGAATAGCACTACAGCAGGTTAATTTCTGAACAAATGTGTAGTTTGTAGGGGAAAATGATTTTAGAATGTTGGAGACCTTTTATTTACTGGTGGAAGAAAGTAAGACTCATAAAATCATTTGAATCATGACTATTAATTAAACTCTTGAGTGTACTTAATGGAGCCTGTAGTTTACTGTGTAGGCTGGATATCATGTAGTTTACTGTGTAGGCTGGATATCATGTAGTTTACTGTGTAGGCTGGATATCATGCCTCTAATATGGAATGAGTCAGTTGTTTACTGACTGTCCCTGAGAGTGGTTTCCGTTATAGCTCACAGAATTTCTAGGGTTCCAACCAGGGCATGAAGGGGAGTGCTACTCAATTTTAAACAGCATGCCTAAAACAAACAGCATGTTTATCTAAATAACATAACATATGTGAGCAAGTAACCAACATATATTTGCAAAAGAATAGGTGACAAGAAGTGACAAGAAGAATGAGAAGTGCTATGGGTAAGATTCTGAAGAGTTGAGTTTTCAGACTGCGGTGGAAAATGGGCAGTGAGTCTCCAGTCCTGACGGCGAGGGTCATTCCACAACTTAAGAGCAAGCAGTGAGAAGGGTAGCGTACTAGTGTGGCATTGGTCCAACCTCCCGTTAGTCCGACCATTACTAACCCTATTCCAAACCCTAACCTAACCCTAACCTCACAGGAAGCCATGGGTGATTTGTAACCCGCAGCACGGGTGATTTGTAACCCGCAGCACGGGTGATTTGTAACCCGCAGCACGGGTGATTTGTAACCCGCAGCACAGGTGATTTGTAACGCGCAGCACAGGTCGGACTAACAGGAGGTCTGACTTAATTTTCTTTACACTACTTGAACATATTTACTCAATATACTAGTTATTTTCAATGGACAGTTAGTCTAGAAGATAGAGTAGGGGTGGATCATGTCTTGAAAGAAAGTGGGTGCCTTGTAGGTCTTCGCCAGTGTTTTTAACTGGATGCAGGCATCAACTGGAAGCCAGTTAAAGGAATGCAGAATGAAGGGGTACAGAATAGGAGCTCGACCCGCCTAACGCCATGTGTCTGTGTCGCAGTGCGATCCGAGTGAGACACACACACACACACACTCTTTATCTTTGCCCACTGACTGTGTTTTTTCCGTGCTGGCTGTGTTGTGTGTTGTTCCGTGTTGTTTTTCCGTGAATATCGTGTGTCAAGACAGTGACGTATCACGGCAACAAAGCACAGGCGTGAATGGCACTTCCGCACCTGAAGTGGCACACAAAGTTGGGCACAATTATGCGTGTGTGGAATTCTCCTAAATGTAATAATAGATCAAAATGTTAGGAGGTTGAAGACCAGGCATGCCACGGCATTTTGGATCAATTATAGGGGTTTGAGGTCCAGAAAATGTGCCGTAATCCTGACAATTATCCCAGATGCCGTCAGACTACTCTGTTGTAGTTATTGGTGACAGCGAGTGAAGTGAGTTCTCCAGTAAGACAGAACAACAAATGGAACAGCTGTGAATTTAAATGGCATCACCAAAAGCTGGAATTCAACAGTATTCCTTTCATGATTGCGCTCAGCCCACTGCCACTCAGAAAATGAGTTTGATAATAGTGAGATATACAGAAGACCTGGAATGTCTTTCAGTGGGTCAATGCGCAGTGGATCAATCACAGTCCTGCCAACAATGTTGAGTGGGGGGAGCTGAAAACCGCCTATGTTGGACTGTCTGGTGGGCTGCATTCCATCAAAAATGCAGACACGGGGCCCATCGGTCACCGTACGCTGTGTCACGTCATGAATCATATTCACATCCAGACAGTGGATTAGGACTCCAGAGAGGTGTGGAGAGGCTCAGGAATGGGAGGTCAGCTTGACCAGAGGTGACCTGCCAAGGCCAGTGTGGAGAAACAGCAGCAATGCATCACACTGCAGACCATCAATCACCAATACGACTCAGTTCAGGGGCAGCCATTCCGAGGGTGGTCACAGTTACCATCACATGGTGGACCAGTCAGTCACGTGGCTTTCTTTTCTTTTTTTACACACCATCCCTCTTACCAGCTGGCCGCTGCATAGTCAAAGTGTGAACAAGTAAAGTCTGGTGAAAATGAACAAGACGGTATTTATAATCACATCTCTCTCGGGTCTGCGGTGGACCAGAATATGCACACAGCTAGGGACCGAGTATAGCTTAGGCTGTGCCGAAGCTTTATTTAACACGCCTTGCTCTGAAATGCCCTGGTTTAGCAACATGAACAATAGATAGGACATGTGGATGTCCGTGGATGGTCCATGGATGGTTGGAGCTTGACAGAGCGAGTGGTGGTGAAATAATGTATGACCTTTTTTGAGGTCAGTACTGTAGCTGATGAACAGATGGTGAGGATTCATTTTGTATATCCTGGGCACACACTATACCTGCTGTACAGTATGCCCTGCTCTTCCTAGAACGGGCTGGAGAAGATGCATCACCATACAGTGGTGAGGAGAGAACATAATGAACTGTTAAAAACCCAAGCCTCCAGTAATGCTGTCCTCTGTGTGTGTGTGTGTGTGTGTGTGTGTGTGTGTGTGTGTGTGTGTGTGTGTGTGTGTGTGTGTGTGTGCGCGCGTGTGCGTGACTGCGCGTGCATGCTTTTATGCTTTATTTAGGTAAGATAGTGTAGAGAGAGCCTCAGCCTTGAAGAGGCAGAAAGAAAGTGGAGACATGCCAGACATGGCAGGAATTGGATTCGAACCCAGATCCTTGCAACTCAAACGTTTTTTTATTTATTTTTTCACCACCAGTACTGACTGAACAATGGAGTACCGATTAGAGTTCCATTTCCCTAGATGTAATGGCCGTTATTCTGGGTGAAAGCCTCTGTGCCATAATTCTCTGAGATGTAATCAGATAGCTATTGTGCCATATTCTACACATGTGAAAATCACTGAGAATTTCCATCTTTACTACGTGAAGCAGATTATATCCACCTTAGAATAATAATTTCCTTAAGGGAACAATACCGTAATTTCCAGAGAAAATGAACTAACGTAAACAACAAAGTGAAAATGTATTTTGATTGTATGACCTATGGTTCAAGAGTTAAAGGCCAAAATGTGAAGCGACCTGTTATAGCGCCACCATGAGGCCAATTTGAAAAATATTCAATTTCTTCCATGGCCTAGTGGGAATGTGCTTGCAAAGTTTCACGGCAATTGGTTCATGAGGCATTTTGTTCAAAATGGGCCATTCCTGCAAGCTTTGGATGTCAATCAGGATGGAATACGAAACCTCGGACAGATCCAACTCGATCACATGGCTATAGAGATAATGGGTACCGATTTGCGTGATGAGTTTGGGCAAAATCTGTAGGAGTAAATGTGTTTTGCAAAAATCTGCCTCCTGGTAGCGCTATAATAGCCTGGTAAACCACCCCGGTCACCAAATTCAATTTCATTTTCATTCGACAGACTGAATGAAAATGAAATTGAATTCCGCGACTGGAGTGTTTTACCAAACTAGCGCTATAACAGGCCGATGTGAAAAAGTCAGGACAGAGGTTCTGCTCTGGTCTCCAGGGAGTGTGTGTGCACTGCAAAGTTATTAATATAAGACAAAGCGGAGATGAGCTGCTCACAGACAGAAAGACGGACAGACGGACACACACACTCACGGACCGACGGACAGACAGACGGACAGGGGCGAAAACATACTCTCTAGCTGCCACGCCTCTGGCCTGGCAAAGACAATAATGTACAGCCATGATACTTGATGATACATGATGTGACGATTTAACTTAAATGAAGATGAAGATTGGTGAAGATTGAACCTGCTGGGAGAGACACATAAGGCCATTAGAGCAGGCATCAGCTTTTCCCTAGTTCTGCAACATCCCTCAAACGTAATGTGTGAGGGGCTAGATAAGAAAAGAAGTGCATAGTCTAAAAATCTATTTTGTCATTATTTCAGGGTCTACTATTAAATCTTGAAGTTGTAATGCTCTTATAAAGAACAAACTTGCAACTTAATTGATTGCAGTGCAAAGTATTTTTTATAAAATATATTGACTCAAATTGCATATTAGCTGAGGATTGTGCTGGGATGGCAGCAGTAATTGCATCCAGGAGACAGTTATACATGTCAAAGACAGCAAGAGCAGACACGACATAATCAAAAGTATTAATCTTTAGTCTTGCAATAATTATTGTAAGAAATACAAGGTGCCCTTGAACCTCCCACACAATATTCCCATTCCATCCCTGGCAATAGACTAGAGCTCCTTCAACTCTACACTATCTGACATCTGGATCATTTCAATTTACTATATCAGCCCACATTTTGTTGTGCGCGGTCCGCGGTCGATACAATAGTCTGGCGCACAGATACTGTAATTCTCCCCAATGTGGAGCCATTGCTTTCAGTCACGTACAGCTCTGTATAAACACATGAACGTTCAAGTCATCTGCAATGCAATTAAGGCACCAAGTTGTGGAAAACTAAATATGTGTGGTTGTGGTGGCTTGTATTTTATTATGTCATAAGGGGTTAATTTTTAATATATTTTTATAAAATATATTTATATTTAAGTATTTATTGTATGAGCTACTGTATAGTCAGATTAGTCACCCATTGTGTGTCCAGAATCATTCAGTGTTCTTGCTGTACTTCCATGATGTTCAATGTTCCAGTTCTGTTTTACATTAGTTAGGCTATCCATAGACATATATAAAGGCTAGATGACTCGCCCGCGCTGCTGACCAATGGAGAGCAACGTCGCCACATGGCGGCCATCTTAGCCACTTTGGTAACGTTTGTAATAAACCAAACCGTTTGTAAATCCGTCAAGACTTCAGAGAGTTAAGAGTATTTGTGTTTGAGCAGATCACCAGCTACCATAGAACGTACCAGGAAAGTTGATTGTTGCAAGATGGCCGCCGGGGAACTGCGCTGTAGACTCGTTGGTGCTTCACAGGAGCTTCCGCATGTGTCACAGAGCGCATGTTCGGGTCTGACAAGTCCCGGAAAAGATGCGCTGTGATTATCCAGTAGTGACTTGAGTGGTAGCGTGGCGTAGCCAGCTGCCTTCCGCACTTCTGCCGCACTTCCTCATTTGTTCCTAGCGAACTTCTGCCCTCCCATCAACACACATGGCTCCAACTCAAGTGGAATAGTAAGAGAGTGGCGACACACTTTGATCTCGCCGCAAAGCGGGTGCCTATCGGCTATAGTTCCAAACATTGGAACTATCCCATTGAGATAGAATGAGCACGTCCGCATTCCATTGTTACAATGGGAGTCAACGCCAGTGTCGCCACTCTCTTACTAGATTACTCTGGCTCCAACGAACTGCAGCGGCCAATGAGGCATCTATTCTTTTATATCTATGCTATTGGCTATAATACCCCACTACCCAGTGCAATTACAGTTTCCTTAAACATTTACTTGTACTTGCTGAGGCCATCTTTGTGGGCTGGATGTTTACTTTTGTACTTCTGTATGATGTGTAGTGACCCCTAGTGTGTGCTCTGTCTGATCATTATATTTTTTTAGGGCATCACTGCAGGCCCATGCTGCTCAGAACCACTGTCTTTGTTGGCCTGTTTGGGCCTTAGAGTCATACTACATGTACTGTAGGTCATTATGATCATAACTCGTGACATCACTCACTACTTCTTTCCCCATGTTCTTGTTTTGTTGTGTGTTGGCGTTTCTTACTTGACAGGAAGGATCAAGGGCCTGTTCTTCCCCTTTGAAATCCCTCTGACACAGGAAAGCAGTACAATATTGTAGGACGTCTTCATCACACACACACACACACACACACACACACACACACACACACACACACACACACACACACACACACACACACACACACACACACACACACACACACACACAGAGGCCGGCTGCTTGTTGCACTGTGGAGATAAAGCAAGTACTTGCGCCAAATGTTGTGATCATTACAGCGTTCACTCTTGCTCTACTCCAAGGAGTTCAGCAGTGTGTTTCCTGTGGTTACAAATAAATAAATACATTTCCATGAGTCTCTAGGCTTGCAAAGACCGATGCACTATACACGTGACATACTGTATGTAATGCCTACCTTTAAGCTTTGTTACAAAGGTTCAATACTAGTGTGTACAGATCATTAGAGTGGCAATGGTATGTGCAAACAAAGAGAGGCATCCTTTTCATCTCAGAATTGCAAATGAATCCAGCTCACCTCACCTGGTCCCTGCAGGCAGTATCTCAGTGCCTCCAATCAGGAGACAATGTTCAGTAATAGTTGAGGATGATTATAATCCCCCGACCTTCTCTCATTCTAACGCCACAACTGTAAGCTTTAGCGCCCTGTGGAATGGCCTCCATCCAATGTCAAATGTTGGAGATTGATTATTTGCTTGGCAAACAGAACTACTTACAAAATCAGGCTCATGGTAGTATCAAAAACAGACTGCCGATTGTTCCTCATTCCCATGTTAATATTAAAAGGTGTGAGGGTACAGCACATCTTCGGCAACTAGCTCATAAATGTGGATGCAGGGTTGCATCCATTTGCCCATCAGCCCAGCTCTGATCAGTCAGTCCATTAGTTAAATAGATTGTATATTAAGATGTACGCAACAATCCCAGCCTGCCTAGGCTAACGGCTGTAAATGTTTCACCATCAATACCTATACATTGTATATGGCTCCCTATATTCACTTCAGGACGACTGTACATATTGATCCCTATTACTGTTAATACTCTCTACCAGGGATAGTACAAGTAAACACGTACAGTTGGGTGCCACCGATATTGTCCCTTATCATTTGACCCATTTAGGCCTGACCTCAAAATTTAAAAAAATCCTTCTAAATCCTCCAGTTTTCTGAAATAAATATTTTCACGATTTTTCAAAAATAGCAGTCCTACAAGCTCGTAGCGCGCCTCTCGGTGGCGCGCTATGAGCTTGTAGATCTGCTATTTTTCAATAGCTAAATTATAACATAATGTTTAAAACACCAAAAGGGGTTCCCGCCCAAAATGGGTTAACTGTTTTGCGCAGATCACGCACACCTCAGCAAAAAGAAAAGGACAATATCAATGGCACCCAACTGTACAAGGATAAGGATACTGTCTAGTCTAGTACAGCAGTCCGTTTTGTAGTTTCCAACTTTCCATATACAGCCTTTTTCTATTTGTATATTCATTATAATTCAAGGCCAAACGTGCAGTATTAAAGAGACCAAAATGCTCCAGTGTTTGTAAAAATTACAAAATGTACATGTGCAGCAATGATAATTAGTGTGGTTGCCCTAACAGGGCCCTAACAGGGCAACCAGACTATAATATATTGTAACACTTTATTCTTTACACTGGAGTAACCCTTTTTTGGCACGCTACTTGTCCCACAGTTTTGACGCTACGCACTCAAGCCATATGTCAAATTGACCGGCTTCATTGGGAATGTGCTTGCTCATTGCAAAGAGAAATGTTGTATAATTTAATTGATATTAATTTATTCGTGCATTCAATTTCCCGATTGACTCCATTGGGAAAATGGAGGGGAGGTTCATAATAATTACAAAAATTAATTAACTTATATTTATATCGGTCGGCCTCATGGTGGCGCTATAACAGCCCACTTTACGTTTTGCTTATAACTCTTGAACCGTAGGTCGTAAAATCTAAATTTCCCTTCCCCTAGATTCCTTGGGTCATGACGCAACTCCCCATATAGGCCACACCCATTTCCGTCAGGAAAGATTTTCCACCATTTAGAATTTTCTCCAAAACACACTTTTTGCTCCTCCTCCTACATATTTTGTCCAAATCTCGGTACCAAAAATCGGTACACATAATCTCTGGACCTATCCGATTAAAACACCACAGGCGACTGTGGCTGAAGAGGTAGAGCAGGTCGTCCAATGATCCATGGGTCGGCGGTTCGAATCCCGGCTCCTCCTGTCTACATGTCGAAGTGTCCTTGGGCAAGACACTGAACCCCAAATTGCTCCCGATGTGCTGGTTGGTACCTTGCATGGCTTCCGCCGCAATCGGTGTATGAATGCGTGTGTGAATGGGTGAATGTAATGCACAATCTATGTAAAGCGCCTTGGATAAAGGCGCTATATAAATGCACCATTTACCAATTACCATTTACAGGCAGAATTTTAATAGTGCGTATCGTTCGGCCGTAGTCGGCTTCCGAAGTTAGTGGGAGGGGCCTATTTTATAACAAATCACGAACCAAACGTCCAATCTACCCCAAATTTGAATCAGATGTCGCGGGTGGTTGATTAAACCAAGAGCCAAAAGCAATTTCATTTTCATTCATAGGGGGCACCGCAAATGCAAAAAAAGTAACCGTTTGTTGCAGAAAAATGATTTTTGGGGGGATAAATCCCCTCTCATTACTTACACATGATCACAGGAGTGACGTGATATTGTAATTGGCTAGCAAAAGTAGTGGGAGGGGCCTATATAAGCGATTGCGGCAACCACACTTTGCAATTCTTCCAAAATTGCGACTTTTCTAGTTGTACTTGTTTGTATGATGTATGTAGGACTATATAATATGCCAAATGTATATAATATGAAATATATAAAGTATAATTTATTGATAATATGAATAGAATACATTATAGAGGATATAAATACGTAAGTATATATGACTTACACTATTACATCATTTCATTATCTACTTCATTTCTCTGTAGTGAATGATTTTATTTAAGTTCATACCATGTTGGTATATATTGACGCCAAGCGATGAAATACTAGCAATAAAGGGGTAGGGTTATATGTTTTTTACTTCTCCCTACTCCTATTCGAACATGTAAAGAAAATAAGAATTATAATACTTGCCAGTGAGGCTTGTTTTTTTGTTTCTTTTGTTCTTTTTGTCTAATTTTATCATGTTCGGAGTTTGAAAGTTTTTCATTCATTCATTCATTCATTCAATGTCAAGGTTTCAATAATTATATCTGATAGTGATAACATTATACTCCCATTGAGCAGGACAATCCTCCCTATAGTAGACTAACATGTCTTTAGTGTGCCATTAAATGTGTGGCCAAACCATCAATTCTAAATGACATGGCGCGTGTCACTATAAAAACAGACTTGCTTGCCTTTGGTGGGCTGACTCCTTGCTCCAATGGCTTGTGAAACAACCTTAGAGCCTAAAGAGGTCAAATAAGAAGCAGAATTTAATCTGTCACTCAATTGAAAGCCTTTAAGGAGAAGCACACCGCTGCCCAGGGGATGCATGCAAGTCAAATTACCACACAAGCTCCCTGGCACAGGGTGAGGCAGAGAACGGGGATTAGAGATTGGCTGAATAAATGGAAATCATTTAAAGAAAAAACAGAGTGTACTGTGTGTGAACGCAAACAAACAGCAACCTACAACCATCAATCCATTTGAATCTAGGTGAACATACAGTTGGAGGCCATCGATATTGTCCTTTTCTTTTTGCTGAGGTTTGCGTGATCTGCGCAAAAGGACAGTTAACCCATTTTGGGCGGGAACCCCTTTTGGTGTTTTAAACATTATGTTATAATTTAGCTATTGAAAAATAGCAGATCTACAAGCTCATAGCGCGCCACCGAGTGGCGCGCTACGAGCTTGTAGGTCTGCTATTTTTGAAAAAAATCGTGAAAATATAAAAAATATATTTCAGAAAACTGGAGGAGTTAGAAGGATTTTTTTTAAATTTTGAGGTCAGGCGTAAATGGGTCAAATGATAAGGGACAATATCGGTGGCACCCAACTGTATCTACAGTAGAAGAAGGTTCACAGATGAAATACAGATTGACATAGAGAGGAAGACTGCACCATGTGAACCAAATTAATTAATCCAATTGTTGTTTGTATGTACTTCTGCATTATTAACGTTGCAGCTGTGATAACATACTGTGAGCAATGTTCAACTGAATTTATGATTCCTCATCTCAATTACTTGTTTGTTCTCTCTGTACTATTCTGGGATAAAGAATTATGGGTATAATAAAGAGATAATGTCTACACACACTATAATGCTCTCCCATGCTTTATTAATCAAACAAACAAAGCCACTCCTGGGCAAAACATTGTTTGTTTGATTGTTTGATTGATTGATTGATTAATAAAGCATGGTATTATACTTTGTGCAGACATTACATTTTCCAGTTTCTTTGTTCTCTCACCGGTTTTATAAAAACACTTCCTACTCCTTTTTCGAACACAAATATAATTTAAGTAATACCTATGGAAGAAAACGTTTGGGCGCTATTTATTTCTTTTCCTCATTTATATTTTTAATCAAATATGAACTAAATGGCCTGGGCCGTGGCTCAGTGGTCCAGGCACCTTGGCTGGTATAAGCCAGCTTTACAGCGTGTCGCAGGTTTGAGTCCCGATCCTGATGAACTTTGCTGTGTGTCCTCCCCCCATCTCTCTCCCCTTTCCTGTACTATCATCTGTCAAAAAAAGCCAAACATATGAACTAAATAAATAAATGGAAAAAAATAATAATAACTGTCCTGAACCTGAACATTCTTTTCTCAAGTTCCCTCATAATCTAAAGGTGAAGAATTACTGTACATTGACATCCAAAACAACTTCCACATTATGTTCTGTAAACAAATAGCTGAATTTATTTAAACAAATCACTCTTATCACAAGTTGTGTCCTGTCAATAATGAAAATAAATATGCTTTTTTTTAAAGTTATGATGTCAACTCATACAAAGCTTTAAAGCAAAGTCAAAAGCTCCAATACAGATGTAGTCAAACAAATCTCTATATTCTGAAGCTTTGACATCAAAGTGTCCTGTGTTCCACATTAATATTCATGTGCTAAGCAAAGGAAGAAATGACAAAATAATAGACAATATGTAGATAAGCTTCTGAGAAGATATGCAAATAGCCACACTTGACGCTTATTTCCTTCCACTGCACATGAGCAGACAGTGTGCACACAGGCTATGCACCTCCATTTTCTAACCCTACCTAGACATCATTTACATATAATTTAAAATTCATAAGGTCACAATAGTCTAAGGATATCATTATCATCCAGTAAGGCCAGATATAAATATACCGTCAGCTCATAAATATTTGGAGAGTAACACAACGTTTGATGTTTTGGCTTCATATTCTTCATACTTTGCATCTGAAATATATAAAGTTATGATTATGACTTAAAGATGATGCTGTCAGTTATAATTTGAGGGAGTTTTTCATTTGTATTTGTCAGTACGATGCACAAATAAATATGTTTGAGTTAGAAAGCCTTTTTCTTCTGAATTCTAGGGGAAATGATTGCTAAAGTTGATAACTTAGAGCTTTGTTTTCCAACCAAGTGTAATCCACACCTGAATTCTCTTAGGGAAAAAACTGCAATGCAAAAAGGCAGGAAAGAAAAGTTGACAGGAAGAAATGAGACAGTGGATGGCATACTTCTAGAACAGTATATAGAGAAGAATGGCTGTTTTACTGATCATACCTTGATCTGTAAAGAATATTTGGCACCTGGAAATGGCAGTACAAGTGTGGAAAAAAAGTATGGCCATCCTCATATTGTGTTTCTCCTTTGAAGAAGATACAACCAAAACATTAAACAAAGTTTGTCCAAATACTTAGCTCATGGTACATTTGCCATGATGTACTTTGTGTGGTTGTACTACCCATATACAAACAAACCTGCAAACAAATTCCCTTGATGACGAAAAAAAATCACAGATGGCGTCAAGCAGTTGACATGGACTCCACATGTATATATAGCTACATATAACTTAAAGCCTAAAATCTCACAGAATATCTCTCTTTAACATAATTTCATCAGAATATAGTTTACATGATCAGGTTTCAACCCATAGTTTAAATCCTATGTATGAAATATATATTCATTACAAATCACTCAAATCCCTTTCACTTGGAATTTACTGGACAGTATTTCAGTGATGGATAGTTGTATTTTTTTTTATATTAAAAAACATTAGCACTTGGCAAGAAAAAAGTTGTAATGTCTTTCAAATGACAGATCTCTCATTTTGGAACAACTCTGCACATGTAAGCATATGCAAAGATTATTAATAGGGGGGGGGAGTCCGTAATTCTTCTTCATTAATGTGGAGAAGATAAGAGCAGATCTTAATAGCTGGTCAGCTCTTCTTGAGGAAGTACAGCAGAGTGGGTTTATCTAAATCCTCTTGGCACAGCTATCTGAATAGTCCTCAAACATCAGTGCCGAGAAGAGCTTAAATTAGACTGAAAAGCAGTTTTATGGAATAAAGCAGTAGCGAGAATGTTCTTTTGATTGCTCTTAACATTATGCCAATGTTGCTTAACATTATTGAGCTGTAGTACTTTATAATGTATTAAATATTTTTTTTAAAACAAGAACAACAAATATATCCATGAAAACAATATTACTCACTTATGTTAAAACATCCCAAAGTAAACTTCAACTGTACTGTCTTTCAACCTCTTCCATGAACGTAGTGGGCCTTCTTTGCTCGTTGAGATGAATGGAAGTGGTTTTAAGAGTAAAGGTCCTTTCAGACGGATAGTGGGTGACGCAGGCGTTGTTGCCTGGATCAACGGCGGGTCTGCTCCAGGTCTGCACAAGAGGGGCGCGGAACACGTAGCGGAAAAACAAAAAAAAAGCTCAACACATTCCAGGTCTAGTCAGCTGCCGGCGCGTGCACAAAACAAACACGCGCGCGACAATCGCCCCTCAACTTCTCCGCTCGTCCAAAAAACGCCTCTCATTGCAAATTAATTACTAGGCGCGTCAGACGCTGCCCGTCTGGAAGGACCTTTAGACGTGGAACTGTGTGTCCTTGTTGGTGCCATGAACCTGGATTACGCTGAGGTCTCTGCCAGTCTGCCCTCACTGTCACTCTGCACCAGGGACTGCCTGATGGAATCTCTCCCTCCCTCATCCTCCTCTTCAGATCTGGAAACATTGAGATGTCTCCGGTAGACTGGAGGACTAAAAAAACGCACGAGCGCGCACACACACACACACACACACACACACACACACACACACACACACACACACACACACACACACACACACACACACACACACACACACACACACACACACACACACACACACACACACACACACACACGTGTTTATCTTTTTCTCAAACACACTGTCGTTCAATCACACTACGTTGATGTCACAAATGAAACAAACAGCATTCAACAGTGGTCAAAATGCACAATACTGTACCCCCTTAATAATCAATTCAAGTGCTGAGATTAATTTAACATTTAACAACCGTGAATGCTTTCAAGTGTGTGCGGCACGTTGTATTTTTCTGTTTCTATTTATAAACTTTTAGTATGTGATCAGGGGCTATGCATGCCTGTGGTGTTAATTGGTCAAAAATCCACGGATGCCAATAATACACGATTAGTTTCAATTAAATGCTTAACAACAAATTAATAGGCATCTGAGTCATGGACCTTGTACATTAATCAAACAGCAATTAGAGTTCAATCATTGCAAGAACTGCATCACACCTCCAAAATAAAATGGATAATGTATCCATTTGGAACTCAAATAATGTATAAATGGAACCAAATGGACCTGTGTGTGTCCATTTTTTATTCCATTAGTAAAGTCTCAGAGTTCAATTAAAACTGAGGATTTTACAGTGTCTTGGCAATACTGTAAGTGTAAATAAAACTGATTTGATTTGTGCATTGCTGACATTTCTAACACTGTCCAAAACAACTTGCAGAGATGGACTCTGCCAAAACAGGCAAGCTAAAGTCCATTATGGTGAAACAGAAGCCAAGAATGACAAAACAAACACAACAAAAATAGCATGTCTACTGAGGCTTATTTTTCAGTAGTCTACTATCATCTGTCTCTTGTAGCTCAGAATATGCAAGGTGATACTGAAGACTGAATATCTGCATAGTGTTTGAAATGTTAATTTTCTGATTTCCCAAAATGATGGATAATGCCTTTCAAGTGAGCAATGTTTCTCTTCAAGTTGTATTTGATTTGAAAAGAAAACTGGAGTCAGCAAAAAAGAAAGAAAGGAAGAAAAAAAAGAAAACAATACTTGCAATAACCTAAAAGCAATATACTATAATATCCTTTAAGTGCAAAACTCATTAAAATTCAAACCTTAACAAAATAATAGTGAGGTATTACAATGTTTCAGCAGTAAGAACTATCCTGTCATCCACATCAATAATAATGTAGTATAGATGCAGCATCATATTATAATATAGACCATGCCCTTTAAATGCGACACACAGGTTTAGTGTGTTAGATTGGTGGAAAAACAAATCACACGCCTGTTGATTAGAATAGTTCCAGGCCACACTGACTCCTTTTGGGTTAGAATCACAACAATCATCACCTTCTGGTGTTGGTTTTAATCATCGCTGTCAGGCTTATAGAGGTACTTCATCACCAAGTTGTCCACTTTCTTCTGCTTCTTGTTGTTGTCCTTTTTACTGGATGGCCCGATGTCATCGTCTGAGGCGGGAGAGAGCCGCGGCGGGCCCTTCTTCACGCTGTTGGAACTGCGGTAGGAGACGGTGGAGACTGAGGAGGAGTCGGATGACGACGAGGAAGAATCTTCAGACTCACTCTTCTTCTTCTTCTTCTTAGACCCCTTCCTGGACTTCTTGCCCTTCTTGCTCCTCGAGCTCCTCCGGCTGTGGCGGTCGTCCGAGGAAGAGCTGTCAGACTCTGAGCTTTTCTTCTTCCTGCTCTTGTGACCGCGGGAGCTGCTGGTGCTGAAGCTGCTGGAAGAGCGAGTGCCATGGTCCACCGCTGAGCCTGAAGCTGAGCGGCTCAGACTGGATGTGCTGAAGGCCGGACCATCGTCGTCCCCGCCCCGCAGGCTGCGCATGCCCTTCCTGCTATCCTCGCCTGCATCGCCCTTCTTTTCTTCATCCTGCTCCTCCTCCTCCTCGTCAGAGTCCTCAAGTTTGCTGCGTTTGAACTTGATCGGCTTGAAGCTCAGCACCTCGTTGATGGCAGCTTCCAGGTCTGGATCCAGGTAGTTGCGGTGAGTGACCGATTTAGCGGAGGATTCCGGCGGATTGTCATCTGAGGTCCGCGTCTGGACTGGGTTGGAGAGGCTACGGTTGAGGGAGCGCGGGCTGAAAGAGGAAGGACCCCCCTCGCTGAAGGCTGTGCTCATAGCATCGTCGTCGTCATCGTCTAGGCGAAGGCCAAACTCACTGAGCCCCGTGCTACGGGCCAGGGACATTCGGGAGCTGCCGCCCCTGTCGTCCTTCCAGGAGTTACTGCGACGCACAGATCCAGGGCTGGTGCGGCTCACGCTGCTGATGATGGACTTGTTGTCGTCATCAATGTCGAGCACGCTCCTCCTGGTGGACATCCTGCTGGGCACCACAGAGGACACCATCGAATCCTTATCGAATTCTGGACTGCTGCGGGACGTCCAACGACAGTCCATGCCCTTCCTGGCTCTGCTGGTGGCTTCAGAGTACGCCATGGAGATGACGGAACCCCTGTCGTCCGGGTCATCCTGGGTCTTCTTCCTGTCGTCTTGGAGTTCCCCGGGCTTGCACTTGGCCTTGCGGACAGATGGGTGGTGTGGCGCATCCGGCTGTTCCTTGAGAGTGTTGAATAGGTAGCTCTCGTCTCCTGTCCCCCCTATGGAGTCTTTGAGGTTGGATCGCTTCCTGTAGCTAAGGGAACTCATTGCTGACACTGGCCGGCTCTGCTCCACCTCTTTCCCCTCTTTGCTCCCTTCGTTAATCTTCTCCTTACCCTCTTTTGTGTCCTTGGCATCTACATTGGCCTTGGCCGCATATCTTGTGGGTTGACGGAGGGAAAGCGAGACACAGGCAGAGACCACACAATGAGAGACAGGGAAAGGATCAAGAGATAAGCTTTCAATAACTTTCAGAGGAGAAATGATGAGTCGATTTTGAGCACATTTTCCCAGCAAAACCACAACGCTGTTTTTGATTGAATCTAGTATTGGATGTGAAGTGGCTGGGATTTAAAGTCTCCGTATCATTACAATATTACAGTACAACAAGGGCTGAATTTGTCCTTTGGAATCAGAATAGAACTGGGACAGTTACAGTAGCCGTACAAATTTGCTCAGGCTATAGCCAGTATGTATAAAATAAGTGAGGTAATCAGCCAATGGGAGCATCCATCCCGTCTGTAGCATCGGGGCCATTTAGCAGACGTGCCAACTGGCCACGGGCCACTTCAATAAATCTGACAGCAGCTGCCTCTATGCCTGCCATCTTATGTCATTAGAGAGATGACCGCGAGAGAACAAGTTGACACCTAATCATACGAAATACTCCTGCCCTCTGTTGCACGTACTGCCCTAGGTAATCCTGGACGTTCTTAGGGTATATAAGACAGGAAATGAGGATGACTCTCTCTGTACGGCCACAGGGATGTGCGGTGGTTTATCATTATGAGAGGCCCCGCAGGTGACAGCACTAACCTGGTGCTCTTCAGGCTCCCCTCATCTGACAAGGTCTTGGCAGAGCCCTTGTTCTTCGACAGCCAAGACTTAACTCCATCGACGCGGTCCTCCACTTCTGAGTCCGTCTCCGTCTCGTCCCCGCTGCATGGAAACAAGTTCAGTTACACATTTAATTGTTGTTTTTTTATGTCAGAAAAGAGCAGATTTTCTGTGAGTCACACATGCAGCAGTTGATGTGTTTCATGCATACTGTATGTGACAAAGAAAGCCAACCACCTAACCATTCTCAAGTTATTGTGTTCTCTCTCTCTCTCTCTCTCTCTCTCTCTCTCTCTCTCTCTCTCTCTCTCTCTCTCTCTCTCTCTCTCTCTCTCTCTCTCTCTCTCTCTCTCTCTCTCTCTCTCTCTCTGGCACGCACACACACACACACACGCATGCACGCACACACAGACATATACTGTATACACTCAAACCTGCAAACAAATACATTTCCTTGATGACGAAAGAGAACAACATCATAGACACACACGCACACACGCACACACACAGTCACAGTCACACACACACACACAGGAGTGCTCACAATAAACTGCCACGCATCACTGCAGGCAGGGTAATCATTTTTTGGTTGAGTGTGATACACAAACAACATCAGGTTATCAACTGTTGTGCGCTGACTTGAGCCCAGTATTGAAATGTCCAAGATGCTTTGTGCGTGACAATCGTGGTCAAGCAGAACGCCGTGCAGATGCTCTGAGCAGAATGTAAATGAAGCTCTTAACAGCTAATTAACTTGGCTGGGTCTGAGCGGCTGGCTGGGCTATGCGTGGCATGTGGCCCATTGCTGGGGATTATTATTGGGGTAGCGCCAATGAGGCGACCCTCTAGACCCGGTCTTGACAATAACATGCAGTGTACAAAGACCTGGGGACATCATTGAGAAAGCATAATAGGATTGCGCCTAGAAAAGGTCAATTCCCCTTCATCTGCATCCGCTCCGAGGTGAATAACCGCTGAATTATGCATCCCATTGTCTGAGGACATTAATGCGGAAGGAATGGAAGAAGTCATCTATGGGTGCTGACCTCTGTTGGAGTATGTCACCTCCAATGTTGTTACTACTCAAGCTACTTGTCCAACTGCTTAGCTTACGGATGTGTAAAAGTGATGCGTAACCTTAATTCATGTGGTTTTACGAAGGGAATGATTCATACATTCAAACCACTTGAGCACCTTGGGGAGAGGACATAGCATTCTGATCTATTTTGTCAGATTGAGACACTTTAATTGAAATGTTGTATGAGATGGTTTGCACTGGTTTGCAGTATCGGTATAGTGCCAACTTTGGATATTGAACGCTTCTGTGAGAAGCAAAAAAAGTTTAAAAATAAATGTTTTGAGGCAAAGCAGCCTTCTATGATGACAGTATTTTCCCAAAGGAACTTCAGTTCTAGAGTCCTCAACTGTAACAGTTAGTCAGTTACAGTTGTAATTATTAAAATCTGTCACAACTGATAATATAGAAATCAAATACAAATTGCTCAATACAGAATGGCATCTCTTTTCCTTATTACTGAACAGCAAGTCTGTGAGCATCCAAAATTGTTTTACATTTTGAAAAATATAGCTGATTTGTATTAGAGATGCCCCCCCCCCTTCCCCCCCAACATACACATTTAATATCGGAACATTTTTATCTAGTTGGTTGTAGTGGACTATAAGAATGATCTCAGGGAGTGCATGATCCATAACTTAAGTTGAAGTCGTTCTCTTATTTTGCACAGAGAATGTTTACATTTGGAAAGCCTTGTTGCATTTATGAATGCATCCAGTGCAATAGGCATAATGTGTTAATTCCACAGCAGGAGATATATATGATCATTGTGATGTTGTTACATGACATTGGTTTTGGTGAAAAAAGCCTCGCATATCGGCCAAAAAGCCAATCTCAGACATCCCGTTACTCTTGGACCAACTAATGTATTCCATTCTTTGAAAAGTGGTGTAAAATTGTTGTCAGAAGCAAATACAGCAGCATTCCTATGTGGAGTCTGAAATTGCAGCCATACACTGAGCTACATAATACACAATATACACAACATTGCATATCATTGTGCCATTCCATCCCAGCCACGGAGTCTCCCACTGAGGAGAGGAGCGTTTCCTTTGTCACTGTGTGATGTGTCACGCATTCAATCATGTTTACATAGTACAAAGTGTTCATTCTCTCCTGCTCTTTGGGTGGTTTGCCTGAAAACCGCAAGTTATTTAAATGGAGGGATGCATAGATAAAGAGAGAACAAGACAAAAGCCTGATTTATTCTTGGTCATACGACGGCATCACAGGCCAACATTTAAATATAGCCAATCTAGTATAAGCTCAGAAGCCTCTTCCACAGAGATTCCTAGTCAAGATTAATGTGGAGTCTTTATGTCAAAGATGGCATTGTTATGGGCATTTGCTTTGGTTTTTTAATCACTCTTTGGCTTTGTCATTGTTAGCCTAACAATCAGCGATAAGTGACAACGTAAACCTGCATCTTGGAAATCTTCTTTCTTTGTCTCTACCTCTGTCACACACACACACACACACACACACACACACACACACACACACACACACACACACACACACACACACACACACACACACACACACACACACACACACACACACACACACACACACACACACACAGGTATCTTTTTTGTAAATGGTGTCACAAACGGTTTGTCCTTGGCCTCACACCGTTAGATAGCCAGCCCTGGTTCTCTCGGATACAAACAAGATAATTTTGCATCAGACATTAGCCTCTTCTCACAGTCTGCCTCAACTGGTTGTAAATCTTTGTCACAAATACTGTAGCCTACGTATACCCTGCATCAAGTTCTTATGGTTTCTTCTAGGGTTGTCCCGATCGGATCAGGGGGTTCGGAAATCGGCTCCGATCACATGATTTTCAAAAGATCGGAATCGGGGAGAAAAGTTCGGATTTTTAATTGTCTAATGTAAATGGGAGCAAAACAAACGTGATCGGGACATCCCTAGTTTCTTCCTATATCACGTTAGTGTGCTCATCATAATATAGCACAAGGGATAATTACATCACACCTTGTATATCACTAATTAAATGCCAATCCCAAATTCATGTGGAGCTTTGCAAATGTGTGCAGATTAAATACTCACTGGCAAAAACATGTATTCATGTTGTGTCTATGCAACACTCTATTGACTAATAATAAATGGACTAAGATGGCCATAAGCAATTTGTGTGCTGTATGACAAGCATCATCACCTAGTACGAGATGGACTCATTGCTCAGATCAGTATTACTCCTTATCTTATCAAGCATACCTTTATATTGAGGTGATAATTGCAAAATGCAAACCATATACACATTACTCCTACACAGACTGCAAACCATATACACATTACTCATACACAGACTGCAAACCCCATATGCACATTACTCATACACTGACTGAGAAACCATATGCACATTACTCATACACAGACTGCAAACCATATACACATTACTCATACACAGACTGAGAAACCATATACACATTACTCCTACACAGACTGCAAACCATATGCACATTACTCATACACAGACTGCAAACCATATGCACATTACTCATACACAGACTGCAAACCATATGCACATTACTCATACACAGACTGCAAACCATATGCACATTACTCATACACAGACTGCAAACCATATGCACATTACTCATACACAGACTGCAAACCATATGCACATTACTCATACAAAGACTGCAAACCATATGCACATTACTCCTACACAGACTGCAAACCATATGCACATTACTCATACACTGACTGCAAACCATATGCACATTACTCATACACAGACTGCAGACCATATGCACATTACTCCTACACAGACTGCAAACCATATGCACATTACTCATACACAGACTGCAAACCATATGCACATTACTCATACAGACTGAAAACCATATGCACATTACTCATACACAGACTGAAAACCATATGCACATTACTCATACTGCAAACCATATGCACATTACTCATACACAGACTGCAAACCATATGCACATTACTCATACTGCAAACCATATGCACATTACTCATACACAGACTGCAAACCATATGCACATTACTCATACACAGACTGCAAACCATATGCACATTACTCATACACAGACTGCAAACCATATGCACATTACTCATACACAGACTGCAAACCATATGCACATTACTCATACAGACTGCAAACCATATGCACATTACTCATACACAGACTGCAAACCATATACACATTACTCATACACAGACTGCAAAACATATGCACATTACTCATACACAGACTGCAAACCATATGCACATTACTCATACACAGACTGAGAAACCATATGCACATTACTCATACACATGTAGACTGCAAACCATATGCACATTACTCATACACAGACTGCAAACCATATGCACATTACTCATACACAGACTGCAAACAATATGCACATTACTCATACACAGACTGCAAACCATATGCACATTACTCATACACAGACTGCAAACAATATGCACATTACTCATACACAGACTGTAAACCATATGCACATTACTCATACACAGACTGAAAACCATATGCACATTACTCATACACAGACTGAGAAACCTACTCTTCCAATATTGCTCCTCCACATTGCTGCATACTGCATTAAGTTAAAAGGAGAACTACTTTGTTGCACTTAATGTAAAGTGCACTGTATTGCATTTTAATGTAGGCAATGTACTACAGTGTATAAATAACACCTGATTGACTGGCTGATTTAACAAATGTATAATTATGTATAAGGTACATGTTGACTCATTTCTCTTCTTCCCGGGTTGCACCGTGGCGGAGGCAGAGCATTGCATCTGATGCACATGACTTGTCTGATGAAAAATGAATAGCAAATGAGCATTGAGTCAGAATGACGGGGGTGCTGCGAGAAACAGTCGTGGGTTAATTCTGAATCAGTGCACATGACATTGTAAAACAGGAAATAATGAAAGGGCACTGCGTGTCTGCCACGTTAATGTTCTGATCTGACTTTTAATTATAAAATGAGACACTATTGTGATTGCCGCACAAAAGCAGAGGGGAAATAGCATTTAGTTAGTCACCAAGAATCATGCTATTGTTTAGAAACAAACAGCATTCACAATCGAGGAGAAACCTTGTTCATTGTACATTGTTTTTCTTGAACATACTGTATTATGTTCAAGTCCCTGTTGTGATACGAAATCAATGCATGACTCACAGAACAATGTGCAACAATGTTTTCGTGCATGCAAGTTGATACCTGAGAGATAGTTGGCTTAACGCCAGCTATCTAATTTGGGCTTTGTACTGCGGAATGTTGTACTGTCTCATAATATTGTGTGGCTGTTGCAAAGCACATACAACTGGTTCCCATCTAGGACATGCTATGGATCAAGCTGTCAGACCGTGATTTTGTATGTAATGTGTAGTCGAAAACTTCAAGTACATTGTACACCACCATCTTTAATTTGCCAAGGTGATAATCTATATCATGGACATCAGATGGTATGGCTGAGAGAACAGGTTACCATTACGCAGACATAATATCAGTTCTGTCATGAGCTTCTCCTAACTGCTATTGAGATGTACTGTATTTAGTTGACAATAGTTTACCACATATTAAAGCTATTACAAGAATAGCACTTACATTATGACCAGTGTGTCAATAGGACAATTTTGTTGTATTATTATTATTAGTATTGAGATTAATTGGCCAACTACTGTATGAGTTCTACAGCCAGCAATTGTCCGTAAGTAAACAGCATTGACCCTGGCGGGCCTATTTTGGGCATGTCTAAAGGCCTCTTCAGACGGGGAGCGACTGATGCTCAATCAGAGGTGTGCGTTGCTCAGTGAAGGTCGCTGATCTAGAAGCTCACACTGCACCGCAATGTGAGGCATTGTAACATTGGTCTGTGTGCAATTTACCAATGACTCTATATGAAGGCAACATGCTTATTATTCCATGATAACTTGATAGAAATATTTCAAATATGCCTAGTTTATCTGCTTGTAAAATGAAAAGGACAACCAATATATCATGCAAATTCTCTGACTTCACACAAAGGGGTTAGTGGTATAGGTGATTGCATAACCACAAAATGGTATAGAAGATATCATTTAATAATAGTGCATTCTGTAAAGGTTGACAGCGGTAAATATTTAAGGAGACAATGATGCAGTATCCAAGTGTGTTGTATGTTGGCATCTGCAAAATGATGTCAAGTTAGGTTTTCCATATTACGGTATTCAGATAATGTGTCCTTTTATTTTAAACATACCGTAATTCCACTACGCAGTTCTCACCACAGTAGGAATAATGCATCATTCTCTCATGTCAGTCGATGGAAAAAGCGGAAAGCCATGACAACGACAAACAAAAAGTCATGCATCTTCATTCTCACGTTTTGTTCTTTCTTTTCTGATATTTCGTCACCATGTCTTGTAAGCTGGCCGAAGTGTGTGACGTAAAGACGAAGAGAGGAAAGAGACACAGAAAAACAGGTTGAGACACATATAAACAGTATTGTGAGAGAGAGACATAAACAACAGTATAGTGAGAGAGAGACTAGACCAAATAAATTGGTGCATTCCACTGTGAAGCACTGAGTCAGTAAATCAATTCATCCCGTTGCTGCCTTCGTTCGCAAATGCAGCAAGGGAGTGTAATGTCTCCCTTTTGGAGCTTTATATTACTGGAGTGTTTACCTCCTCGGTGAAAATCTCAAACTTCTTACAAAGAAGCAGGGACTCCCGACTGGGGAAAACCCACAAATAGACAAAAGATCGGGAGCAGGAGATTGAATTAAAACAGGGGTGAAGGAGTGTGTGGGGAACAGAGAGAAGAAGAAGAAGAAGAAAAAAAATGACAGGGAGACAGAGAGAGCAGAAACAGAAGAGGGAGAGTGAAGCAGATAATTGCAGAGGAAAAAACTGAGAAAGGGCTGAAGAAGCAAAAAAAAAAGAGGCAAGATTGACAGCTGGCCGAATAATGAGCAGTGGTCAATCGACCAATCTTCTCGCAACTTACAAAGTGAAAGAGGTCTGTAGCTCTGATGCCAGAGTAGGCATTATGCAATACAAACAAGATGCTGTATTCCTATGGAGAAAACAGGGGAGGGTCTACCTGTCAATTAGGTCATCGTTGTCGTCGCTCTCCATCTCATCCTCGATGGCGGCCTGCAAGTCACCAATCCTCTTGAAGGCCAACTTAAGGTCCACCTGTAAGCTCTGATTGGCTGCCTCCAGGCTCTCAATGTCCATTTCCTGGTGAGTGGGTTTGAGATGTTAATTACCACTTCCATTAGAAATCAATCAATAAAAGAACATTAGAATGGATCTCGCCATGGTTTTACGAGCAGTACCCCAGAGCCTCACCAGTTCATGTTTCTTGCGGCTAGCCTCGGTCTCCTTCTTGCTCAGCTCTCCCATCTCCTCTTTGATGTCCCTCATCTGCCTTTGCATGCGTTTGTTCTGCTCTTTCTCTCGGTTCTCTGCAGTGCTATACTGGTTCCTCTCCTCCGTTAACTTCTCCAGGTTCTCCTTCAGACGGCCCGCCAGGCTCTTGAGGAACAACCAACCAAGCAGAACCAGTTTATAGAATTCTATCTCTACGACCACATGGATTACCGCGGTGAAAAAGAACAGGTGTTTTGTTTTAGTTGAGCTTAACCAGTTTAACCCTAGCATCCCTATTATAAGCATCAGGGCATGTCATAATAGGCGAACATTCGCCAAAACTAGGTGCATATTAGGTGAAAATAGCTCACACCCGTCACAACGCGAGCCTTTATACATCAGCAAAGATATAGGTATATGGTTTGTTGTTAATAATGGTGGGGTTCTGGTTACGGGAGAAGAAAGTAGGCTATTTTGCCAGTTGCACATTTTCAAAAGTCTATTGTGAATGTCAATGTTTTTTGACATACAGTACTTTATAGGGCAGCGGTTCGTAAACATTTACATGCCAAGGACCCCTGAATAACCATACCATCTGACTACGGCCCCCTACAGTGAAATGGTTTTAACCCATTCTGACCTGAGATCAGATTCTAAAAATGTCTTCTACATCCTGACAGTTTTCTGAAAAAGCTATGTTTCTATGTCAGTCGTTCTTCGATTTTTCAAAAATATTTTTCAATAGCTAAAGCATAACATAATGCTAACACCAAAAGGGGTTCCCGCCCAGAATGGGTCAAGAAAACCTGTTGTAGATCTGCTCTTTTAGGGTGTGTTTGGAAATGCGCACCGGGAATGTGCTCAGTTTTCTGAGTGTGGTCATTTTAAGCAGTTAAAACATGGGCCAAGGTGAATCATGAACACTTGTATGGTGATTTATGCTTGCCTTAGCTAGCTTAGATTTCGCCCACAGGAGTGCAGCGCACCAGACTTTCGCACTGTGCACTGTGTGAGAGTGCACTGAATAAACAAACGAGAAGAGGGCAAACCAGTGCGCTCAGCGCGAAGTTCTGAACGCAGCCTTAATGTTTGATAACAATGACATGCTAAAAATAGGGATCATGTTGAAAGTCTGCCACAACAATCTTTTGAAATAAATTTGAATTGAAATGGAAAAAATGTTATATGTATTCATTTTTTAGGGCATTTCTTCCTCCTTTTTCCTCTCCATTCCAATTGCCGGCCCCCACTTTGAAAACCTGTGGTATACTATACTATAGGGCATACATACAGTATAAAGCAGCAAATATCTCACCTCCAGGCGTTTGATCTGAGTTCTCTCATACTCCAGTTTAGTCTCCAGCTCACGGATCTTAGCTTCCTGACGACTTACTAGAGATTTCTCCACCATGGACTGCTCCTGGAACTCAATATGGCTCTGCAGGGAGTGGAGCTGAGAAAGACAAAGATGCACGCGCACGCACGCACGCACGCACGCGCGCACACGCACACGCACACGCGCACACGCACACGCACACGCACACGCACACGCACACGCACATACACACACACACACACACACACACACACACTGAACCTCAACCTCAACCTCATAAAAGCACAAATGCATGCAGTCACTCTCTGAGCAATCTGAGAACCAATCGTCAAAAAATAAAGGAAAAACAGCGTCATCTTTTCCTTGAGAGACTACTCTCTGTGAGAAGAACTGCTCAGTTGAAAAAAACTCCTCTTTGGCCTGTTTTATTTCTCCTCCTCTTTAAGGAGTTTATTTTGAACATGAATCCTATTCTATTATGATGAGAACATATCATAAATCTGACATACAGCACAGCTTCCCAATACGTTCTGTGTCTCCAGATATTGGCTCCAGTGCTGAAACAACTCTGCAAGCCATCCACAAGTTTATGTCATATTTTCATGCTACCCACCTCACAGTAGAGATACAAATCTGCAACGTTGTCCTTTACATAATACGCGTTAACTGATTAGCGATTAGTAATATAATGCATGGCGAACAGAAAATAAGGCTGTTTTCTTGGCAGATGCCATTCTTGTGTTTCCGGGGTATATGATGAGCCCCAGCCTAGATGATCCCTCATCTGATGGAAGGAGAGTTGGCTTGGTTTGGAGCGGTTGATCTGGAATCAGCACAAAGGCTCTATGAAGTGTGTGATGGGATTATTAATACTCATAAACAGAGACCTTAAGAAATAATCGAGGTAGAGAGTGGACTGAAACAATGTACACGTTTATTACAAGGAGTGGTCTGTACCAGCCCAGGGAGGTGCACGGTGCAAGCCTCCCAAGCTGTTCAAATGAGTCTCTCTTATACAAAATGAAGAAGCACAAATACATTGGAGGTGTGGTCAGTGGACAAGACTAAACATGGGTCTTGGGTAAGAAATAGGTCATCTTGACAGACAATCAACAGGTGGAAGCCTTGCTCCAGGCAGTGTAGTATTTTCTGCCACTACATTCCACCATTTCAAATATGTAAATTAAATGTCTCATATTAATTTATACCAAGGAACATGAGATACTATACTGTCTGCAAGTTTACTACAAAAAGATTACTTATATATGGACTATCTCCTAGAGTAAGAAAGGTTTACATTTAAGTGTATTCAATGTCCACCCACATGATAATTTTCTTTTTATTACACACAACTTCTGATGGCTGGTAGGGGCGAAAACCCTTTTCCTTCTTATTGGGAAATTCCAACCTACGACCCTCGATTTGTCTTGAGCGATCACTCATAAGCCAGCATCAGGTGTAGTCTTTTTTCGTGGTTTTCTCCTCCACGCAAATGTTCTCCTCTCCTTATGTTTCTGTCACAAGTTGTGGCATGGCATTTTAGTCTTTTTTCCCCATGGTGGGCCCAATATTTCGTCTTTATCCGGCTCCCATCGCTGTCACTGGGGGTTGACTGCGGGGATGGAATGCGTGTGGGCCTTGTAGGGACGTCTGGAGTCTCTGGACGGACATGATGATGTGGCTTGGCTCTCATTGGTGTCACTGGCCCATGTGACATATTTATATGTCTGTCAGGTTTTCTTAGAGGGAGAACAACTTGCAGGTAATTTTGTTCACTTGAATTATTTCCACCGTGGTTAAAAAGGTGGTTATACAAAATTCATTTCAATATTATTATTATTATTATTATTATTTTACATTAATTGTCTTCAGCTTCAGCTTGTTATGTAGACAGCTCTAGAATTGCACTTTATGTAGTCATAGCACTTTATAGTACACATGTATAATATATTATATAGTATAGTATGTATAGTTTACATAGATACTCCAATGTTACGTTCTTAGTTTACGCATGATTCATGATAACTACTTTTTATACATGTGATGTATGCCATGCTTTTTGTTATTGCTTAATGTAAGTCGCTCTGGATTAAGAGCGTCTGCTAAATGCCTAAATTGTAATTCATATAACACTAGACTGACGTCACTGTATGTGTGTATATTTACCCATCCTACAAACCCAAATCCTTTCAGTGCTTTCTCTGGTTGTCTTCATTTGTTTGTTTGTTTTTTCCTTGTTCAAACACATCTCCTGATATGTTTCTCTTAATTTATTGGATTTCAGAGCTGGAAAGAAAACAAAACAACACACTACCCCTATTCTAAAACATTTGTTCTATACTTTTCCCCAGATGATAATACATAATTAGGAATTTATTAAGATCTATCTTGATCACAGTTGATCACAATCTTTCACAGTCTGATTTATGGTTAACTCCCTCTCTTATGGTTATTAGCTACATTGACAGGTTACACATTATTGCATCTTTACACTGTATTTCATCACTACTAGTATCCTCCTGTCAATATAAATATTTCAATAATGTATGAGATCGTGTGGGAGTTCTTACCTTGTCGATGCAATGTCTATAGATACTCATTTTTCCCTTTGTCCTTCCTCCTGTAATTGCATTGTATCACAACACTCTTCCTAGACGAGTTATTCTAAGTTTTTAGTGAGTTAGTCAATATCGCCATATTAACCATGCCATGCACACTGGGGAAGGAAGATATTCATTAAATTGTCAACACATTTAGACCATCTCATTGATTCACCATCCAGTCCTGGAAAGTAGGAAAGAACAATTTTCATTAGAATAACTTCACCTAAAAATAACACTGTTGTACACAGTGATACCTTAAAACATTTTACTTACTTATAGGCCTACTCGATAAACATCACATTCCACACATACCCGGGCCATTCATTCTCCACACTTGCCACTGCGTAGGTCTTCTACTTCGCTTCATATCACACCAAATCTGTGTAGTGGCCTAACCCATAGGTCGCCACTTGACCCCCGGCTGGGCCCCACCTGTCTGCGCTTTTAACAAGTCATTGAAAGCGGGGTTGTCTAGTGGCACACCACAGTGCTTCTGAAAGCAGTTCTCCAGTCTATTTCTGTAGGTGTCACAGGTTTCATCAGGCCATTGCTTAGTGCTGTGAATTTTTTGCCAATCAGTGGGTACTGGAAATGCTGCTTTGATGCTGTCAAAAAGACCACCGTGATTCAGCAGCTGTCCAGTGACAATGTGATTTTGTGCTCCATTCACATCAAAATGTTCCCTGAGATGTAGCCATTTTAATCCAAAGACTTTGCGAAATACAGATTCGAGCATTCTTGCCGATGGCTCATACATCTCAATCAAGTCTAACACAGCTGTACACCAGCGCTCCACGTTGACTTTGTGGTCTGGAAGGTCCTTCACGATGTCTTTCAGTTCATCAGGTGTCCCGCGTCGCTGCACATGTACTGTTGAAGAATATGTGTCTATTTCTGAGTGCTGTGCCCCAGTCCCCCGATGAGGATGAGGTTCTGGATATGGAATGAATGGAAATAGCTTCCTTGGACAAAGTCTCTGTGACACCTGCTCCCCCCTGTCCTTGATTGTTTTGTGACACCTGCTCCCCCCTGTCCTTGATTGTTTTTGAGGGGTTCAGGTTGTTCATGGTTGTTGCTGTTGTCTGCGGGCTGTTCCTTGGGTGTAGTAACAGTCAGTTGTGTGTCTCCGCTGTGGTTTTGCAGTATTTTATAAATATTTAAATATAGTGTAGTACTTGAGTGAAAAAACTTCCCCATGTGTAGTCTAGTCTCCCCTGTACCTGTATCTGACTTACTGCTATTACTACTGGTTTGAGTGGAACCAACTCTTCACAAGCAGTACGTGTTCTGTTACTGTAAACAGCCAAATAGGCGACATGAGGCCAGGTCCTTTGAAATAACATTAATTTACTCATCAGATCTTTCAGACAAATGTGGGCCCGCAATTCTACTCGGTACATCTACAATTTGACATGCAATCTAAAATGCCGTAGAGGTTTTGTTTGTTTATTGTTTCAGCAGCCTACTGAATGTAGTTTTAGAGGTTTGACAATATGTCGCCATAGACTCAAGAATAAATTATGTTCCAATGCTTAAAATGAATTTGAATTAAATTATATGAATTTGAATTAAATTATGTTCAACTTAAACTATACTTCATAAACTATACACTTCTTAAACTATACATGTCCCCCCTCTGAGCACTTCTGTCGGATATAGATAGAATTTATCCATAGAATTGCTCATAATTTCTAGAACCATCGCTTTACTTTAAACATTTTTAATATTACCTAAGCTATTTAACAGCATCAACATCCTATTAACACTAAGCTATTTTACCCTATTCGTCACTTCCTCCTGCCAGTCTATCTATAATTGAAACAACGTGCTAGGTATGTTTTGTGCACGCAGATCTGCTATTTTTAAAAATCCTTTTCTATCTTTCGGTACATTTTTTTTCCCTAACTTCAAATAAAATGATCTCACATCTATAAAGAAATAAACTAAGGATAAACACATCTAGGAATACATTTTGAAAAACACACACTAACAATAAACTTTCTCCGGTAAGTAGGAAAGCCGACTTGGTTAAATGGTTTTTAACTGTTAAATCTTGTTCATTGAAAATAGCTGATCCACGGGTTCACTCAACTGATTTCTTAAAATAAAATGCTAGTATTTACATGACTCGTAACTTAAAATAGTATGTACATAATGTTCTTTGTTAAAATAGTATTTACATGACTCTGCTGTATATGGTTTACACTATTATTGATATATTTATTGATATATAAATAAACACCATGATCAACTAGACATTCAAATTGAACCTCATAGCTTATCATACAAATGTGTATGCGTCTTAATTAATTGACCAGTATGCTTGCTGCTTGATTGTTTGATGGAAAGTCCAGATAATAAAAATCCTTCCTTCTAAAGTCCTCCTCCGTCACATTATTGCATGGACAAGTCCCTGTCTGAAACAAGGATGCCGGCTGGAAGCGACAACTGTTTACTGAACTGTGGAGTATGCTGCACTTTGTAAAAATGGCAAAATATAACTCCTAACGTTGTTGAAGTGGGACACATATATCCCCCTGACTTATTTACAAAATCATTCCTGCATCCCAGGACTCATTTACTTTTAAAAATTACTCTTCTAAGAAATTAAAAAATGACTGGACACATCTAGAATCAATTAAACACATCTATAGTTAAATTAGAAGATAGTAAACACATCTAGTTAAATTCAGGAAAAAATTTTAGGAAGATAGTAGAGCATTGAGAATCTATTTACATCACTGCTTGGAATCAAAAAGTGAAATGCCTGACCCCGTTCTCTAGCTGATTAAAGCAGATAGGAGTACAGGCCTATTAGTTAAATGTTGACAACAAAAATGAGTCAACAGGGCATTTGCCATGAGTGTGAATTATCCAACTATTAGGGGACCTTCTCTTGCCCCCCCCCCCCCCCCCAAACACTGATGCCTGTCAATCACACTGCTACTCTGAAGTGAGGGGTGCAAATGGACACCTGGTTGGCGTAAGTGACATGTCATGCTGTGAAACTCTCCTTAAATTAGAAAAACTAAACTGAACGGAAACTGAACAATATGAGCCCCCACTGTTATTTTAACAGCTGTGATCGGGCTATTTCTGCGGACAAGTTTACATTTTGCGTGTCCCACACATTACTTATGTCACTGAAAATATCTTGCCTTAGGCGTTGGGGGGGCTGGTGAACTAGTCAAGCCCAATGATTTAGGTACCCCTTGATATGTGAGTCTTACTTACAATATGAGATACTCAGTAGTATACGGTATCTATCTGCCTGTGTTATATATATTTTTCAGTGCTCCTGGGCACGCATGGGAGGGAGACATGACGTCATGCCCTCCACCGTTGGTGACAACAACTTATTTCTTACTTTACTTGTTCATTAATATTACGTTTGAATCAAGACCAATTTACTACAAGATTTGTGAGTCCTAAAACTCCCTTAATTCAGTTGTCTGATAGACTATTGACTATAGGAAAGTTGTATGATCATATTGACAAGCCAAAAAAGTCTCTCATCAAGCTTGACGATTCCCCCCGCTTAAAGGACAGTGTCTTGTTACCCCCATCGTAAAACTGCTTAATTTAGGCATGTAGCAGGGGTCGCTGCTCTACACGTAAAATGTCTTGAGACACTGTAGCAAAGTTGAATCAGATTGACCCCAAAAAGCAGTACTCTCTACTCACCCACTCACTATGACATCACCAATGGCCCACCATCGCAATCGCACGTACCTCGCCACAGAGTGGACGCACAGTGTTCCATCACATGAAAGGAAAAAGACAGTCATTAGTTCATCCCTGGAATGTTCCCTTTTCTCACATATAGTCCTCCACTGCTCATGCCTCTGTCCAAGTGCCTGCATGTCCATGTTCCCAAAATGTAATTCGGGAAATAGTCAATTCCCGCCTGTGTTGGGCCCCAAACCAACACACGCATACTGTTCAGACATCGAAGTGCGGAAACAGTCTGACTGTACATGTGACTTGCCGTGCGATGCGATAGGCGATCCATCTGATGGTCCCATAGTAATCAGGTTCCGTAAAACACAGTACTACTGATTTCTATGTCTGGTGAATCAACTTTACCAATAATACCCGGGCCTTTACATATCTAATTGCACGTCACTCACACTAACGTATGAGTTCTGTGTCTCACTTTTTAGGTTCACACAATACTATTACTCAAATGCTCCTACGCGGTAATGCAAGTTCTCTCATGAGGGAATTGCGCTTGTCCATATGATCAACTCAACACAACTCCAAACCATGTCTTCCCTACTGGATGACCTGTCCGTATATACGCATGTAGTTGAATACTGTAATTACTGGTCACTGTGTAGATTATGGTTATTACAAATCATACATTAACCACTCCAGCCCTATATACATTTTTTCCATGTTGCAAATAACTAATGTACAAGAACAACACATTGTGAGCTCGTAGATCTGCTTATTTTACAGTTATTTTATAATTAAAAATGAGACATTCTGCTAAATTGTTTTAGTTTCTTAAATACAGCCACAGCTAACACTAATTTACTATTAAGCCTACATTTGAATTCTGGACATTTACTTGCTACAGAGTATTCCTATATCGTGTATGTATAAGTAACATTACACTCACCAGACTTCCCAGCTCGACCCGTCCCAAGTGTGTCCACTCAGAGCAGCTGCTGTCAATGGTAGGGGACTTTCTGAACTGCCTGTCCTGGAAAATGTCCCTTACTTGAATCTGATCTTAAGTTCCCTGAGGACCTCTCTAATCTTTCCACAAAAAATACCATACCGATATATTCTGTATAGCGACAAAAACGAAAGGTTCCTAGGAAAAACAAAAACAGGGGTTCCTGTCTTGACTGGGAAAAAATTTGATGACAGTTACAAATATTGCCTATTGTAAGGAGTTACTTACTACCTATACATTTCATGCTTTGAGTATAATTTTGCCTATCTATTTAGTCCAAATATAGAGAGTGACAAAGCCCAATTACACTCAACTTGCCGTGACTCTGGGAAATTGTTATGTTGTCATTATTTTATAATAAGACGTAATAAGATAATACATATGACCATGATGATCAGCTAACCACGTTACTGTTTGTTAATTACTTTAAATACAAGACAGCACTTACTGGGTAGACCTGCTATTTTGAGTCTGCCGCTGACAACTGCTAACTGCTGTCCTACTAACCATGGGTGGTGACACTTAACTAAAATACCAGGACTACATTCTTCATACTTACTTGTTCACAACGCCACATTTATACTAGGAAATCACCATTTGACTTTTTACAAAAATAGTATTTTCCGTTCATCCACACGTACGACACACTTCCATTCCATACTCAACATTCCACATTCCACATTCCACATTCATACCTGCTGCTCGAGTCTTACGCGTTATACAAGTTGCTGTTTCACCATTCTCTTTTAATCTTCCCTGTGGGCTGTTTGGTCCCAACAGGAGAGAAAAGAAAGAAAATAACGGTGGACGCTGTCTGTATGATTTCCTATGCTATTCCCTATCCTACTGATATAGGCTATAGTTTCTCTATATAAATGTCTATGAAAGACTGTTACCACTCGGCAACGATGAAATACGATGAGGAGGGACTGTCACCAGCTCCTTTAAATACTATATAAATGTCTATGAAAGACTGTTACCACTCGGCAACGATGAAATACGATGAGGAGGGACTGTCACCAGCTCCTTTTAAATACGATGAATCCGATGAGGAGGGACTTTAACCAGCTCCTTTTAAATACGATGAACACGATGAGGAGGGACTTTAACCAGCTCCTTTTAAATACGATGAACTAGTACTTTGTACGGCTGCATCTCTAACAACACAGCCTCAAAATACAAAATGTTGTACATTGAGTCAAAACACTCTTACCCCAAAGTTCGTTTAGGTGTTGTCCCTGTCGGACCAGCATCTCAGATCCATATGCACAGCGCTATCATCTGAAAAAGAGAATGCTGACGGACAGTAGAAACACGCTGCTCACTGCGCCATAATTGTGATGGGATTATTAATACTCATAAACAGAGACCTTAAGAAATAATCGAGGTAGAGAGTGGACTGAAACAATGTACACGTTTATTACAAGGAGTGGTCTGTACCAGCCCAGGGAGGTGCACGGTGCAAGCCTCCCAAGCTGTTCAAATGAGTCTCTCTTATACAAAATGAAGAAGCACAAATACATTGGAGGTGTGGTCAGTGGACAAGACTAAACATGGGTCTTGGGTAAGAAATAGGTCATCTTGACAGACAATCAACAGGTGGAAGCCTTGCTCCAGGCAGTGTAGTATTTTCTGCCACTACAAGTGAAAGGATCAATGCCCTGCACTTGTTGAGACACGTATCTGTTTTTCTTCGTAGTCTTATAACTGGAAAAAGGATGAAAGGCAGATGAAAGAGAAAGAAGAGCGAGAAAAAAAGACCCTGAAACACATATGGCACCTGATGAATGGTTCTGCATCTGAGACCAGGAGGATTTGGAGTTCCCTTTTGAAGTCATTAAAGAAGGCAGATTTTCTCCCACTGGTAATATGACAACCACTAGAAGGTCAGAGGCTTTAGATGGCTATCGCAGCCTCCTTTGGTAGATCTTAACAATGCCTTACAGCCTGCTACGTGTGAGCATGGAGAGCAGAGCCAGCATGAGGACAGAAATCCTTGCACATGATATGACTTCTCTAGTGAATATTCTGAGGGAAGGATTAATGTGTGAGCCGAACAGCCGCTCCAGGATCTCACAATGATGAGGAGTGATAATAAGAATTTATGTGAAGAGAGAGTGTTCTATTTTTTTTCCTCTGTAATCATCCCATCCAATTTTCACATCCAGTGCCGAAATTAATCACGTTCGCAATTTTGCCTAATCATCAATTTTTTTTATCACATACACAATCCAATCCACCTGAACATAAACAAACCGTCACTGACGATGACACATTTACTTTATTTTCTTTTGGCTACCTGGAGGAAATCTCTGCCTTTTACCAAAATCAATGTTCTGATGTTTCACACAAAGTCATATATTACTGTGGAAGTGGAAATTGAAAGTGGTACTTTAACCCATTTTGGGCGGGAACCCCTGTTGGTGTTTTAAAGCATTATGTTGTACTTTTGCTATTGAAAAATAGCAGATCTACAAGCTCATAGCGCGGCACCGAGTGCCACGCTATGAACTTGTAGGTCTGCTATTTTTGAAAAATCGTGAAAATGTGCCTCAAATCTTTGAATATATATTATTACAGAGTGGGGGGCAGAGGCATATTACATATAATTTCTGGGGTCCTACAAAAACGCAAGGTTTTTCAGAAAACTGTCATGATTTAGAAGACATTTTTGAAATGTCGGCGTCAGGTCTAAATGGGTTAAAAGCTCCATACAGTAGGTTCTTTTTGGGCATTGTAGGAGGGAACAACACTGACACATCACTGTGGGAGGGAACAACACTGCCACATCACTGTGAGAGAGGCTGTTGTAGGAGGGAACAACACTGCCACATCACTGTGAGAGAGGCTGTTGTAGGAGGGAACAACACTGCCACATCACTGTGAGAGAGGCTGTAGGAGGGAACAACACTGCCACATCACTGTGAGAGAGGCTGTTGCATTGAGGGAACAACACTGCCACATCACTGTGAGAGAGGCTGTAGGAGGGAACAACACTGCCACATCACTGTGAGAGGCTGTAGGAGGGAACAACACTGCCACATCACTGTGAGAGAGGCTGTTGCATTGTGGGCATTGTAGGAGGGAACAACAGTGCCACATCACTGTGAGAGAGGCTGTTGCATTGAGGAGGGAACAACAGTGCCACATCACTGTGAGAGAGGCTGTTGCATTGAGGAGGGAACAACACTGCCACATCACTGTGAGAGAGGCTGTTGCATTGAGGAGGGAACAACACTGCCACATCACTGTGAGAGAGGCTGTTGCATTGAGGTCAGAAGTGAACTTTTAACAAAAGACAAGTGGTGGATTTAATGTTTGGAGAATGCAGTAAAATACTGTAAGTGCAGGTAGCAGGGTTACACACACACACACTAGGGTGTGTGTGCGTGCGTGCGTGCGTGTGTGTGTGCGTGCGTGCGTGCGTGCCTGCGTGAGTGCGCGCGTCAGAGAAAGAGAGGAGGCAGTCCACATGACTCTCCTCGCTTTAGGTTGTAAAATCATAGCTCATTTTCTTGCTGTTTTTACCAAATTCTCAAGTAGAAATGTGCGCTCAGTAGAGCACGAATCTCAACCAGGAGACATTAGAGCATTGAAAGGTGGAGGTCGCTTGAGTTATGTGCTTATGTCACTCTACAAAAATAGCATATTTTCAACTGGGAGGGAAAAAAAATAAGAAAAGTGTCATGGCACAACACCTTTGCACCGAAGCATAATAAATATTAGTTGAAAGCGTCAAGGCAGTGTGTGTCTCATATGGTCCTTTGTACTGTACCTTCTCCTGGATCTCCTGCTTCTCCTTTGAGGCTTCTTCTAGCTGAGCCTGTAGATCACTGATCTGGGTCAAGTCCCTGGCAGACTAGAGCACAAACCAAAACCAAAAACACAGAGTCACTAAACCAGTAATGTGTGTGTGTGTGTGTGTGTGTGTGTGTGTGTGTGTGTGTGTGTGTGTGTGTGTGTGTGTGTGTGTGTGTGTGTGTGTGTGTGTGTGTGTGTGTGTGTGTGTGTGTGTGTGTGTGTGTGTGTGTGTGTGTGTGTGTGTGTGTGTGTACACCTCATGGAAGTTGAGTGGAGTAGTTTGGGTTGTGAAAACTGCTCAGTCAGTGTGACAATTTGAAAGAGAAGTTAATGTAATTCATCTACATACTGTAACAAACTGCATGGTCCACTTGTTGTATACAATATATACATTTATAGAATAAATACAGATACAATGTTTTGTTTGGGGTATCACAGCACCAACTCATTGTATGTAACTTCATTCTTAACTGTTTACCAATGATAGTTGAAAGTGATATTACAACCTGAATTGCACATCTAGATTTCTATCTCTCAATTTGTTTCAAGGCATACATACCCTAGGCATGTCCAAAGTCCCCACAGCTTCCTTCCTAAAATATATTATGTATCTGATATGAAACTTAACATTACATGTACACCTACATATAAAAGGGTGTGTTGTGACAGGACATAATAGGCTGTACTGTATGCCAGGGGTTCTCAACCCGTGGGTCGCGACCCCTCGGGGGGTCGCCAAATTATTTTAGGGGGTCCCCAAATTATTTTCAAAAAAAAAAAAAAAAAAAAAGATTTTTTTTAAAATTTTATTTTCATAATTTAAAAAAAATAGCAGACCTACAAGCTCATAGCGCACCACTCGGTGGCGCGCTATGAGCTTGTAGATCTGCTATTTTTCAATAGCTAAATTATAACAATGCTTAAAACACCAAAAGGGGTTCCCGCCCAAAATGGTTTAAGGTTATTGTAGCAGTCAATTTATATTGGGGGTCGGGAGGGGGCGGGGCGGGGGTCCCGAGACATTGCCAAAGCATTTCCGGGGGTCCCCGGCCAAAAACGTTGAGAACCCCTGCTGTATGCTACTAGGATGTATATGTAATCGGAAGGATGCAGTATACGTACTGTATACAGGCTGTGTATGTTTGTCTTCTGTTGCTTGTGAGTTGTGACCGTGTACAGTATGTAGCTCTTGGTCAGCTCACTTTCTTTCTACCTTACTTACTTACTCTCAAAGCTTATGGTGTCTCTCTCAACCTGCTCCACAGGTACACAAGCCAGGGTGATGACCCCAGACCGTCAGCTCAGCGTCTTCTCAGCCCTGACTGAATCCATTCTCCTGTGCATGCTGTGAATGCTGGACCCTAGAGCCTGCCCTAAATCCCTGCCTACTGCACTACACCAGAATGCTTATATGTGCAGTACTAAACATCCAAAAGCTGAGTGAGAAGATGGCAGCCATGAGAATGAGGCTGGTCAGTGTCATTGATACTGGGAGGAAAGTACTGTCCAGCTAGCCAGATGTATGGAGGATGGAGATGACTGGAGACGCCGCTGGAGGGCTCATCTGTGTCGGAGGCTCTATCGGCTCAAGGTAGGAACTTAGTGTTTTTGCTTCTTTGCTGCTGCTGCTTGTGTTGTGTGCTGTGTATACTAGTGTGCTTCAAACTGGTGTACTATTACTGTCATTTTGGGACCCAATGACTGGGTGGCAATGAAACATGTTCAGTAACTGTTTGTGTCTCTGGAATTGAATGCTGATTGAGTACAGTTTGTATTGTATCTGCCGTTGAAGGTATGTGAGTTGTAACAGGGAACAGTGTATGTGGCTCTTGATCACAGCCAACAATTCCAAATGTTAATTTTCAATTGAAGACTGATAAACAGGTGTGTTGTGAGTTATTGTGACAAGGTGGCTGTATTTCTTTCTTTCTTTCTTTCTTTCTTTCTTTTTTTTGTTTTGTTTTGGTGTCCCGTTTGGTTCAGGGAAAAATACTTATAGACATGTAGTCATTCAAATGTGGCTGTATCCAACAAAAATGCTTTGTGCCTTTGAAAACTAGTTTTTTTGTCCAGCTCATGAATGTAGCTTAATTGTGATAGTGTGATTAGTGAAACCCTAATCTTAACCCATGGAATGGTGCATGATTCCCACAACTATTGTGCCAGGTAGGTCTATGATGGACCCACCCGACACAACAGTGTTGGTCCCCAGGTTGCTCTTAGTCAGGATGGTGGTCCCTGGGTCAAAATCAGTTGAAAATCCCTGTGCTAGGAGATGTTTACACCACCAGGAAGGGTAAAAGCTAATTGAAGACATCGTGAGCTGGTAAATAATGGATGAAAGGAACCTTAGCTAGCCTAACTAACAGATGCTTTTTTCCGATACTTGATGTTGTTTCCCATGGCAACACTGACAAACACAGATGTCCACAAAAGTTGGAACGTCAGTGCAGCTGCGTTATTGTTCACAGCCTGAATCCTCAATTAATGTCATCTGCTGTGAACCAACCAAGCAGCGTCTCTCTTTGATAGCAGTGTATAGTGACTTGGCACATAAACTGCAGTATATTACTCACATTGTAAATCCATTCTACTAAAGAATAAACAAGAGCAATAACTGGTAATGCAAATGGCTACGGCAGCCTTCATTTTAACATGCTACATTGACCATAATTCACATGGCAGCCATCCGCGCATATATCATACTCTGCTCAAATATAACGTCATACTCTGGTGTGTCAACGTAGTATGGCTTACTTGGGCGACTGCAGCCTTGTGCTTTTTCATCAACTCATTCATATCCTCCTGATCCTCCTCCATACGCGACTGCAGGTCATTCTTCTCCCTCTGCAGACGGCTCACCTGCTCATCCAACTGAGAGAGAGAGAGAGAGAGAGAGAGAGAGAGAGAGAGAGAGAGAGAGAGAGAGAGAGAGAGAGAGAGAGAGAGAGAGAGAGAGAGAGAGAGAGAGAGAGAGAGAGAGAGAGAGAGAGAGAGAGAGAGAGAGAGAGAGAGAGAGAGAGAGAGAGAGAGAGAGAGAGAGAGGATAGTTTAGAATAGTGTCAGGCTTTGTCTGTGAGCTATTGAATGTGATAAAGGGTCATTAGCCCAGCAGGCCTGGGCAGTCCTGGATTCATCTAATGGCTATAAAACACAGTCTGGCCAGTGTTCTGGCTGGAGAATGAGACCAATTGGAGATAATCAACAGGATCATTTACTGTAGGCGGGGGAAAGTGCAGCCAGCCCAGCAGGCTGGAGGTGTTCCATATACAGTTCACACACTCTTTTAAGAGAGACAGACCCAGACTCCCAAGACCTTTTCCTTGCCACAGACATAGCAATTAACATGCAGAGCACAGTCAGGCAGTGCATTGTCGTCAATCATTTCTAAAATTCGAGGACTGTCATTTGACTGTCATTCAATAGCAGAAGCGGACAAATTGAAGATATTATAGTCCATCCATGGCTGGATGAGGTGTGGGCATTAACCCATTTAGACCTGACCTCAAAATTAAAAAAAAATCTTCTAAATCCTCCAGTTTTCTGAAATAAATATTTTACAAAAATAGCAGACCGCAAGCTTGTAGATCTGCTATTTTTCAATAGCTAAATTATAACATAATGTTTAAAACACCAAAAGGGGTTCCCGCCCAAAATGGGTTAATACTGATACTGTACTATTGCACGTTATTCCATGTTCACAGCTGTGGCAGAGAAGGAAACAGTAGGGTGTGAGACTGTGAGTTGCTCCAGGCCCCTGGCTCATTAGAGCTGTTTTTGTTTTGCTTTGTCTTTGACCTTTTTTTTCTCTCTCTCATCTAGTCATTATGTCAATGCCCCCCATGTGTATAGTCCCTGTCACTACAAACCCCTAATGCTGGTCTTGGGGAGGCTGTAGACAACGATATCTCTCCCACACTAGGTCACTACAAACCCCTAATGCTGGTCTTGGGGAGGCTGTAGACAACGATATCTCTCCCACACTAGGTCACTACAAACCCCTAATGCTGGTCTTGGGGAGGCTGTAGACAACGATATCTCTCCCACACTAGGTCACTACAAACCCCTAATGCTGGTCTTGGGGAGGCTGGAGACAACGATATCTCTCCCACACTAGGTCACTACAAACCCCTAATGCTGGTCTTGGGGAGGCTGGAGACAACGATATCTCTCCCACACTAGGTCACTACAAACCCCTAATGCTGGTCTTGGGGAGGCTGGAGACAACGATATCTCTCCCACACTAGATGTGACATCGATAGCCGATTCTTTTCACTTCCTTCACAGTTAGTTCCCAACCAGCCTGTAGGGGTAGCGTGTGCAGCGGCAGAGATAACCTTACCGAACCGGCTTCCCATCCGTGAATACGGTCAATTGGGTTTGTTGGAGCACCTGGCCAAGGCGGAGTTGCCTAGTCATAACGATGTTGAGAAGGAACTTTAACCAGTGGTGGAAAAAGTACTCAAATGTTTTACTTAAGTAAAAGTATCAATACTGTAATATAGAAACACTTCATTATAAGTCCAGAATTCAAAATATCAAAATGTACTTAAAAGTACCAAAAGTAGAAAGTAGTCTTTATGCAGAATGTCTCATTTCAAGTTTTCAAATGTATAAACAATCTTTTGGAAAATAGCAAATCTACAAGCTCGTGAGCTTGTAGATTTGCTATTTTCAAATGGCCGAAATGTATATAGGGCTGAAGTGGGTAATGTATGTTTTGTAATAATAATCCAAATCTACAAAATAACTAGTAACTAAAGCTGTCAAATGAGGTTTATAGAGTAAAGTTAACTCCATAGATAGACACATAAAAAACATAAAAAGTACCACAATCACGGCACACTGACTTTAACTACTGTAATACTTAGTCAGGCGGAGGCTGTGTGTGTCGCTTAATTTGCTCGCCTGGGTATTTAAATGGTAAATGGTGCATTTTTATAGCGCCTTTATCCAAGGCGCTTTACATAGATTGTGCATTACATTCACCCATTCACAACACATTCACACACCGATGGCGGAGGAAACCATGCATCGGGAGCAATTAGGGGTTCAGCGTCTTGCTCAAGGACACTTCGACACTAACTTTGGGGGAGCCTGGGTTCAAACTGGCAACCTTGCGGTTCCCATCCCTGAGCCACCGCCTCCCGATGCGTGTGTGCAAAGGGCATGGTGCTGGGTCACAGGCACAGCATGCATGGCCTGTTGCTGTCCATCAGCGGTGGTGCTGAACCATTCAGCACTCCATGCATGCAGATAGTGTATGCATCTATTAGGTTGTCCACTGTATCCCGACTGGCAGAATATTTGCTTTATCTTGTTGCTTGCTTGTTCTGAAGCATGCAATGGTTAAATAAATAACAATTTGTGTTTTAGAACCCTCAAGAGTGATCCCCCCCCTCTATGCTGAGAGTCAGTTATTCAGTCAAAGATTGACGAAAGGTTTATATAATTGCAGTTTGCACAAAAATATATTTGTGTGGGAGCAAAACTCAAAATGCTAATGTCTGATTTATAGATGTTGCAAATGCAAATATTGTATTGTAGCAGGTTAAAATGTACATGTCAATATCAGACCACTTAAGCAGAAAACAACGTGTTTTTTCAACACCAGTACAAACCCAAATTATACATCAAGTGAGGCAGTTGTACTATCCACATCTTTGTATTGATTGAATACTCTATTAACAACAAGTTGCAAACAGTACAGCAAGTACCATTCACAGACTCACCGCCATCTTAGCTTTGACCATATCCTCCATTTGGATGTGCAGGTCCTCCATTTCAATCTCCATGCCCTTACGGGCCTTCACGGCTGCAACGCACGTGAACTCCGACTCCTCCAGCTGGGAGAGAAAGGAAGGACAAAGGAGGACGGTAGGAGCGGATGAGAATGAGCTGTGGTCAAGGATGTCTCTACAAATACCACAATACTCAGAAGGCTGATGATGATTAAAAAGAAGGTAGAAGAAACGAGTGCTAATGCGTTTATGTCGAACGTTTGTTTTGCTCAATAAATAATGTTGGGAGGATGGTCACAAAGCCAGCCAAATTGAACTGCCGAGGTTTATTTACCCACTTTCAACATCCCTACAGTATTTTACAGGTTTATTTAACCACTTTCAACATCCCTACAGTATTTTAATTCTTTTCAATCAATTTAAAAATGTCACGATGTTGCATGTTTACAAGCTTTAGCTTATAAACCTGACCTTTAACTAAAGTGTTACCTGGTAGTTTTAACGGCAGTTTTATGAGATTATAATGCATTATGACCAGCATACACCCGACCTTAACCCATTTTGACCTGAGATCAGATTCTAAAAATGTCTTCTACATCCTGACAGTTTTCTGAAAAAGCTATGTTTCTATGTCAGTCGTTCTTCGATTTAAAAAAAATAGCAGACCTACAAGCTCGTAGCGCGCCACTCGGTGGCGCGCTATGAGCTTGTAGATCTGCTGTTTTTCAATAGCTAAAGCATAACATAATGCTAACACCAAAAGGGGTTCCCGCCCAAAATGGGTTAATATACAGTCTTATGGAGACTCTGCGTTCAGACTTAGATGGTTAGAGCGGCGCGATTACATACAAAGTCAAAGCAAAGACGAGAAGTTGCGCGAGCGTCGCCAACGGGCGCGGAGCGACCTGGCGCAGCACAAACGGGACGAGTCTGAACGCACCTTTAGTGTTGTTCCACCACCCCTTTTTAATAAATATAGTGTTGTACTTGATTTTTAAGTTGGGCGATCTCTCTCTTGTTGGGGGCACTGCTCTTCAGGTGGTCCAGCATTATCTGAGTGTCAGCCAGCAGCACCTTGGTTCTCTTAAGATCTTTCTTTAGCTTCTTCTCTGTCTCCACATCCCTTTGGCCCACCTGAAACACAAGACACTTTACTATAGCATCACCTCTGTCTCCACATCCCTTTGGCCCACCTGAAACACAAGACACTTTACTATAGCATCACCTCTGTCTCCACATCCCTTTGGCCCACCTGAAACACAAGACACTTTACTATAGCATCACCTTCTCCACATCCCTTTGGCCCACCTGAAACACAAGACACTTTACTATAGCTTCTTCTCTGTCTCCACATCCCTTTGGCCCACCTGAAACACAAGACACTTTACTATAGCATCACCTTCTCCACATCCCTTTGGCCCACCTGAAACACAAGACACTTTACTATAGCTTCTTCTCTGTCTCCACATCCCTTTGGCCCACCTGAAACACAAGACACTTTATTATAGAGGGTATGCGCGTGACATCATCATCAAACCAGGAAGTTATGCAGGAACGCCTACTGAGTGTCAAAAAACTACTTTCTGGCCTTGACAGCCCATACATCTACACAGAAAAGTCATATCTGATTGCATTAAACAACATTAAACGATGTTAAACTCACTTTGCCTGTTGCTTTGCCACTCGATTTGCCACTCGATGTGCCATTCACTTTAAGCATGCGCATACCCTCTATAGCATCACCTTGTCAAAATACTAGTATACTACTGTATGCTACTTCAGAGACCCACAGCACAAGAGTCGACTCCAAAGGGAATCTTTTAAAGGGTTCCGACTGCAATAAGCAATAAGTGCTCTACTTGAGCGCGAGGGTGTGTGCAAACACACACAAAAAACGTGTGCAGCCATTACCTGGTCCTGAGCACTCAGCAGTTTGGACTCCAGCTCCCTTCTGTCACGCAACACTTTCTGCTTGTCGTCGTACTCCTCTTCGAGCTGCACCTCCATCTGCTTCAGCTGTAGGACACACACACACACACACACACACACACCACACACCACACACCACACACACAAACGCGCGTGCACAGGTTCACATAACGACGCCTAACAAAGTCAGACACAACCCCATCTATCACAGGACACGACTGCTCTCACAGGTCAAAGACAAATGGGCCGATGTTCAGAGGACAGTGAAGCATGTAATCACAGTGTATACACATACTGTAGTTCAACCAAGTTGCAGACAAAAACTTTGATGTGGCACAGTATGAAATAAAAAATGTAAATATCGGTTGAAACAGAGTATTAAGCATCCAAGACATTAACAAGGTAATGTTAGGCATTGGTGGAATGTATGAGCATACTGTAGTTTAACACACGGTTTCATGCACAAGTGTGTGTTTGCAAGGGAAGCTGTCAAAGCTCCTTTATTGAGCGTTAATTATCGTTGATTCAAGAGGTGTTAGAACGATGAGACCTTCTTATTGCAGGACTGTCTGATCTCCTCCACCTCGTCATCCTTGCTCTCCATTTCTTTGGACTGGTTCTGACGCTGTCTTTCCATCTCCATCTCAAGGCGTAGCTTGGCCTGAAGAGTGAGGAGACAGTTACTGTACTCGCAGTGTGACGCACCTCAAACAGACACAACAAACATATGTGATGGATATTACTCTTTGTTGCATGGCTCTTTCAGCAGGGTCGACACGACTGACGCACATTTTTCAGTTGACATTAGGCAGTTTTTTCAAACAACACTTGATGAAAGGGTCGTACGAGCCTTACATGGTGTGTCACGAGTTTCAGTGCAAAGTCTACGGAGACGCTCAACAACAAAAAGTATAGCGTCAAAGTTAAGAAAACCTAATATATCAAATATTGTACTTGGGGTCCAAGACAAATTTCTCCCCTGGGAGACAAAATAAAGAAACCTTGAAACCTTGAACCTTGTACTATTAAATACTATTAAAGTACTATTAAATTAGCGGTTCTTCTTTTCCTTTCGGCCTTTCCCTTCAGGGGTCGCCACAGCGAATCATCTGCCTCCATCTTACCCTGTCATCTTTCTACCTCCTCTTCATTCACACCAACTAAATTAATTTCCTCTTTCACTAAATCCATAAATCTTCTCTTTGGTTTTCCTCTAGTCCTCCTCTGACAGCTCCAACCTCAGCATCCTTCTACCGATATATTCAATATCCCTCCTCTGTACGTGTCCAAACCATCTCAGTCTGGCCTCTCTGGCTTTATCTCCAAAACATCTAACATGTGCTAACGTGGACACTGCTGTTGTGAATTCAGCGATAACACAACGTGCCCCTCGCCCATGTCTCATACCTGCTCCAGCATCTGGATGCTTCCAGCCTGTTCGTCCAGTTCCTCCTCCTGGTCTTTGACCTTGGCTTCGAGGTCGCGGAGTTGCTTCTTGACCTTGGCCAGCGAGGCCTCGTCCTTGGACTCCTGGGAGGTGAGGTCGTGCAGCTCCGCCTCTAACTGCTGCACTTTCAGGTTGGCAGAACACAGCTCGAGGTCCTTGTCCTGCCGAGCGATGAGAGAACGTTAGAAACACAGCTCGCGGTCCTTGTCCTGCCGAGCGATGAGAGAACGTTAGAACACAGCTCGAGGTCCTTGTCCTGCCGAGCGATGAGAGAACGTTAGAACACAGCTCGAGGTCCTTGTCCTGCCGAGCGATGAGAGAACGTTAGAACACAGCTCAAGGTCCTTGTCTCGCCGAGCCATGGCACAAAGAACGTTCATAGTCCGGTTTTCGGTGAAGAGGTGATCACCGAAAACTACAACATGACGTCACGCCGCGGTGGTCACCGCTCACGCAACACATCTCTCTGTTTTTACTAACCGTTTTGGTGGTCACGTCTTCACCGAAAATTGGACTATGAATAGGCCTTTAGTCGGAGAGACGGACAGAGGCATGTGCACGCACACACACACAGTGGTGGGAAAAAAGTAAGTCGACAGCAAACAAGGAGAGAGATGGGGGGAAGACACGCAGAAAAGTTTGTCGGGATCGGGACTCAAACCCGCGACACGCTGGTTGGATTACCAGCCAAGGCGCCTGGACCGTTAGGCCGGCCCAGGCCAGATCGGCTATTTTCAAATGGCTAATGTTTTGTAATATTAAACAAAATCTATAAAGTAACTAGCAACTAAAGTTTTCAACTAATCGTAGTGGAGTAAAAGTACAACATTTGCCTCTGAGGTGTAGTGGAGTATAAGTAAAAGTACAGAATAATGGAAATACTCCAGTGAAGTAAAAGTACCTTGGAATTGTACTTAAGTACAGTACTTGAGCAAAAGTACAAGTTACTTGACACCACTGTACACACACACACACACACACACACACACACACACACACACACACACACACACACACACACACACACACACACACACACACACACACACGCACACAGGGACCTGGAACAACCACATTGTGCCATATATAGACATGGTAGACCAGATGCATGGTCCCCTGCAAGGACATCAGGTTCTATCAAGGGTATGTTTGTGGTGCAGCCTATATACCTGCAGCTGCTGGCGGAGGCTGAACATCTCCCCAGTCATCATGTCCTTCTCTCTGGCCAGCTTCTCTCTCTGGCTCCTCTCTCTCTGTACCTCCGCCTGAGATTGGCCCTGTTCCAGGTCAAATCTGAAACAAACAACACACACACACACACACACACACACACACACACACACACACACACACACACACACACACACACACACACACACACACACACACACACACACACACACACTTGAGTGGGATGATGAATATTTACTACTGAAGACTGCAACCATATTCTACTGTCCATTGCGCTCAGATATTATACATACTATATATTACTTTCAAATATCAAGTGAGGAAATTCACTTATTAGAACAATTTCTATCAGCAAATATATACTGTATGCTGAGCCTGTAATTTTCAGAAACTTTACTCATTTTGTAACTTTTTTATGTTATGAATTTGTCTCATTAGTATGAGTAATCTCACTACACAGACGTGAATGTTTTTATCGTTAACCTTTCTATGAAAGTATCTTTACCATTCATTTAAATTTGGATTATAATGGTGCGCATGTTTTATTCAACTGTCAGCATAGCGGCCATGTTAAACTGTTAAGTGTTCTGTGCTGTCGGCTCGGTGTAATTCTCCTTTTCTCTCCCGAAGCACAACTCAAAGTAATTCCTCCCCCGAAGCATCTTCAATTAGCCACAGGGGAGAGTTCACAGTTTGCCACAGCCATGGCTTCTGAAGTGCTTAGAGTCTGGAGTCATTTTCACAGCCAATGCAACGCCGGCGATTACAGACCACCTCCACAATTCAAATGAGTCACTACTGTATCCTAAGTCCAGATGTCTGAGTCACTCATCAAGAACAAAGGAGTGAGGCGTTTTATAATACAGTATCTATAGTGTGTGTGTGCGTGCGTGCGTGCGTGCGTGCGTGCGTGCGTGCGTGCGTGCGCGTGCGTGCGTAGACAGACAGACAGACAGACAGACAGACAGACAGACAGACGAGTTTGTCCAGGGACAGCCTGGCACTGATTAATTTGACAGTCAATGTGTGTGCAGATGGCTGGGAGACTAAAGGAGGCAGTGATGGTGTCTCCATAAGGCCGTGGCCACCTGTTAGCCATGCTGTGGGAATGGAAGGTGCAATAAGGTGCTTTCACATGCAGTACATTAATTGCCAAAAATGTGTCTGAAGAATTGTTTTCCTATGGAGGCAGCAATATACCTGTGCACCCTTGCAATGAAATTACAGCTTTATTAGATGCGCGCTGTACGAGTTGAGCTGCTCTGCAACAGGTTGAACAGTGGTGGTGGTACCAGACAAACCGGGTGCTGGTCTGTCTGGTAGAAGGAACGGGTATACCATTTCTATGGGTCACGACTCAAGTAAAAAGTTTTTTTTTTTTTTAGAAATAATAATAATAATACATTTATAAATGATGAAGATTCAAAAAAGTGTACAGTATTTGTTAAAATGTAATTTGGTGGGACACGCCCACCAGTTCATTAAGTATGCCTGGTTTGCCTGGTGGGTGGTGATGGGTGGTGATCCACCTGAACTGAAGCCACACCCACAGCTGTTGTTGTATGATAAAGGGGGAGGGGATGATTTGTGATGTCACTATATCACTGTTTATTTCATTGGCACGTTTGACTGTCAAGGTTTCAGCCTCCTGGAAGAAACGCTAAATACAAAGGGAAGACATCATTGCACAAAGCAACCACACCAAGGGGTCTAATGAAGTACTGTCACCTCATAAACACATGAAAAACCTGAAAAAATCATGGCACTCCCTCTTTAAAACAAACAAACAAATCTAAGAAATTTAAATTAATAATAATACTTTTTTTTAAAGTAGTGAAAATAGACAATCTAAAATGTCGCAAAGCAACGCGCTTGTAGATCTGCTATTTTCACTAGTTTGGGTCCTGGGCAAACGTCTAATTTCTCTTTTGGGTCTTGAGCTAAAACGTTTGGAAACCACTCGATTCTAGTACATCCTCAGTCCTCACAACATAAATCTATGTGTGCTGCTGCTTACTCATACGTTGAGTGCTTCTGTTTAAAGCTAAAGCTGTTATGCAACGTCTTTCATCAGGCGGCATGGCAGAGTATTATTAGCACCACCAGCAACTGGATAGTTCCATGTCTCCAAAAACCTAAGTCTCGTAGGAACGAGTGCAGTCACCTTGGCAACATCTCTCTCTCTCTCATTTAAACAACTTGCTTGTAAATCTCCAATCAGTAAGGGTCTAGTAGTGCCACGCTTATTTTTTGCTTTTCCATAGCCTGATAACCTGATTGTCCAGGAGAACCTATTTAGGAACCTTTGCCAGTGGCTCTGTGGCTACGAAGCCACTTGACGCTACCTGCCTAACATACTTTCATCAATCCATTCATCCATCCACCTGTCCTATACTATGTACAGATGATGCTACAGGTTCATGTGATGAACCTATACTATGTACAGATGATGCTACAGGTTCATGTGATGAACCTATACTATGTACAGATGATGCTACAGGTTCATGTGATGAACCTATACTATGTACAGATGATGCTACAGGTTCATGTGATGAACCTATACTATGTACAGATGATGCTACAGGTTCATGTGATGAACCTATACTATGTACAGATGATGCTACAGGTTCATGTGATGAACCTATACTATGTACAGTTGATGCTACAGGTTCATGTGATGAACCTATACTATGTACAGATGATGCTACAGGTTCATGTGATGCTGTCCTATACTATGTACAGATGATGCTACAGGTTCATGTGATGCTCACTTCCATCCACCTGTCCTATACTATGTACAGATGATGCTACAGGTTCATGTGATGCTCACTATACCTATATCCTATACTAAGTACAGATGATGCTACAGGTTCATGTGATGCTCACTTGCGCTGTTTCTTCTCCAGCTCATAGTTGCGTGTCTGTTGGCCCTCCAGATGCAGTTTGGTGTCCTGAAGCTCTGCTGTCAGTCTCTGGCATTTCTTCTTCAGCTGCTGCACAGCACGCTGCACGTCCTCATTGTCTGTCTGCAAGTCAGCCGCCTGCAGTGCACGTGCATACACATAATATGCTGACTGTCACTGTACACAAGGATATTCTAAACGTTTAACTTAGTGGTATGAAAATGCTAATGAGAACACAGACTGAATCTCAGACAGAAGTCTGTCGTTAGTAACCAGATACCAAGCCAGGCTGAGGTACTGTATACAACAAAGATCCCGTGCATATGCCAGCAAACACATATTATAGTAGTAAAATAGAATTGTCACTAAAGAAATGTTTTTGCTTTAGTTTCAGCCATCCAATCATGGCTCAGCCACACTTAAGACAGAGTGTCTGCAACTTGGCAAGTTCCTGTTGCTGAACCTCTAAAGGTGGCTATTTGACCAAAATGGTCAAATTTGCATAATTTGTGTCCTCGACGTCTCGCACTGCATTTGTTGCTGAAACATGAAAACAGGTTTTACCCTCCGTTCCAGATGTCTCTTGCTCTGTTGTTCCGTCTCCAACTTGTCTTCAAAGTCCTGCTGAAGTTTCTTTTTGATGAACTCTGTCTCACGAATGGCTCGGTTATACTTTATGCGCCACTCTCCTCCTGGAAGGTAAAAGCAGTGTTGACTGTTAAGTAAAGTTGAGTTGCGTAGATGAGGCGTTCATATTAGAGGGAATACTGTCTTCCCCACGTAAAAGAAAACGTCTTTCATCAAAACCTTACCGTATCACAACAGCAATAAGGTCAACGGGACACCACCCATTCTAAGTTCCTCAGCTATAATAATCTAAATAAAAACCAAATATATGACTGTAATCTTCAATACACCTCAGGTGAAAAGAAGTATCGTATTTGACGGCGAAGGACAAATTTAAGTGGCACTCTCCACAGTTCTTAACTGACCCTAATTCTGTACCTGTCAGAGGCTATCAGAGCCACAGCAGCGCCCGGGCACACTTTGAGGTGCAGCTTCATTTCTAAGCCTTATCATTTTGGTGGCTGTCCATTTCTCCTGCACATACCACCGCTGGCTCCTCCATCAGCGCTCCCTATTAGCATATATATAACATAATGACAGCTTGCAGGGCCACCGGCTCTGATCCCCACGATTATTTTCTCATTCATCGGAGGATTCGGATATGCTCTATAATGGCTTGTCTGCAGGGGGAAAAAAGTGTCACGGACACAACACCCTCGCTGCAAGCACACCCGGAAGCAAACGAACAAAGACACACAAGCCTGGGATTTAGGCTGGGTAGTATGCATCTTAATCCCGTGGCTGTGAATTAGTATTCCTAGATAGGACACTTAATGCAATTATGCAAGATGTGACCCAGCCACACTATCATGTTCTCCTGCTTAACCAGCGCAATGGCGCCTCTTATTACCACAGTTGTGACCGAATTTCAAACTGTGCTCATAATCCTCGTCTGAAGGATTCAGCCCAGCAAGTCAGGCAGGCTTAGGCAGCTGCACATGGTGGCACAAGTCATCTGGAATAAATGTTTGAAAATGCAGTGGGGTCCATTTAAAATGTAGTGCAGAGCAAAGCCTGTGAAAACAGCATTCTAAAGAAAAACTCAAATGTATATATATATATATATATATATATAAAAACATTAAACATGAATTCTAATAATATGAATGCACTCATATTACTCTCTAGGGCATGCTTTAATGGACTAGTTAAAGCCATTGATCTCGGAAGCACGGACCATATCCAGCCAGAATAATAAATCTCACTTGACATTTATTTTAGCCTTGTTATAAGCTGTGAATGAACATTAGCATTCGAAGCAGCAGCAACAACGATCAGGTGGTAAAGGAGCTTTAATGCGTCCGCCCTGCCAGAGCCCACTGGAAGGCGTTCAGACTGACCGGCGTCATCGTCGTCATCCGCCTCCAACTCCCCGTTCAGCTCGGCCGTTCTCAGGAGCCGGGCCTCCATCACCTCCACCTCCTGTGCTTCCATCTGCTTCTTCATGGCATCAAACTTGGCCTGGGACGGGACAGATTGGAACAGTGAGCGGGCCACAGAGCGGCCAGGTGTTCACTGTGGTTCCTGTGGCAACCTGCACGTGTCCATTTTGAGGCATTGTTTCATCCTCGGAGTCAAATGAACACTGCAGATTTGACCGCGTGCGTGCGTGCGTGCGTGCGTGCGTGCGTGCGTGCGTGCGTGCGTGCGTGCACCTGTAGGTCCTTCATGTCCTTCTCCATACGTAGTCGTTCTGAGGTCTCAGTCTCTAATAGCTGTGACGCTGACTCTGCCGTATTCCTCTCATCAGCCAACTCTGCCAACAACTCTGTGATCTAGAGGACACACACACACACACACACACACACACACACACACACACACACACACACACACACACACACACACACACAGTACATACATCACACACAGCACAGCAACATGAGAAGCAAAAAGCCTCTTCTGGGTGTAATACAAGCACATCCTTATTACCATACAAGCAGTCAGACCTTCAAATGAATCCATAGGGTGTTTAACCACAATGACAATTTCAGCAGTGCAACAACACAACAGACAGAGATCACACCCTGCTCTCCAGTCAACAACACAACAGACAGAGAACACACCCTGCTCTCCAGTCAACAACACAACAGACAGAGAACACACCCTGCTCTCCAGTCAACAACACAACAGACAGAGATCACACCCTGCTCTCCAGTCAACAACACAACAGACAGAGAACACACCCTGCTCTCCAGTCGATCGGTGTTCAGCCTCAGTTCATTCCTCTCCTTCTCCACCTTCTCCAGCTTTGCCCTCTGCTGCTGGAGGTCCTCCTGAAACACAGAGTTGCACCGTGAGACATGGAGAAAGTACTCCATTGTTTTACTTAAGTGAAAAGTATACTGTAATGTACTGTAGAAGTACTCCGTTAGAAGTAAAAGTACGCTGTTCAAAACGTACTTGAGTGAAAGTATTAGCATGAACATGTACTTAAAAGTACCAAAAGTAAAAGTACTCATTGTGCAGAATGTCCCGTTTCAAGTTTTCAAATGTATAAAAAATCTTTTGAAAATAGCAAGTTAAACTAAATTTGGCACTGATCGGTCCAGCGGCTTGCAAGGTTAGCAATGAGGTTAGGAGGGGCGCCGCCTGAATGTGACTTGAGCCACGTGAGGCACCGGCGAGCAAGCTAAAGCGAGCGAGTCTCCGTGCCGAGCGTTGCGAAGTCACCTTCGGTCGACTCAGCGCCGTCCGAGTTATGTACCGATAGGAACAGAATCTTAAATCATTGTCCTTCCTGGTCTCGGTGCCTCCGAGACGCCATTTCTTTGTTTGACAGGGGAGCGCCGGAGGAAGTTAGGAACTCCTTTTTCAATCTGACTCGTTTTTCAATCGTAATGTAACACATACACTTAATTATTTTGTTGAAATGTAATATAAGTTGTCTATTCAAAATGTCCGACGTGGGCTACAGACCTCAATAACAATCAGACATACGGTAAGACATATTGCACATAATGAGCAGTCATACAATACAGCACTTACATCTTTGGCTCTCATCTGGTCCTCAGTGAGCTGGACCTTGATGAGTGGCTGAACAGTGGTGAAGAGTTTCACTTACATCTTTGGCTCTCATCTGGTCCTCAGTGAGCTGGACCTTGATGAGTGGCTGAACAGTGGTGAAGAGTTTCACTTACATCTTTGGCTCTCATCTGGTCCTCAGTGAGCTGGACCTTGATGAGTGGCTGAACAGTGGTGAAGAGTTTCCACCAGTGCCAGTCCCTTACACCACGGTTCTTCACGATGTTCTTCTGGACACAGCGGATGGCCAGATCCTGAAGCTGTGGGGATACACACATACACACGTACACGCGCACATATGCAAATGATTCACACAGGCATGTGCACCAAATGGTGGGATTCACCATTTGATGCCCACAAGTCAAAGGTGTGCACACATTTCATGTAGCCAACGTTGGTCTTTTCTTCAGAAGAGAAATACACTCAAATATCATCATCATACTATAATTCACTCAATGTCTGAATGAATGTCTGTCTGAATGTCTGTCTGTCTGAAACACTGTCGTAGCTCCTCACTGGCTGCACCAATCGCTTCAACCTTTAACGAAGCCCTTTTCTCAATTTAACAACTTATTAATTAATAAGTAATTTATTAGTGAATTAAAATGTCCCATCGACTTACATGAGAATATGCAAAAACTCACATCAAGTCTTTTTCTCTCAGAACACACTTGGAAGGGAGGTCCATAATAATTATTAAAATTAATATAATACATAATTACATCAGTCGGTCTCATGGTGGCGCTATAACAGCCCACTTTACATTTCGCCTTATAACTCTTGAACCGTAGGTCGTAAAATCAAAATTTCACTTTCCCATGATCCTTTGGGTCATGCTACACCATATCGCCTTTTTGCTCTTCCACCTACAGCTTTTGTGCAAATCTCACAAACACATGATCTCTGGACCTATCCGATTAAAACACCACAGGCAGAAATTCCATAGTCCGTATCGTTCGGCGTTAATCGGCTTCCAAAGTTAGTCGGAGGGGCCTGTTTCACACAAAATGACACAAATCACGAACGTGTCCAATCACCCCAAATTGTATTCACATGTCGAGGGTGGTTTAATCAACGGAGAGCCCAAAGCAATTGCATTTGCATCCATAGGGGCGCCACAAATGCGGAAATGCGTTTATTGCAAAAACATGCTTTTTGGGGGATAAATCCGCTATGTTTGCGATAGCGTAGCCTACGTGGGAGACAGGACAATTCCCTCCCGAACAGTAATGTGATCTATTACATCGCATCACCCACACTGTACATCATTTGGTGTTCATATATTCAGAACGGGTAAGGTCTAGTCCTTCAAATCATACTCGTTAAGTCTTGGGACAGTTTTTGAGTGGTGCTAGCCACTTCTTTACGCAGCAATGTGTGTCCCTCATATGTCTGTATGTATGTCTGAGCACGGAAATACTGTTTTTTCACTAAATGGAAACTAAATAAAAACTAAGTTACGATGACTAAAACTATGACTAAATGTATTGACAGTTTCGTCAACAAATAAAAACTACACTAAAATGTTAGGAAGGGACTGGTAGTTGAAATTTAAAGCAGCACTATGAAACTTTCCTCTACTACCCCAGAGAATAGAGACAACCTGCTTACCCAGGGAGAATTCCGGTGTCATAGTAGCAAGAGCAGTAAAACAAATAAATAAAGATAAAATAAATCCAAATAAAACAATAGTTAGACTTCAAATTATAACACATGTGGTCCCTGAACGAACAGGTTAGTGAATGTACACTTGTACAGTCTATCAATAAATATGAGTATAAGTGTGCAATATATCCCCATTGAATCTATTCATTAATACATGTCTGGAGTGGTGATAGAGAGCACATTCCAAGACTAGCAGTGTTTATTGAATTAAATCAAACATGTCTGCAAATAATTCCAAGTGTTATACGATTTCCATGCTGCTTATGCGTGAGAATTTCTGGCTGAAGCAGATTATGGGTAAACCCAATTAGAGCAACATAGTTCCCAGCATCAGGTACACTGTGCCCTGAAGGCACCCTCTACGACCAATTAGGATTTGTCACACCATGAAAGCATTAGCATGCAGTAAAATGCATCAAATCTCCGACAACCACATCAAACAGGCCTCATTTGTAACATTTAGCCCATAATGACTTAATGACTTTCACAAACAAAAGATTAAACCACTTGAGCAGCGTGAATAAACAAAGTGTTATACTGTATCACATTGAGAGGGCATGACAGTGTGCAACGGAAACTGGAATTGGAATGAGGCAAGATTATGACAAAACACATGACCTCCATGCTATGCCATCTGCCTGAGCACTCTACAGATACCTAATGTGCAGCTTAGCAAAAGGACTGGGAGGGAATGTCAAATTTTTGGTAACAGATGGAGATGAATGTGTTTTTCTGCTTGCCAATTGTGTGCGTGTGCGTGTGTGCGTGTGTGCGCGTGTGCGCGTGCATGCGTGCGTGCGTGCGTGCGTGCGTGCATGCATGCGTGCGTGCGTGTGTGTGCGTGCAGACTGTAAAATGAGCCCTACTCTACCACAGGGGGCAGTACCAGCTCTACCACCTGGCTCCACTGCGTATCCAAATAAGACTCTTAAACCCACCACTTATTATGAGACTTACTAGCTGCTCTACTCAGTATTTTAGGAATTCTAGCTTCGTATCTTGGTGGGCATGCTAATCATCTGCCTCCATCTCACCCTGTCCTCTGCCTCCTCTTCATTCACGCCAATATGTCCTCTTAAACTAAATCCATAAATCTCCTCTTTGGTCTTCCTCCAAACTCCTCTGATATATTCACTATCCCTTCTCTGTACGTGTCCAAACCATCTCAGTGTTGGAACAACAGATGTATTGTCATAGGAAAGTAGGAGATTGCTGCGGTATGCATGTCTGTCCGCAGCTAATCTCGCAAACTACGATGTCGATAAGCATAATATTTCTTCTTGTACACATTGCTGGCCAATAATATGAATATATCGGTCAACGACAACTATGTCATGATGTAGTATCACATTACGTCTAATTTCTTTTTTGAGCAATTGCAAATTATTAATCATTAATGCTCATTACATTAGCCCAGTGAAACATTGTTTCATTGCGATAGAACGTCGATTTGACGTAATGCCGATACATGTAGTCAAAAAGATTAAGCTGAGGTCATGCCCAGTTAGGTTATACAGTATAATTAGTACCATTTCTACAGTAGCAAGTTTACATAATTATACCCACTATATACCTGACCACATGTTAGACTGTCTTCATAGTTTCATCATAATGAGTTACATCTCTCAGCTCATAGCACGAGGCCTGGTTCCAAGTGTTGTTTAACTACATCATTGTAACTGTTTTTACCTGTAGCTGTTCCATTTCCATTTCCAATTATTTTGTACTTCCTTACATGTCATACACAGTGCTACAATGTGCTGTACTTATTCTGTTTTTCATTCGTCTAAGGAGCTAACATTACTCCTAGACCACCCGATGTGTGCATGGATGACTTGCCCGTGTATTTCAGCTTTCAGCTGCAAGCTTCTCTGGCAAATAGAGAAGCAAATAGCAACAGATTGGACTCCTGCATGGCATAGCAGGAGGACCATAAACGCATTTACTCCCCTGAAATTAACGTAATATTGAATTGCGTCACTCAAAAATAATAAGCGTGATTCGTGTCGCACCTGATGTGAGTGAGTGCGTCCCAACAACCAGGGAATGTAAAGAGAATGTGGAACATCTTCATTATCTAAGTAATTCACACATGTAAAAGGATTTATTTCCCCCAGCTAGCCTTAGTTAAAAAAGTGGTTAAAAAGACTGCATTTGGCAAAGGAAGGTAGAGAGAGAAGTCCTTGGTGAGACTGCAAGTGGGCAATAAACTCAAATCTAGGATGTTTAATGAGCTTGTTTAATTGGATGTGTCCAAAGAAATATAATGTTTAACACAGTTTTTGGAAGGAAGAAAAATGGAGCCTGTAGCACTCAATCTTTAAAAAAAGAAATGGTTTATGTGCACTGCGAATATTCCAGTGCCATAGTTTCCTCACTTGGAGAAACAAAGTGCCAAAGGGCATGCATCCTCGTGGAGATTTGCACTCTACTGAGCGGACCTTGCTAGTTTTATTTTGAACATATTGACATCAACACAGGACTTACTGAAATTATGGCCACAGTTTATTTTAAACGGCATATGGAGAACTAATTGCAACTCTTCCACGCCACTTTTTATTTGTAATGTTATATTCTTCAAAATGTGGGTTGTCATTTTATTTATAGACTCAAAAAAGTGGGACCGTGGCACAGCCTCACAGATTCAAATAACTCAGTGTCTCTGCTGGGCCTGTTCTGACATGGAACAAATCGTAAATATGCATATTACCGTCTCTACCCTGCAAAGACTGGGTATTTCGTACAGTACAGAGGCACAGCAGCCAAATCAATTTCCACGAAGGGAGAAGAGCAAGGGCACAAGTGGATGTCATTAAACAACGATTATTCTAAGACTGGGTGGCAACACACTCAGTTAATCTCCCTCATGGAGCAAAGGAGCAATGGTTCTCCCTCAGTAATATACCACTTCACTGCCCTGTCCAATTACTCTGCTGGAGAGGTGGTGCATTTTGAATATTAAGGCACCAAATTTGATGGGGAAGAAAGGAGAATTTATACACTATGTCAGCATATTGTATTTATCTTTCAGATGATCCATGCAAAGAGACCCACATGTGACTTTACACAATGGCAGGTTTCGCAATTTGCAGAGTGATATTAGTCTGACAACAGCACCATGTTTTGTTGATGATGGATTACAGCAGTGTAACCAAATGTGAAAAAAACAGTGGAAATGCTTCATGAAATCAAAGACATTTTTTTATTTGTGTGCTTTTGTCATTTTCCTGTTGACTGCAAAATCTTCTCTCCAACCTGTGAATGGCCTTTTCTGAGGTAAATGTAATTTATTGTAAATCCTCATTTAATTTTCTGCAGTAGGAACCTAAGGGGTATTTTACAGTATATGGGTCAAAAGAAAAATTAAAGTATGTAGTGTACGTGTGACATACTGTACATCATTTATATCAGTGGTTTTCAACTTTTTTCATCTCAAGGCCCATTATTTATTCAGCATTTGACCCACGGAACACCATTTGATGAGATTTAGCCTCTCAGATCCAAAACTATGAATATTTTGTTGTCGTTGAATAAGATTTTGTCCACAATTCCATGCTGTATTGATGTGGTACCATAACAGGCAAACGTTGATCAAAATACAAATTCTATTATTTGTGTAGACTTCTTCTAAATTATGTAATGCAGATGTTTAACAATAATTGAACTATTGAGAGCGTACAATTAAAGCGAATTGACCCGTAATGGTCCATTTGGTTTCATGTTACGCTCTCAAGAGTTAAAGATCCATTGTGTCCATTTGGTTACCAACTCTCCATCATTTAGCTGGGGACCACCTGGAACCCCCTCAAGGACCACTGGTTGAAAACCACTGAATTATATTGATAATATGATAATAACATGATAATAAATAAATAAATACAAATCAAATAAGAAAAACGAATTGCCTACTTTAATGTACCTCGCCAAAACAGCAAAGCAAAAAGTTACAGAGTAAAATAAAGTGACTCTTATCTTTCCATTATAGATACATTTACAAGAAAAGATGTGGGAGGGCTCAGAGGGGGGGTGAAAAAAGCCCCTTAGCTAATGGATTTTGTAATGGTACAGCTGTCAAGCGAGCTTGCACGGTCCCTTACTGCTGACTTTCTGCCATTTCCAACAGATTAGAGAGCACCAAGGTTCTTGGTCTGCCGCTCTGTGTGAATAATGACCTTTGAACTTAATCCATTGAGACCTGGAACGCATCCATGTCACGTTAGCGTTTAACCACATTAACCATTAACCCATTTTGGGGCGGGAACCCCTTTTGGTGTTTTAAACATTGTTATAATTTAGCTATTGAAAAATAGCAGATCTACAAGCTCATAGCGCGCCACCGAGTGGCGCGCTATGAACTTGTAGATCTGCTATTTTTGAAAAATCGTTAAAATGTGCCTCAAATCTTTCCGAAAATTGTCATGATTTAGAAAACTTTTTTTTTTAAATTTCTACGTCAGGCCTGAATGGGTTAATAAGAGGAACACTGTGGCCTTTTGCGGCTTACCATTTTCAACCAACACCCATTACTCAAAAGCTGCTTGCGTTGCTATATGGGTGAAAAGGGAACGGAAATCAGATCATGTCAGCAGTATAGAAGCCAGTCCTAAGACACTGCAGGAAGAGGCTGTATTATGTTCTATTGCAGCCTATAATATATATTCACAATAATGTGTTAATGCTGTTTATTGGCTTCACTGACATCACCAAAAGAGAAGTTGATTGAATTAACTTTTTTTTCTTCTTCTGCTGGTTCATGATTACATTTAGTGAGACATAGTGTACATGGAGGATGGAGAGAAGCAGCATGTCAGCAGTATGTAAGGTTCACATGTCACATGTGATCCCTGTGACGATGCTGATTGGATAGCTCAGGATGCTGTGGGGGCCGGGTTGGACTAATGGATTTGAGTGCAAGTAGTTCAAGTGTAAGGAGTTGAACATGCAGATACATTGGTGCTATAGTCAGCACTAGCAACCCCTCACGTCCTCAAGGCCTCCGAAAACTCACACATTAAAAAGCCAAATAAACAGTAGGCCTAAACTGCTAATTTTTGATAATAATGTTTTTGTTGATTTATAAATTAAATGTCAAAGAGTCATTTATTGTCCATGAATAAATTATAAAACCTCAAACAGAATCACAATAAATGAGCTCTCAGGCTGTTACTTGTTTGTTTGTTTTTGGCAGATTATAAATGTATGGCCATGTGCATTCTACGTAAAAAAAACAAAAAAACAATCTTCATATTAGTGATAACTAGACTGGTGCCCTGCTGTAGAGCACCGAGTCGGTAACGATGGAAGATTGGAGATCCATGCCCCCCCTGGCTATGCAATACCCGTTGTACCCGTGTCAGAGTACCCGTTCCACCCATATGTCTGTGTCCATCATTTGATGCCCATATATGGAGATTTCTGTATCTGTCTCTCTGTGTTCTCTCTATTCCTATATGTAGTTCTGTGTCAGGCATGCCTAAATATGAAGTGTTGTGATGTCAGAACACAGGCCAGCTCCATATATGGAGATATAGGGGTGATCAGGTCCAGAGCCCGGGCAGAGGCTTTTGTGCTGGTTCTGGACAACCGGCTATCCGACGGACTCGACACCGGGCACTGCACTCCCTGTGGTGGTGTGGAACGCGTGTGTCGAATTTGAAGTCGGTGGTGCTGTTTTTCGAGTTACGTGGATTACAGATGTATACACCTACTGTACGTACAGTTGGAGGCCATCGATATTGTCCTTTTCTTTTTGCTGAGGTTTGCGTGATCTGCGCAAAATGACAGTTAACCCATTTTGGGCGGGAACCCCATTTTGGTGTTTTAAACATTGTTATAATTTAGCTATTGAAAAATAGCAGATCTACAAGCTCATAGCGCGCCACCGAGTGGCGCGCTACGAGCTTGTAGGTCTGCTATTTTTGAAAAATCGTGAAAATATTTATTTCAGAAAACTGGAGGATATAGAAGGATTTTTAAAAATTTTGAGGTCAGGCCTAAATGGGTCAAATGATAAGGGACAATATCGGTGGCACCCAACTGTACACACAGAGCCTTGGTGCATTTATAGATAGATAAGCCATGCCTACCTTTCTCTTCTTGAAGGCGTGTCGTGCCAGGTAGCCACTGCATGAAGCTTGGAACAGGGTTATGTTACGTCTGGTCTGCTCATCCCGCTGCTCCTCCAGCTTAGCCAAGGTCCCAGCTCTGAAGAACAACTAGAGTAGAACACACACGCACGCACACATGCACGCACACACACACACATGCACGCACGCAAACACAAACTTTAACCCATTCAGGCCTGACGTCGAAATTAAAAAAAAAAAGTTTTCTAAATCATGACAATTTTCGGAAAGATTTGAGGCACATTTTAACGTAGCAGACCTACAAGTTCATAGCGCGCCACTCGGTGGCGCGCTATGAGCTTGTAGATCTGCTATTTTTCAATAGCTAAATTATAACATAATGTTTAAAACGCTAACGCGACATGGATGCGTTCCAGGTCTCAATGGGTTAAGCCTAGTTTTGGGGTTTATACTTTATTTATCCTTTTGTCACACAACTGTCACTGGATAAATTATAAATGAGCCTCAGATCATTTCATCTAGCGACCAAAGGGTATAATTGCTCCCAAGATGGACATTCAGAGGCGAGGTCACCCATGGTCATTGGGTGTGAAAAACACACACCTTAGAAGTGCACTGAACCGGTAAATCAATATGAAACGGCGTAATCCATGGCCAAGAGAGTCTTATCTGATGAGGAAGCTGTGATTAAGTTATTATCTCTCACAATCAGCGAGTATATCCGTCTAATCAGTTAAAGCTAGAAATAGTAGTTGGATCACAGGACAGCCTGTCTATCCCTCAGTCACAGGGATTAGGTACGGTGGGTGAATGCCTTCAAGACACGAGCACGGCGAGCAACTCAAATGAATGGATGATGATGAGAGATCTGTCTCAAGCCAAGGCTCTCTCTAGCCTGGCTCCAGTGCTTTATAAATGACCAAACTCCTATGGGTGATCTGTTAACAGGAAAGAGGCTGGAAATGACAGAGTAGCGTCAAGTAGGGGAGAATCTCTGAACCAGTATGGGGGAGTGATGCGTTCAATGATGGATGTCAGAGTAAATGGAGTTGTGAAATGGCATGCTGAAGACCCTTATTGAAAGGGAGACCATTAGCCAATTCCTGAGTATTTACCCATACTGTGTCTACTTAGCACTTTAAAAGCCACTACACAGGAGGAAGAACGAGCAGATTGTAATGAGTGTAGACACAAATTGTGCAGTTTGCATGCACATATATAACAGTGTGGTTTATCCCATCTAAGCTTTGATTCCACTGCAATGAGGATATTGACATCATATAATTGGCTTGCTAGACAGAGGTTGCCAAGATGTCACAGCAGGAGTGCTCAACTACTTCTGAATCAAATTCACACTCCAGTCCAAACCAATGTCAACATCTGTTTCCAAATCATTTCATCTTCAGACACCTATAAAGAGACCTGAAAGGCATATAGAACAGACTATACTTATTGTAGAAAGATTTAATAGTGTTGGTACGGCCAGCAGCAGGGCCGGATTTACCCTCCCAAGGGCCCCCAGGCTAGACAAAATTTCAGGGCCCCCCTGGGCTGCTTGGTGTGGATTTTTTTTTGGTATTTTGTTTTAATTTCGCTGTAATTTTGGGGTACCCAGCCCCCCCAAAAGAGAGAGGCAGGTAGGCAGACAGATAGACTAGTCACTGAATGAATGCAGCCACTAGTAGCCAGTAGTGCACTAATGCAGTTTTACAGCAAAATATTTCACAATGTGCTCTATAAAATCACAGTAAGAGAGATGAGCAATACAAAAAAGAGTAAAGCCACTAATAGTGCACTAATGCGGTTGCCAGTTTTACAGCAAAAATATTGGGGGTATTTTGTTTTAATTTTGGGGTACCCAGCTCCCCAAAAGAGAGAGAGAGAGAGAGAGAGAGAGAGAGAGAGAGAGAGAGACACTATAGTCGCTGTACATGGCAGGCTTTAGGGCTTTCCACAGCTACCCCACAACACAGCATCACTGTCTGCAGTGCAGACAGCAGAGCAGAAGCTCTCAATGTTTTAACCATAATACTAAATATACAATAACTAAACATAAATCTCACTTGAATTGGATTGCAATACTTTACAATTTTTAACTAACGGTTAGTCCGGCCTTGGCCAGCAGTGTGAAATGTGATTTGTCTACAAGTACCACTCTGAAAAAGGCCTATTGCTTGCAATATCATGAATACAAAATGATGGGGTTAGGCAGATCTGTGATCCATAAAAAGTGATGAAAATTGACATTCCTCAAGGACAAACAAATGAAACAGGAAGTGCACAAATGACTCATAAAGTAAAGTCTAGTTTGTTTGCCTGTTTTGAGAAGGCTACATTTCATTGCCGGAGGGATTAAACTGGCAGAGGTGGCAGTGCTCCTATATTTAGCTACATATAGGCCCTCAAAAATATATTGATAGTGCTAGGATATGAACGCTAGTATGGTTTCTCTATGTCAACTACCGTGAGTAGGTTTACTATACTGTCTGTAAGTGATTTGGTACTTGACAAAAGACTGCAGTGGCCTACTGACCTTCAGTTCAAGATCTGACCGACCCCACTCCCGCTCACTTAGAACAGCTAACATATGTCTATTCGAACCTTCCCTGAAGCTTCCCCTGGACAATACTTAACTCCACACATTCTAGACACTTCCTCCTCCTGGTTCACAAACTGTGTAATGCCACTGTCTGCAAACTCACCTCTTCAGACTCCACCTCGCCCCTATAGAACTCCTCTTCAGACTCCACCTCACCCCTATAGAACACCTCTTCAGACTCCACCTCACCCCTATAGAACTCCTCTCTCCTTATCACCTCTTCAGACTCCACCTCACCCCTATAGAACACCTCTTCAGACTCCACCTCACCCCTATAGAACTCCTCTCTCCTTATCACCTCTTCAGACTCCACCTCACCCCTATAGAACTCCTCTTCAGACTCCACCTCACCCCTATAGAACTCCTCTCTCCTTATCACCTCTTCAGACTCCACCTCACCCCTATAGAACTCCTCTCTCCTTATCACCTCTTCAGACTCCACCTCACCTATAGAACTCCTCTCTCCTTATCACCTTTTTTGAGTGATGCTAGTTATACTACGCAGATCTATGTTAGTTCAGTTAGCCTACTTGTTCATGGATTTGTTTCGCTTGCAGTCAATGTTAAGAATGTTATTTAGAGTATGTTGTTTAGAGTATAGACAGATGCTTGGTTTCATGTTCATGTTTACCTTGTATCCTAGTTTCTTTGGAGCACTACAATGTTCTCTTTGCACTTCACTTCACTATTTACTCTGTTGTTTGTTGAATAGGGTTTGTGCTTACTCCGCTTACTCTGAATTTGCACTTCAGTCCATCTGGTTAAGAGTGTCTGCTAAATGCCTAAATTGCAACGTTAAGTTCTGTTCTGAATGGCTAGTGCGGAGGAGAGTAGTACTCACCCTACTCAGACCCATGTGATAGCTGCTCTTCTCCAAGTCCAGTGACTCCAACAGCTCTTCCACTGCCTGGACAGAGAACGCACGCACGCACGCACGCACGCACGCACGCACGCACGCACGCACGCACGCACGCACGCACGCACGCACGCACGCACGCACACAGGCACGCACGCACGCACACACACACACACACACACACACACACACACACACACACACACACACACACACACACAGGTCTCAAACCTCGGATGCTTTTGTTAACACTGTACTTTGGTTCAGCGGCCCCCAGGTCCCTCAGCGGCGTGTCATCTGTGACATCAGGCTACACCTCCTCCATTTCACTCTAATCTATTCCCCGACATGCTTCTTTCTCAAAGGCATTAAGCACCCAGAGAGAATCAAAATGCGGACCATAGTAGACAACAGCAGAATCCAGCTGCTCCAGGCTTAGTGGTGTCGGTGCCACAGCATCCATTAACACACACACACACACACACACACACAGTCCGTACGTACAGAGGCCTTTCCCGGTCCCATTTACCAGCCTGTGTGTTGGTGTGTGTTTGTCTGTACCTCTGCACCCCCTGCTAGAGCCCCCTGCCTGAAAGACCATATCTAGATTACACAAGGAGAGGTTAGCCGCGAGCACTGAGGGGCTTTTGTTTGCCACCGTTTCCACAGAAACACAGCCCCAAGACACTGACACAGGGGGAGAAAGGCTTTCTTTTTTTCACTCCATCGCCCCATTCTTTGACTCTTTCCCGTTCCTGTCTAGAGACGAGGTTTAGTGTTTTTCTTTCTCGCCATTACAGGTCTCAACACACTGCTCCCCCTCGCTGAAAGTTTACCTCCAAAGGGAGGGAACATTAGCAGCCTCTCTCCACAGGTTGGATTTCATGAAATGTCAAACTATCAGACTGTCTCACTGTTGCATCTCCAAATGCAATACAGTATTGACGTCCTTGCCTGGCAAATCGTTGAGGCGAAAAATCTCGCTAGTTAGCTGTCATGGCCCTGCATATTAAGTAGATGTGTCCAAATACTTGGACTGTATGTTTGCGAGCTCTTAACCCCAATGCAATTAGTGGGCATTTCCTGTCTACACTTCCTATCGATCTGCCTCGGTAACAGGCATGATGCAGCTGGAATTAAGCTGATCAGGTCATTACAACGGCTCTGATGAATGGAGCTTTCTTTCTCTGTCAGTGGCTGCTGTCAGACCACAGAGGGAGTGGGAGAACACTACCTCTCCACATTATTAATCTTCTCCGTCCTTCCCCCCTACGAGAGCTATAAATCATTATTCCCTTTTTCTGTCTGTCTGTCTGTCTCTCTCTCTCTCTCTCTCCCCCACTTTCCGACCGACTCACCCGCTTCTCATCCTTCACTATGTAATTTCGGCCATGTTTCTTGGTGAGGTGCGGTGCCAGCACGTCAAAACGTCGTCGGAACTCAGAGAACACCATGTGATCTGGGTAACCTGTAGCAGAGCAAGGAGAGAGAGAGAGAGAGAGAGAGATAGAGACATAATTCAACATAGTCCATGATATATGGAACCGGGTATTCACGGGCCTTTAGGAAAGCACTGTGGCGGTGACTGTCGGCCTGTATATCTGTGGCTCAGTGAGCTCACCCTGCCTGTAGATTCTCAGCGCGTCCAGCAGCTTGGAGCCACGGAGCTGAGCGCGCAGCAGGGCAGCATCCAGCTGCGTCAGGCCAGAAACTGCACTCTCCGCTGCATGGACATCACTGTCCCCCCCTTTAGACATGGAGCCACTCAGAACCTTCAGGGCGTCAGCCTTTGGCAGCAGGCAGTGAACAAAGTGGACCCTGGACCTGCGCACCATGTCCAACAGAGCGTCCTGGAGGAGGCAAGCGTTGGGTTAGGTAGGGGTTTATTGCAGAAACAAGTACACTGCTAACCAACATAATACTTAAAATGTGATGCTGTTTAATCATATTGTGGTATAGGGTATGTGCGTGACATCATCATCATATCCGGAAGTTATGCGGGAGGGCCTAGTGAGTGGCAAAAAACGACTTTCTGGCCCTGACAGCCCATACATCCAAACAGAAAAGTCCTATCTGATTTCATTAAACGACGATGAGCGAGAAGTCGAGGGGTGTCAACGCAAGCGTATTTTCGTGGACGCAGTCCCGTGAAATTGTCGCGCGCGTGCTCGTTTCGTGCACACGCCCGTGACTAACTAGACCTGGATTGTGTTGAGCTTTTTTTACGCTTGCGTTGTCGCGCCCCTCTTGAGCAGACCTGGAGGAGACCTGTCGTTGATCCAGGCGACAACGTCTGCGTTCATGGATGCCAGTATGAAAGTACCCTTAAGACTAATGTCTCAATTGTACATTGGGACAACGTCACACACTATCAATGTCACACACACTGAAACACAGGCTCAACCTCGGCCTTGGTCTCACTTCTAATCTCCACCCCAATTCCTGTCCTAATTTCAATCTCAGCCTGAAGACTTCTCGTCTCCGTTTCAGCACCAGTCCCTTCTGGTATCTCCTCTCACCACTTGGAGTTTAATCTGGATGCACAGGGACTTCTTCTTGATGGCAGCCACTCCTGTGGTGAAGGTTTTCCTCATGCTAGTGGCCCGTCGCAGCGACAGCTGGGAACCGCCCTCCAGGCCGGCGATGGACCCGGACAGCACCGTGGCCCCTCCCCCTCGGCTCATGAACAGCGAACTTATGTTCTTCCTGGAAAAGGACAGAGAGTCGAAAACTAACTGTGTCAGACCCTTCACTGCAGGAAGAACCAGGGGTGGAAAGGAACAAAGTACAGTTGGGTGCCACCGATATTGTCCCTTATCATTTGACCCATTTAGGCCTGACCTCAAAACTTTTAAAAATCCTTCTAAATCCTGAAAAAATCCTTCTAAATTTTCACGATTTTTCAAAAATAGCAGACCTACAAGCTCGTAGCGCGCCACTCGGTGGCGCGCTACGAGCTTGTAGATCTGCTATTTTTCAATAGCTAAATTATAACATAATGTTTAAAACACCAAAAGGGGTTCCCGCCCAAAATGGGTTAACTGTCCTTTTGCGCAGATCACGCAAACCTCAGCAAAAAGAAAAGGACAATATCGATGGCCTCCAACTGTACATTACCTGAGGCCCAATCTGGGAACGCCTTCTAGGGCCTGGCCTGAGGTTTCTGAAAACCTTCAAATTCTGATTCATTCTTTTTTTTAAATAGTTATGTTGCTACATGTATAGCAATAGCTGATGAGACACAGAGAGCGCGCCGGCATCAAAGGTAGAACAATGTATAGGTTGCACCAGGTGTCAATGGTTAAGTATACTGTACTTAAGTACAATTTTGAGGTATTTGTACTTTACTTGAGTATTTCCAATTTCCAATACTTTTCCTTCTACTCCACTACATCTCAGAGGCAAATTATTGTACTTTTACTCCACTGCATTTATTTGGTTACTTTGATTATTATTATTACTTTTTATTTTACTTAAGTCAAACAATTGAGTAGCCTACGTTTTCCACCACTGCCCCCAATAAAATAAATAAATAAAGAAATAAATAAAATAAGATAAGATAAAATAAAGTGATGCATATACTTCTGCGAGTCCTGCAGGATGCCTGCAGCACTGCCGGAGGCGGGGTTCTGCTTGGCGTGGTTCAACCACCCTCTGGCGTCGTACTCCACCCAGTCAGTGCCATGACTGTGGCCCAGTAAGAAGTGATGAGCCTTTTCACTCTTCAGCAGCAACGTGTGGCCTGATATAGAAACACACAGGCATTACTTCAATTATTAAAAACGGCTCAAATCATGAAGTCACAGGGATACAGGACAGGTGGGCACTATAGGGACATGGAAAGTATATACATGATGTGAACATGCACGGTACGTCATTGTGAGACTTCATTTTATCCTTCAGCTTTCTTGTTTACTTTACATTTTCCAAATATTTGCCAATTTAACACAGAGGTACCCCGAGTGGGAACATGGACCTTATAACGTGGCCCACCTTTACTCTCTCCTTCGGCGGGCCCATAGTAGCTGAACAGACGTCCCAACAACTTCTCTTCTGAAGCCCCAGGCAACAGCGCCTCTTCCTCCATCAGCCACAAAAGACCCCGCGCTTCATCTGTTCTTCCTGTCCGCACCTGTCAAGCACACATTAACACCCACCCACAAGGACACATAAGCACACACAAAAACACACATTACACACGCACATGCAAACTCGCATCAAGGGTGTTCTCTACACATTTAACCAAGACCTGAGGCCGATTCTACAAATGCCTTCTAAATCAGTTAGTTCTCAAATCATATGTACAATGTATATTATGTAGGCTAGCTAAAATCTAAAATAACACAGATGCATTCCCTGTTTTAATGGGATAATGTTGTTATCTGTTGGAGCTGCAACCCTCTGCACACGAGCAGGATTGCCTGTCTCACCAAAATAAACAGAACACTGCCTCGATGCAATAGACTGCTTTCCATCCATATGACTCACCAAAGCCTAAGACTGCTGACTTTGTTGAGACTCACTCATACTGTACTGTATATGAAAAGCTGTATGCTTCACACAGCCAGAGCATTGATTCCACTGATCTATTTGAAAGGAAAAGATTCATAGACCACAGGATGCCATTTTTGTTTGTTCCCTTAAATTGCTGAAGCCTCCCCCCTCTGACCCCCTCCCGAGGAGCAGTGATGGTGTCTGAAGCCTCCCTCTGACCCCCTCCCGAGGAGCAGTGATGGTGTCTGAAGCCTCCCTCTGACCCCCTCCCGAGGAGCAGTGATGGTGTCTGAAGCCTCCCTCTGACCCCCTCCCGAGGAGCAGTGATGGTGTCTGAAGCCTCCCTCTGACCCCCTCCCGAGGAGCAGTGATGGTGTCTGAAGCCTCCCTCTGACCCCCTCCCGAGGAGCAGTGATGGTGTCTGCCCATCATCCCTCTGACCCCCTCCCGAGGAGCAGTGATGGTGTCTGCCCATCATCCCTCTGACCCCCTCCCGAGGAGCAGTGATGGTGTCTGCCCATCATCCCTCTGACCCCCTCCCGAGGAGCAGTGATGGTGTCTGAAGCCTCCCTCTGACCCCCTCCCGAGGAGCAGTGATGGTGTCTGAAGCCTCCCTCTGACCCCCTCCCGAGGAGCAGTGATGGTGTCTGAAGCCTCCCCCCTCTGACCCCCTCCCGAGGAGCAGTGATGGTGTCTGAAGCCTCCCCCCTCTGACCCCCTCCCGAGGAGCAGTGATGGTGTCTGAAGCCTCCCTCTGACCCCCTCCCGAGGAGCAGTGATGGTGTCTGAAGCCTCCCTCTGACCCCCTCCCGAGGAGCAGTGATGGTGTCTGAAGCCTCCCTCTGACCCCCTCCCGAGGAGCAGTGATGGTGTCTGAAGCCTCCCCCCTCTGACCCCCTCCCGAGGAGCAGTGATGGTGTCTGAAGCCTCCCCCCTCTGACCCCCTCCCGAGGAGCAGTGATGGTGTCTGAAGCCTCCCTCTGACCCCCTCCCGAGGAGCAGTGATGGTGTCTGAAGCCTCCCTCTGACCCCCTCCCGAGGAGCAGTGATGGTGTCTGAAGCCTCCCTCTGACCCCCTCCCGAGGAGCAGTGATGGTGTCTGCCCATCATTCTTCATAGAATACACAGGATGCTGCCTTCTGTGGGTTTCTTTCCCCTCGTATTTTTAGCTTTCTTTTGGTGTGTGTGCACAAACTTTGTCCTACACAAACATTAAATTCCCAATGACAATGAATGGAGACTTTTACGTCATAGTGTAATAATATATACATAATAATTCTTCCAAAAGTAAACTGAATAAAAGAAGGGTTGTGCCAGACTTGAGCCAGTAATGAAGAACAGACTGAAATGTCAAAATGACAATCTGTGGTCTTAAGATGACACTGTGTCAGTTCAGTTTTTTGTGACTATTCAACAGGAAAAAGACTATTGAAAGACCATAGAGTGGTTTGGCATGTTTGGTCCATTGACTATGGCTTCACTGTATACGATTTTTCGTTGTTGGGTTTAATTCATTTCAGTACAATCAACTTGCTGAAGATAATCAGACAGACTAAATAATTATGTTCTTGTCAAATCGACATTATCTTATACTAGTGATTTATGCCGTTCAAATGCCCATGACGTAACCACTTTCAACCTGGAATGCCTATTTTGGGCATGTCATTATAGGCATACAAACAGAAATGTAAAACAGCCTTAAAAAGTAACATCTACAAGCTCACGGTATCGCATCATGACACAAGGTAAGGCAAGGTCAGTTCTGTAACTTTATAGTCTTTTTTTCAATAAAGAAGATGGCCTGATGTTATGTGATACTGTATATAATGGAAGCAGTGATTGATACTGTATGTATTCGTCCACCGGTATGGTCTTTTAATGGTTTAACCTATTCAAACTGGGATTTTAGCTATATATACAGTTACAGTATATAGCTAAACCAGCTCAGTGGCCTTGTGGTTAGAGTGCCGCCCTGAGACCGGGAGGTCGGGGTTCAATCCCCGGCCGGTCCATACCAAAGACTCGGGGGTCAGTCCCTGCGACATACTAGTGTCATGTCCAGGGGGTGTACAGTACTTGTACATCAAGCTGCCTCACACTACAGAAACAGGAGATAGGCTCCTGCCCTATGGGCCTCATGGCTCGGCAAGGCTTACTTACTTACTTACTTACTTATACAGTATATAGCACATTGGTTGGCTGTCACAGACTTTGGGGTCCTTCGTTGTAGAGGGTTTTGTATTGTTACTTGTTCTAGTTTTTATGGTCCTATGTTCATGTCTTCACCCAGGTGTTTCTCATGTGTAATCAGCCCTCACGTTTAGTCTTGTTCCCCAGTCAGTCCAGTACGTTTTCTCTATTCATTTGTAATAAATCCCCAATCTTGGGTTTTGCCTGCCTTGCCATCCTGAATTTGGGTCCTAACAACACCACCAGATTGTGACAGTTGGCTATTCAAAAATGGCAGATATACAAGCTCATAGAGCATCACTTTGTGCCGCACTATGAGCTTTTACTATTGTACGCTATTTTTGAAAAATATTGAAAATGTGTGCAAATCTTTGAATGTATATTTTTAAAGGAAACATTTTTAACTCAAATCTTTGCTTCTGGTGGTCCCTGGAACAAAGATATTTTGAGATTGGGCGTCAGTGGCCAAATACTATTTTTTTAACGTAGTCCACTGATAACAGTAAGTTTGGAAAACTGTATTTAGAAGACATTTTTAGAATCGGCCTCAGATCATTTTTAGAAAAGTAAAAGAAAAAAAGGGAAAATAAAAACCCCTGATGTACGTGCCATGGAGCAGATTGTGAAACAGGTCACTGTTAGGCATGTAACGATATATCGTATATCGATATCGATATTATATCCCGACGATATGTATCGATTTATTAAAAATGTATATCGATTTTCAAACCCCCCCTTTTTTTTAGGGGGGCTAGTGTGTGATATGAAATGTGAGCTGTAATCATATTCCATCATATTCACGTACTTTTGGAGAGAAATGAGACAGACTCCATGCAGTCACTTTCAGTATCAGAGGCCTGCAGAGGGGAGCTATATGTGTCTGTGACACAGGTGAATGAGGTGATGGTCGTTATTGATGCTCATTAATACATCAAGGAAGGCAATTATGTTTCTGCACTGTCAAGTAGGTCTACATCTATCCTAAGATGCCATCAAAGAAAAGAAGAAATGTTAACTCGAGCTAGGTTTAAACATGAAAGCATGTTTACAGTTGTTGCACAGAAATTAAGTAATTTCACATGAAAAGTAATGCTACTTTTGCAATGTAGTTAAATACAAATTGTGAAAAAAGCTTGGGGGGAAGATAAATCAATTAAGATAAAAAAAATTCGGTCATTTGTCTGGAAAATAATTGTGTTGAAAATATCGTGAAAAATCGTATCCAGAACCTCATATCGTGATACGTATCGTATCGTGAGTTGAGTGTATCGTTACATGCCTAGTCACTGTGGTTTCATTTGTTGCACCATCAACAAAGAGGACAGTAGAGTCTACCTTTGTGCTGCTTAAAGAAATATATCGTACCCAAGACCAGGTGAAACACAGTGTTCTCTTTAATTCCTACAGCACAAGCATGTGCTAGAATGTGTGTGAGTTATGTCCTGCTCCATGACAGATCACACACTGAGGTCCCAGGATTGGCTGGATAATTCTAGCCTCCTGACCCTGTGTTACCTTAGCAGTTATTCAGAATTGAAACACCTCCATATTACCTAGTCATCTGTTCTATTAGTTTGAACCAGCTGGAAACCAAAGATTCAAAGAAGTTGGCCTTTGCATTGCACAAGAATGTTCCCTCTGCAGGATCAATGGCTTTGGTTTTTGGTCTGATGTGCTCTGGCTCGATGCATTCATTTGATAGTATCCCCGCTGGAGCAGGGAACCTTTAAAGAGTAAAGCGCTTAAACCAACCACCCTGGAGTTATATACCAAACGGATCCCTGACACTCTGCACTGTGCCCTCCTTCTGTTTTCTATAGCACGATTCACAAGCTGGAGAAGCCAAACATTGATTTCCTTTTGTTGCAGTCAAAGATTGTATACAAACCTTCTGCAGTCTGTGAGTATCTTTGATACAACATTGTGAAATATTATGAATAAAACACGCACCCAGAGATTGCAGAGAGAGAAAATAGAACTTGAAAGGGGCATGATTCATCTGGGTGGACTGATGCACTGAGGGATTCAGAGGGGAGTGAATAATACCAATAACCAGTCTGTTATGTGCAAATATCTACACAGTGATATGTCCTTGTTAGTTTAAAGGTCGTATAGACAACATTTAAGACAAACTTTTATATATAAACGTGTCATTCTGACGAGAAAACTGCAAAGATTATATAATCCTTACCAGGGCTTGGCTTGATGCGTGGTCTACGACCCCCACAGAGAGAGATGGGCTTGGCTCTATGTCATCTAAAGCAAGCTCTATGTTCTCCTGGACGGACGGAAAGACAGACAGACAGACAGACAGACAGACAGACAGACAGATTAAGTGTGGAAAAGTGTTTGGATCGGCAATTGGTCTACTCTACACAGCCCCCCCCCCTCAATAACGATGGAATGCCATAATCAAGTGTGTGTGTGTGTGTGTGTGTGTGTGTGTGTGTGTGTGTGTGTGTGTGTGTGTGTGTGTGTGTGTGTGTGTGTGTGTGTGTGTGTGTGTGTGTGTGTGTGTGTGTGTGTGTGTGTGTGTGTGTGTGTGTGTGTGTGTGTGTGTGTGTGTGTGTGTGTGTGTGTGTGTGTGTGCGCGCGCGCGTGCGTGCGTGACTACTACACACATTAATGAATGTGTATGAGAGAAATTGACCATTGTCTGAAACAAAAGACATTGATGTCTTGATCAAAGTCCAAGGAACTGCACACACATATATAAAAAACAAATCAATGCAAGCCAATTATGATTCCAAGGGCAAAGAACAAAGAGCAGACGTAATTTGTCGTGTCCTGACAGAGAGTACAGTACTTATCAGACTGTGGTGAGGAAAACAAATTAAAGAGGAATGGCTTGCATAGTGGGAGTTAAGGATGAAATATAAGGGCCTTGTGTCTGGACTTGAATACTAATATCAATGAATTGCATTTTCATAGCGCTTTTCCAAGTGCTCAAAGTGCTTTACAATGGTTCATTCATACATTGGGGAGGTGAAGTGGTGAACAGTCGACACCAGGGTCCTCACTTCCTACACCAATGGTTCATTCATACATTGGGGAGGTGAAGTGGTGAACAGTCGACACCAGGGTCCTCACTTCCTACACCAATGGTGGCAAGCTATAGCACCGACCAACTCATTGGAGGCAATGTAGGGTTCAGTGTCTTGCCCAATGACACTTGGGCAAGACGGGATTCAAACCGCCGACCCACGGATCATTGGACGACCTTCTCTACCTCCTGAGCCACAGCCACCCAGCCATGGCAGTTTAGAAGTAGATCGTACGTAATTAATTCATGAATATACAGGTTGCCAGTTAACACCTTGGAGGCCCGGAACTATTTAATCCATTTCATCCATGTGCCCATCATTTGTAGCGCACGGACCACTTTTACCGGCGCACCGGAAGCTGGTGTGCATGTCTGTGTAGCAGCTAACAATAGCCACACCACTCTAGAGTCGATCGACAACAACGGGAGGTAATAATCCACTGCTCGCTGCTCGCTTTGCCTAAAAAAATGGCAACTAAAAAATACGGGGAAGCAGCTTTTTGCTTCTACGGGCCGACGGCATGGAACAAACTCCCACTGTACCTTCGACAGGCAGCCTCTGTAGAAATTTTTAAAGCACAGCTCAAGACCCACTTCTACACCCTTGCTTTTAATTGATTTATTTGTCTTAAAAAGAAAATGTTATTCATGTCCTCACTGTATTGTTTATGCCCTGCCTTTCTTTTCTTTTTTTGTGTAAAGCACTTTGAGCTGCATTTCATGTCATGAAAGGTGCTATACAAATAAAGTTGTATTATTATTATTATTATTATTATTATTATAATAAATCTATCGCGACTAGTGACTGGACCGCGGAAGGCCGTCAAACACAGGATATTTTTTCAGAATTAGACGGGATGATTTAGATCGGGAGTTATGATCGTTTAAGATTTTCGTTTTCGTCAGCTAAACAGGCAGGGGAGATTTTCGATGACGTGTCACTTTTTGACACGTCATCGGATCGGGCAACAAGCGCTCCAAGGCTCTAGAGCGATGCGAACGGTTTTGTTATCATTAATCTCCGTCCTATTTATCAATCTCCGTGTTGGGCACTTGACCATGACCTTGAACTTGGACGGAGAACTCCGCCCTGGGCCTCCAAGGTGTTAAGAGACATTAAGTGACCTTCTCTGTTGTGAATCATTTGGATATATGTGAGTTTTGGGAGTCGGGAATGCCAGAGAGTGATGCATTTCTGGAATAAACAAAGACATAATTGAAAGGAAAGGAAAGGAAATACTTTATCCTGCAGATATTTATATGGTAAAAATATATATGCAGCTGGATTTGGGGTAGGCAAGGGGCGATTCTGCCTTGTTATCATGAACTAGTATTAGTGCATGCAAATGGAAGAGAAGAGGTAGATAGTGCTAGTCTTCATCATGGAGCAACTGGGTGGGTGTGGCTCCCATGGGAGTTTGTGTTTGATCTCAGCAGGGGAGGTGAACACTTGCACCATCAATGGTGGAGGTGGAGGTGACTCCCAAGAACTACAAGAGCTCGTCAAGGCTGTGACAGGGAGGAGGGATCGTGTGTCTGAAGTATGACTTGTACATAATAGATGTTGATACATCAGAGAAAAAGAAAAGGAGGTGGAGAGAGAAAGAGAGAGTGCATGCTAGAATGAGTGTGTTAGAGAGAGAGAGAGAGAGAGAGAGAGAGAGAGAGAGAGGGAGGGAGGGAGGGAGGGAGGGGGAGAGAGGGAGAGAGATAGAGATACCATGTGACTTTACCTCCTTGTATCTCTCCAGCTCCTGGACAAAGGTGCGCTGGTAGAAGAGGCTCTGCAGGCGTTCTTGGGTATAGTTGTGGCACAGGTCCTCAAAAGAGGCACCACCTTCTCGCTTTACCAACCGTGGGTTCTGGAAGCCGGGCGTATCCACGATGAGCAGCGAACACAGGGAGTTCTGGCTGGACTTCAAGGCCCTGAGACAAACACGCACACATTCACGCACGCACGCACGCAGGTACAAGAACCTGTCAAGAACAAGGCAGGCTCCACACTGTCTCTGTCTGGCAGCTGTTATAGAAGTAGTTAGCGATCACATTTCCATACAACTGTCAAATTAGCCTACTTTTCAAAGGCCTAAAATCGAAAAAGTTAAGAAAATCTAGGCTGAAAACATTTACTACCTGATCGTATACTTGCATCAAACACATGCATCCGTTAGACAAATAATTACTAATGGGCAAGACGGTATCAGTAAATGTCACATCAGGTTTTATTTAACGAAGCAAAATAAAAATAAATAGCGGGGACAGTTTTTTTGCACTATTAGGACGTTTTTGTTGAAATAAATGCTGTTTCTATGTCAGCTTTTCTTGTATGCGCTCACTTATATTATACAGTTTTTCGGATAAAAACATAAATTAGCTCATTGCGGGTGCAGAGAAGGGTGTCAGACTCACCGGTTGATGAAGGAGATGAGGATGGTGAAAAGTTCAGAGTAAAGCCCAGATGCCATAGCCTCTAAACACTCCATCGCTGAGGCCTTGGATCCTGGTATGGTGTGATGTGTGTTGGAGGTTAGCCAGGCACAAAAGCAAACAGAAAACTGTAAGTTCACAACATCATTGTCCAAAAAAACACACAGGTATACAGGAATGCGTGGCTGAATCAAAAGGCAGCCATGTCAAATGGCCGCTATATTTGATACAAGGAAGAGCGGTATTGTACATGGTAGCATATTTGATTTGTGAATTTATTAGGGCCATAAGCTATTCGACTGGCTCGAAATAATTTCTGCTGCTCAGCATCATTTAGGAGTTTCACAATTGAGATTAATTTCAGTTGTCTTTTCTTCCTAGCTCCGTTGTCATGACATCTTTCGGAGGGCCCGCTCATAAAGGAATGCTGCAGACTCTTGACGCCCGAGGACATTTTATAACACAACAAAATGGTTGTCCAAGTGGTTAAAATATATATTTCCTTTGAGAATTTGCCTCTGTATTTGGAAATGTGTGCTCATAAAGTACTGAGATAGTAAATTAAAATGTTTGTATCGATGCTGCAGTATAAATGTGTGTTTGTCACACACCTGGACTTCTTCCACAGCCCATCGTTGGGGAACCACTGCTATAATATGTGTACGTGTGTGGGGGACACACGCGTGCACGCACGTGCGGTAGTACGTGTGTGTCACTATACGCGCATATGTGCTGTGCAAGGGGAGATACAAGCAGGGTGAAATTGAGGCCGGCCATTCATCTCTTCTGAGATAAGGTGTGTGTGTGTGTGTGTGTGTGTGTGTGTGTGTGTGTGTGTGTGTGTGTGTGTGTGTGTGTGTGTGTGTGTGTGTGTGTGTGTGTGTGTGTGTGTGTGTGTGTGTGTGTGTGTGTGTGTGTGTGTGTGTGTGTGTGTGTGTGTGTGTGTGTGCGTGCATGCGTGCGCCGCGTGCTCGCGTCCTTCAAGGTGCGTTGTCGTCTTGATAAAACTCAGAAGAAGTGCACGTGTGTGAGAAGATGAAAAAAAAAATCAATGCAAGCCAATTATGATTTCAAGGGCAATGAATGAAGAGCGGATCTCAACTTCCTTGTCCTGATACAGTGTGTGTAGTACTTATCACTGTGTGTGAGGCTCTGCTAGCCATTACTTAGATAAGCTTTTACCTTTTACAGAGCATGCAATTTCCCCCAGGTGATGAGGGAGTGTGTGTGTGCGTGTGCGTGTGCGTGCGTGCGTGCGTGCGTGCGTGCGTGCGTGCGTGCGTGCGTGCGTGCGTGCGTGCGTGCGTGTGTGTGCGCGTGCTCGCGCACACGCTCGCGAGAAGGGGGGGGGGGGGGGGGGGGGGGGAGAGATAGCCAGCTGAATGCAGAGACTGATGAGATAGTCAGAGTTGCTGTGTGTGGTCTGTAGGCTACCTGCGTCCCCTGTGCCGTTTTCCTCGGCGGGCTGCCGTAGGGTGCTGACTCTCGGCAGAGTGCCTTTGGCTTTGTGCTTGAAGATGGAGGAGGACAGCTCCTCCAGGGTGCAGCCCAGCAGGTAGGCCGCCTTCTGGGCCCACTCGTGACGTGCAAATTGTTTCCTGCCAGCTGAGACACGACCATGAAAAAAAAAGCCATTAGCCCCTCTGCCAAGCACCGCAGGCACATGACTAGTCTGGTGGTGCCGTGGCAATCCTGCCTCTGACAGGGTAGGATTATGGCTCCGGTCAGGCTGGAAATGACTGCACACGATGTGCACTCACAGCCCTGAGCCCTCCCCATAATGACAGTGGTTTGAGGACACAAAATTGCATTCCAGAGATACATATTGTCTGGCGGAGGTCACAAAAGCCAAATCCCAGCCTTCCACATTTTTGAGGTAGTTTTAACCCATTTTGACCTGAGATCAGATTCTAAAAATGTCTTCTACATCCTGACAGTTTTCTGAAAAAGCTATGTTTCTATGTCAGTCGTTCTTTGATTTTTCAAAAAAAGCTCGTAGCCCGCCACTCGGTGGCGCGCTATGAGCTTGTAGATCTGCTATTTTTCAATAGCTAAAGCATAACATAATGCTAACACCAAAAGGGGTTCCCGCCAAGAATGGGTTAAAGGCTTTTTATTATTATTATTCAAGCTAAGAACGAGAGATCTATATATTTTATCGGCCATACCGAAGATGATGGGTAAGACAGCAATCAAAGAATATCCTCCACAAAGTATAACCGCCGTGCAATTACATTTCATATACAGTCAAATTGTGAGTGCGTGGTTCACCCTATGCCACGCACCATAGAACGTCTAAGTAGAGCCACAGTTAACTGAACACATCAAGAGGAAAGTGGCACTCTTCAAAAGGACATACTGGGCTACTGCTATAAAACCAAAAGTAGCGCCATCTGACTTCATGAAAAACTAAAAGAATCGATTAACACTAGCATACACATTAATAATGCAGTAAGAGTATCTGTGTTAGATGTTCAAATAAATGGTGGTATGTGATATAAAGACAAGGAACACATTTTATGTACCATGGTCTCAAGAATAGAGATCTCTGCTGCCCTCCTGTGTTGCTTTGAGAATGCTGCAATGCCAACATCCACAATATAAAACCAGCAGAGTGGCCATAGTAAACACCTCTGGTCAGTGTGATATGTAGTTCCCATACCACACTGTACTTTATGGAGAGATATTAAGATATTATTTAGTTGGTGTACTGTATTATTGTATTTTATAAAGCATTATGCCTATAGGAATACATTTGTCCAGGTACATAGTACAATCTTCACTGTTTATGCATGTGCAATCTGGGAACCCATCGGTAAAGAAAAGGGGAAAACAGCGCCCCACTGGTGTTTTTTCCCTTGAATTTGCCTCTCGGGGCACCGCCCAATAGAATGTGTGTTAGGCCTCAATTACACCTATAGTATAGGCTACATCTAGCATACAACAATGTTGCATGGTTGATGTAAACAAGTTGTAAGTGTCATGGCCGCCCCAATGCATTTCCAATGGAAGTCACATGGTTTGACACAACATTTTTGTTTGATGCAGGGGAGGGGGGCACAACACAGCCATCAAACAAAATGTTGTGTCAAACCATGTGACTTCCATTGGAAATTGTTGTTCCTTCCGGTGGTGCTTCTTTGTTTACATTCCTACTAACAACAAAACTACACGTTGTAAACGGAGTTGCCGACAGATTCAGCTGCAGAGCTCTGAATCTGTAGCCCGACACTCAGTCTGAATTTTCATTTCGTTTCACTTCATTATTCAGACTGAAAGCCCTTCCCACGGCAGCCGCTGTCAAAGCAGCAGTCTTTGGCGATTGGTTCACACCAACCAATCAAAATAGTAGCAAAGGAGATGACGTCGTTGTCAATGTGGCTAACCCGGTTGCTAACCAAACAAAGTAAACACAGTCAACGAGCGCTACTAGCATGTAAACAAATACGGTAAAATATGTCGGATGATGATGTTTCTAAAACCTCTCGTTGTGTCTGTAAATAAACTATTTATCATAGGGCGATTTAATAGCCAGGTTTAATAGCCAGTGGCGGCAGTTTGTTGTTTGACGTTAACGACTGACGGCACTGATGGCCAATCAGCTGCTGCGATCAGATTTTCGATCAAGACTTTCACACACCCATAGACCAAGTCACCGACCTGAATCACCAGAACATTCTTTTTTTCCGCGTGGCTAGCGATTCAGGGCTGGAGCCAGGCTACTGAATCTGAGTCTTGAGAGATTAACGCACTTGTAACTCAGAGAGTGTGCTTTTGTACACTCTCAGAGTTAAATGATCACTGAGATCACATATTCAGTGGTCTTACCCTTGGTGGCCCCTGCAGCCCCGAGGTGATAAATGGCTCCTAAGACGAGCCAGAAGGCCTTCTGCTCCTCAGCATTTATCCCAAGAACTTTCATGGCTGCTTGCAACTTGGAGAACTGCTGAGAGGCCCGCTGCTTGTCATCCGACTGGGAGACAACAACACACATTATATTCATGCGAGTTCCGTTGGTTACTGTTACTGTTACTGTAACTGTTACTGTTACTGTTACTGTAACTGTAACTGTAACTGTAACTGTAACTGTAACTGTAACTGTAACTGTTACTCCATGAAATACATTTTGGTACAAAATCTTAAGCCACCGGTGGTTACCTTGGGAAGAGGCACGATTCCAAATGCACTGTTTTCGGCAAAGTGGTTCAGATGCAGCTCAGTTCTGGGAAAGAGAGCAGATGTTAGTTGCAAAGATGAGGCAGAATTAATACTTTAAACATTTGACCTCAACACAATTGTCCACAACCATAATGTGTGTGCGTGCGTGCGTTTGTGCGACTTAAAATAATAAAATAAGTATTATTCTTTAGATTAAGAATTAATACTTTAAACATTTGACCTCAACACAATTGTCCACAACCATATGTGCGTGCGTGCGTGCGTGCGTGCGTGCGTGCGTGCGTGCGTGCGTGCGTGCGTGCGACTTAAAATAATAAAATAAGTATTATTCTTTACAAGACACATTCAAATACTAATACCCTGGCAGACTGAAAATGAATCAAGCCATTTTGCCTCCTGTATCCTATTTGGTTTTAGAAGACGATTACATGTTATTGTATATTATATAAGTGTGGCTATACACAGGCTCCCACTGTGAACAGAGTTAGAGGTATGCTGCATTCCTCCTAACCTAAGAGAGCTGTCCACACCAGCCATCAGATAGTAGAAGACGTTAAAGGTAGCTTCTCCCTCTGGCCTTCTTGCCACCCTCGTCTTCTCCAGCAGCATGGTCTGAAAGACAGCAGGAGAAGATATCACCACAGTAACCTCAATACCACTTCAAACCACAACTTTGTATAGCATAACAGCATCTGTGAAAACTCCATCACATTGGAATGTCTGTTCTGAATTCACAGATGGGAAAAGAGGTAGACATTGAGCTGAGTTGGACTGCTCTGATGACATCGTTACCTGGATGGAGGCGGAGGTCACCTGACCAGCCTGGTCAAAGTCCAGGGAAACAACATGGGAGAAGCGACTAGCGTTCCCATTCATGGAGGTAGAGGCGTTCCCAAATGCTTCCAAAACGGTGTAGACTGCCTGCCATTTCTCCGCTAATTGGAAAATCCAGACATATAGGTTTGTTTTTTAAAGAAAAAAAGACAACAGGCAGACAAATGGAATCCGTAATGCCTTATTTGGTACCAAACAAACATCGGGTAACACTTTTACAGTATCACCTGCGGGGATCACAAACAATTTTCCAAATTGGTTCCCGCTAAAACAAACAAACAAAACCTGCATTGTATTTAACCTTTGCCATTTGGAGGCCCGTTTCAGAAACCAATTGGAGCAAACGGATATTTTCACATTAACACTAGTTCTCAAAACTGGACTGGATTTTATGGCCACAGTTTAAAATAAATCCGTTATATTCTTCAAAAGGTGGGTTATCATTCATTCATATTAGCAACATATGCTAGCTATGTTTTTCTCTTGACGTTTTTTTAAGCAAAATATTGTATTTGGGTAAAGGCAGTACTGGGATTCAGAAATTAGGGAACGGGCGTACTGGTGCCACCGCTATAGACTACCCCTAAGTGACCTTTAGCACCATGGTCAGCTACATTGGCTCTCAAAACAATCCAAGTTTCAACCTCTAACGAATGACTAGGGCCTAGGCTATACGTTTTACTAAGAGACATGGCTTTTTAATAAGACACAATAACAATAAATCACCCAGTCTTTCCCTCTCTCTCTCTCTCTCTCTCTCTCTCTCTCTCTCTCTCTCTCTCTCTCTCTCTCTCTCTCTCGCTCTGTCTCATGTGGGATTGTGAGTGTATTTTTTTAGTGGCAGGTGATAACAAGCATAACTGACACAAGATATATTAACAATCAAATATAGAAATAGAAATGTAGCGTTGGACGGGGCCTTGTACCCCGCAAGTCCCCTGCGATAGCGTCACAGGCATTGTTTGGGTCCAACTTACTAGAGAAGGTTTTGCTGGTGCTGCCTGCAATGGTGACCAGATATTGGACCAGGTGTTGACAGTTGGTCGTCTTGCCACTGCCACTCTTGCCCAGCAGCACAATGGACTGGTCCTGACGAGTGGTCAGCAGGGTCCTGTAGGCAGACTGGGCCATGCTGTAAATGTGAGGCGCGGTGTCCTCTCTCCTGCAGCCCTTGAACATGTGCATCACCTGGGGCAGGAGAACGCACGCACGCACGCACGCACGCACGCACGCACGCACGCACGCACGCACGCACGCACGCAAACACACAGAGACAGGAGGGGAATAAGAAACAGGAGGCGATGATGTAATAGAAAGACAGACAGGTGGGTGCTCGCTGGAATACTGAACGCCATCTGTGACCACTTTAACCCATTTAACCTGAAAATTATATGTATTTGGTCGTGGCCCACGATCTGAAAATATTTTGTTCCAGGGACACCCAGAAGCAAAGATTTGAGTTAAAAATGTTCACTTTATTTATTTGTAATTTTTTTTAATCTAAAATGCTTTCAAAAAAAGTATAAAATAGTGGTTAAAATCCAAAATGAGCCATGATGTGCTTAATGCTCCTTCCCTGTATGATGTAGCAGATGAGTCCCGGTGCACAGAACAGGCTGCGTCCTACCTTCTCAGAGTACATGGAGGGGGCGCTGATGGGGTTGATGACCACCATGTTGGCGCCGGCGTGGGTGTGTACCAGGTTCCCGCCGTAGCGCTGGCGCAGTGTGTGGACGACACTGGACTCGTTAAGGTACTGCAGCGAGGCCACGTCCTCCATGCGGTCAAACCTCGGAGGATTCGCCTGCAGTTCAAAGTGGAAGGGACGCCGCGTGCATTAGAAATAGATTTTAGAATTTTAGGATTTAGAATTCATCATTATAAATACCGTAAGTGGGTTTTTTTCAACCATTTTCATATCAAGGCCCATTATTCATTCTGCATTTGAGCTTTGAGATGAGATTTAGCCTCACAGACCCAAAACTAAAGAATATTCTGTTATCATTGGATTCGATTTTGTCCACAACTCCATGCTGTATTGATGTGATACCATAGGTTGATCAAAATACCGGTAACAGTTCTTCTACATTCTCTATTTGTGTAGACTTCTTGTACATTAAGTAATCCAGATGTCTAACAATAATTTAACTCTTGAGAGCGTAAAATGAAACCAAATGGACCCGTAAGCCAAGGGTCCATTTGGTTTCATTTTACGCTTTCATTTTACGATTGCTGAACAGTGAACACCTCAGCAATCCATCTCCCAGGGATCTAGCGCGTTGTTACGGGACTCCCGCGTGTTTTGTTTAAACCTTTTTAAATCGTATGATGATTTTTTTTAATGGATATTTACTCACATCCCACAAAAATGGGTCCGCATCTCACCAAAGGGGCTCACTCTCAGTCTCGACCCACTGTTTGGGAAACAGTGCTGTAATAGAGCACCGAAGTCCTGACGTCACTGTCAGTAGAGGGCGTCAGTCCACAGGTTCATGTACTTTTTATTTGCATTTTCTTTTCACTCATATGGATATGAAGCATCGACTGAAGGTGGAAATGTACAAATATACCCAAAGAGTAACAAAATAAGCGTTAGAAACGAGTCAAACAACCCAGAGACTACATTTCCGGGTAGGGGGGGTGGCTGCATCTGCCCGTCGCACAACAGAAACTGAATGTCAATTACGTTTATTTTTATTTTTATTTTATTGATGATATTTAATGTTTCGTGGTTAGTACGAGTCGAGTCACCACCAGCTGAGCTTACGTCAATGAGGAATCTCAGGAACGCAATGTGTTGACAGCTGGGCATGACGTATATTAGCAGCGACATTGCCTTCATATGTAGTTTCAAGGCTTTTGCGGCCACATTAATTCCATTTTCTCCAGAAACTGGCTGTATCAAATATGAATGGACATCATTAACGACGCACAGCCACACCCCTGACAGAAAGGCCGGGGTGGTCGGTTCATTTTTCAAACACAGTTCTTATATGAAGCGACCTAAAATCGCCCTATGGAGATTGCAATGCAAATAAAAAAATACATGAACCTGTGTGTTGGTGCCCTCTACTGAAAGTGACGTCAGACTTCGGTGCTCTATGCACAATGAAATACCTTTTCCACATCCTCTTCGTCCACTTCCAGCAGTGATCCATCGCTCTCCAGGCGTATTTTCACTTTCCCCTCTGGTAGACTGCCTGGCTGGGTCTTCAGTAGAGTGGCTGCGTAATTTATACATTATTATTTAAGGCAATGGGGAACAAAATACACTTCAAAATGATGATGTTTGATAGCTCTTGTCAAAAAAAATGAGGAAGCTCCAGAAAAGAAAAGCAAGTGTTCAATTTGGAAAACTAGATTAGTTTAATTCAACAGAATACTCTGCTTTCTCTTCATATAGATTCTGTTTAAACTGAGTTTATGCCCTAGAATGACACACAGCTTGGCCCTCCTTTTGAAGAGGCCGGGGTAACTCTTTTGAATAACTATTCGTTATAGTTAATAGATCATTCATAAAGTGTTAGTCAATGAGTTATTATGACTTGTTAAGCTGAGCTAACATTTAGCTACATTTATACTAGGAGTCCTTAAATTATATATTATATTCCAGATAACCTGAAACAAGTTGAATTGAAAAGTAACTAAAATAATACCAACCCAAAGAAAATCCATCCTTGTGGACAAGCCATACTTTGTCAGTGTTGTACCAGGCCTTCTCTGCAGCTATCTGCTCCTCAGACTTGCCCTGGGTGAGAGAGAACTTTTCATGAAACAACAGAAAGAATACATGAAATGTTGCACAACACAGACATCCAAAGGACAAACAATGATAAATGATGTCATGCAAGAGGGGCAATGCACTGGAAATGAATCAAACTGAGGACAATTATTGAACACAAATATTGTGTAAACAGGTGTATATCTATGCACAATATTGTAATATGCTCAGTGTTCATTTATCCATCTGGACCTTTCAGAGTTGAATTAATGCACATGATTTTACAATGTAGGACCATGCTAGATTATACCTATACAAGAAGAATTTCAATCAATCAATCAATCAATCAAAGCTTCTGTGAGATTATATTGGCCATATTGGGGGGGAGGGGGAGGGAAGTCTGCATACTATTTTACAGCTCCCAGGGTAATTTATCTGAAGTCGGTAGACAGACCACAACAGGTCTTCGTGTACGTATCTTTTTGTTCAGCACCTGTAGCATTTTTTAGAGATGTGCGTACTTCCTTTTGGACTCTATTCCCAATTCAGTACCAGGGATGGACTGACTACCTTAACCAGTGTTCGTTATTATTCTTTTACTGTTTTTTTTTTGTTTTTTTTGCATTTTCATTAATAACGCAGTGACCTGAAGAATAAAACAATTAGATGAAAAAAGGTAGGGGGAAAAACAAACAAAGATTAGTACAGGCGAGTTAATTAAATGGTTTCCTATTGGACAACATCTAAGCTAATTGAGCATAACCTGCAGCTGTCAATGTGTGACCACACAACTACCACTACTCTCTCTCATTATTAACAAATAAATTAGAATGCACAAAACCACACACTACGGCAACACCACATCACATGCCTGGAGGACAACATGCCTGAAAATAGCAGATCTCAAAGCTCACTATGTGTTGCATTGCGAGCTTGTAAATCGTCTATTTTCTATCTGAGACAATAATCACGCTGGATAACAACACAGCAGAACCACTGCACAAACACACCACTTTCTAGGATATGATACATGCAGGGTGAATGGCCATATAGCCAGACCTTAGACTGGGTGGCTGCAGCAGCATGTGCTGCTTGTAAGATGGCCACAGGGTCTTCTGCCAACCTAGACTGGAGAAGGAAATGACACAGGAGGACGGGGTCATTTGAGGAGCTAACAGAGAGGTCACTTTTAATTCATTGTTTCAACACTGAAACACATGCAAACAACCGTGATAACCAAACGCTCATGAGTTTCAATGGAGGTAAAGAAACAAAACATGCAGAGATAAACACATTACAGTGAAAGCTACCTCTGTTCTGCTAAATGCTTCTGTGGTAAACGGAACAACCTGCCTCATGTGCCCAGTGTATATGGGACTAAAAGCCAGCTGCACCGGCTAGCTTTGACCCTTGATTGTTTGAATTTTTTACTGTGAAAAATGCATACCGGTGCACATGAACATGTATTTGTACATATCTGTCCAAAGGATAAAGGATTGTGGTTCTATGATACTGTATGTAAACCTTCTACAAGTTGACGGTTATAATTAGCGGTACTTGAAGTTAACAATAGAGCTACTGTACAGTATGAAGTTAACAATAGAGCTATGTCATTGACACTGGATCTTTGAGGCCTCTGAGTGCATCACTCCAGTGGAGAATGCAGTGACAGGTGAAGGGAAGCACGCTCAATAATGATGAGAAACAGTGGGGTCAGTAGAGGAGAGAGCTGACTCCGGCAGCCACGCCCTGCCCTGGCTGGGGGAGGGGCTGAGGAGGCGTGGCCTGCCTGGGGAAGAGCACGGCAGAGCGACATGTACCTCTGAGGAGATGGAGCGCTTGGAAGTTGAACGCTAGCCATGCAAACAGCAACGGAGACAGTAGTAAGCCAAGGTCCAGCAGTGGCCCACAGAAAAGCAGAAGGAGAAACAAAGAGTATATATAAGGATATAAGACAGCAGGAGAGTAGCAAATAGTCAAATAACCACAAAGACAACAACATACACCCATTTAGACCCACCCACTCTTTTAGACCTTCTACCATGGAGGACAGTCATGTCCACGAAAGAATGAGAGGGGAGAAACAGAAAGACATTGAAGTTGATGGAGCTACATATTTTGTTATGCTGTCAAACTAGTCTGCACAAGCTTGAGCTTCACAATACTTCATGCAAATGTATCTTTTGTTTCCCCCACAAATTGCATTGCCATAACATTGGTTAGCAATTCACTCAAAAATCGAGCTTAAGAATCCCCAAAAAGATAATCACAGCATTGACACAGAATATTCCCAGCCACAAAACACAAAACACTCAGGTGCAGGAACTCCAGTTGGTCAAGTACAACTAAGTTTATTATTTATTGATTTTAAGTTGATGGAAAAAGGTTTCTATTCCCGTTATGCAGGGCCATTGACTTCAGTTTTTACTTGAGTTTGTGCCAATAACTCAATGACTTGGACTTATGGGCTCAGCACTGAAAAGCTTAACGCAAGCAATGTCAAATCCAACATCAGAGAGCACTCCTGTAATTGCAACACTACTGGCAGGTGTACAAACTAATTTGGATTTTTGTTCTTCATGCTGGGTATATAAGAAGTTGACCTAAGAGGATAAACACAGGTTAAGCAGCAGGCCAAACCAAACAAGCTGAGAGAGAGTGACGTTACTTCATTTCCATTGGAAAAGATCCTCTTCACGCGTATGTGATCGTCATCGGTAGGAATCACCTGTTAACCAACAGTATACAATACATATAACTGAAATAGTGTCATCGAAAGGATATTCGTGAAAATGGTCCACAAAACTATAGGCCTAGTTCTGAAGTAACTGTCCTCAGTGTCTAAGACCTCTGAAAACCAAATTCGTATTTTAACTATAATATATAATAAAAGTCTTAGACGAAGCACTCTAGAAAAGTAATTCCCAAACTTTTCAGGTCGAGACCCAAAAGAGAAATTAGACGTTTGCCCGGGACCCAAACTAGCAGATCTACAATCGCATAACACATGCTGCGTTGCGAGTATTATATGTTTTATTCATGGTATTTCTTAGATTTGTTTGTTTGTTTTTAAATTTGTTTTATTTAAAATATATATATATATATATATTTGAAATATATACATTAAATGTAGGAAAATAAAATGGGAATTTTACTTGAGTCATGACCCATAAAAATTGGTCCGTGACCCACAAATGACCCACTGTTTGGGAAACAGTGCTCTAGACTAGTCTAGAGAACAATCAGTATTTTTCAGTATTTTTGGCTGCAGCCTGGAACACACACCTTGTCATTATGTGTAGGATGAGTCTTAGACTCTGTAACCTCAGGAATAGGGTTACCGGTAGAGGCCACGGCATCCTTTACCTTTACATTACATACATTAAACACAACGACAAAGGTGCATGATTTGCACACGCACGCAGCCACGCACGTGTGCACGCACGTGCAGCGTTGGAACGCACGCACGCACGCACGCACACACACACACACACACACACACACACACACACACACACACACACACACACACACACACACACACACACACACACACACACACACACACACACACACACACACACACACACACACACACACACACACACACACACACACACCAAAGATGAGTTAGTGAAATGTGATGTTACAGTGATAGTGAAGTGTTAGCTCCATATCAGATTTGAAATGAGGTGGTGTTTCCTACGCCTGAGTATGACATACTGTAAGAGTAAAAAGGGCACCGTGTGAATAATGGTTTTCTCACCAGTCTACTGATCTGGAGGGAGGAATCAAACTTTGATGGAAGTTCTACATAGCTGGGTCTGAATTCGTTAAAATCGTGCACTTGGTGACAAGTTTTTGATTTTTGGTATGGTGGTAGGTATGGTTATAAGGTTTTAAAAAACCATCGCAAACGAGTTGGGAGCGCCCCCTAGTGGTCCGTTTGCAATGAATCTAATATTAAATGGGTCAGTATATGGTTATAAATCAAAATAATTGATAAAAGAGATTTTCCAATGGATTCTATTAGTATTGGGTGTGCTAAATAACATACAAAAAAAATAGGAAAAAATTACTTCTGGAAAGGCATCATTTTCAAGATGGCGTCCACGATGGCTGCCGGGAGCTTAAAATGCCTATAAACTGGGATTTAATACATAAAATATCATAACAATTATGCACTTGGTGACAAGTTCTTGATTTTTGGTATGGTGTTAGGGATTTCATATTAGATTCATTGCAAACAGGCCACTAGGGGGCGCTCCCAACTCGTTTGCGATGGTTTTTGAAAACCTTATAACCATACCTACCATCATACCAAAAATCAAAAACTTGTCACCAAGTGCACGATCTTGTTGATTTTGGACGAATTCAGACCCAGCTAACAGGACTACAGGGTGACAAACTATAAAGTAATGGATGATGGTTCAGTGCTCTCAGCCCAACTCAAACGGACCAGACTATAACGGACTAGAGGAGGCATTATTTCATGTGCTTCTGTCCATTTGAAACTTCTGTCAGGTTTGAAACACAACCTGTTTACCCAGGCTGGCTTCTTTCTGTCAAATCTCTTTTCAACAGAAACCATAAATGGAATGATAATGGAAAAGTAAGAAAGGGGTGAATTCAACCAACATACTGATCAACATCCACACAAATATTAATTAATTTGAGAGGTATAGGCAAAGCCTTATTGATCCATCCATGAACACATGCCAATCGACAAGGTTCACACAAGTGACTTTCAGATCCAGCATCACCTGCAAGGCGTTGCCTAGCAACCGGGCCAGTGTTTAAAGTTGATTTTCAAGCAAAACCGTTTCATATCTACAAAGTACATTAATTGACGGAGAATTACGACAAAGGCAGACAAGACTAATGGTTGGATTTTAATTGATGGAATACTCCGTCAAAGGGTGCTAAGCTGTTAATATCTCACAGCATGCTCCATTAGTATTTTAAATAGTCACACTCTGTACCTCTGGTTTCTTCACAGCAGTGGTACGCGTAATTGGAATGAACCCCGGAGGGGGCGCCAGAGCATCGGTCCTCTGGACCGGGACGAAACCTGGCGGCCGTGGCAGGACGTTCTGTTTCGGGGCCACGGCGTTGGAGGAGGGCTTGGGGGCCGGAATGAAACCGGCGGGAGGGGCCAAGGGGTCAGGCTTGGGAGCAGGCGGGACGAGGTTGGGCTGTCTGGGGGCGGGGATAAAGCCAGGAGGAGGGGCCAAGGGGTCAGGCTTGGGAGCAGGCGGGACGAGGTTGGGCTTTATTGGCGGCACAGGTTGGGACGGTGCAATGACGGACACAAACGTGGGCGTAGCCTGCTGTGTTTTTTCCTCTGCCGTGGCCTTCTCTTCTGGCTCCTTTGCCCTTTCTTTCTCCTCGTCCTTCTCGGTCTCTTCTTTGTCGGGCGGGTCCTCCTTGCGGTCCTGGGTGCGGGTACGAGGCCGGTGCTCCTTGGTTTTACTTCTGCCCATTAGGCTGGCCAGGCCCACGGAAATGTCGTCCTTCTCTTCGCGGTGTCCCGAAGACGAGGAAGCAGCCTTACTGGTGGTTTTGGGCACAGTGGTAGCAGCCACAGCAGAGGCTGCCCCCCCGGAGGGCTCGGAGCTCTGCTCCGCCGTCCCTCCAGGAACCACCCGCCGAGTCACAACCCGCCTCACAACCTTCACCACCCTGCTACCGCCGGCACCCTGCAGGGTGTCGGGATCAGCCATAGCGCTGACAATATTGGATTCCTCAGGTGTGACTGTGGCTGTGGGCTGTGGGCCACTTCCTGTGTCTAGAACAGGGCTAGCAACTGGTTGAGGCTGATTATCATCACCATCAGACTGTGCATGAACAGAGGAGGACAGAGACACTGGTGATGGTTATGTAGGTCCCTGGCAGTGCACGCACTGTGCGCACACACGCACGCACATGCACACACACACACACACACACACACACACACACACACTCACACTCACACTCACACTCACAGACACACACACAGACACACTCACACTCACACACGTCCACTGTCAAGGAGCAAAGTGACCCTTGGATGACTGTTTTGGTTAATTACACATTCAAATCCTTGGTATAACTCAGAGTGATTGAACATTTGTAGCTGAGTTACAAATGGATAAAACTGAGGATTTTACTGTGTAGATATAGGACAATGAGTTCTGGGCGAAGAAACGCTATACTAACCCTTGAAGTTTACATAACAGAGCACATCTTTCCAAGTTTTGCACTGATAAAGCATGCTGTTATAACTGCATGTCACCATAGTTAAGAAAGACCCTCTAAAATGCAACAAATGTTACTTTAGATAGCAATTCTGTCTGCTCTAGTGATACTACATACAGAGTGAACGCTATCCAAACTCATGCAGGTGAAGTGACACTTACATTTGGCTTGTTATCAACTTTAACCTACATGAGGGAACACCAAAGATGATTGATTAGACCATGACTTGTCTCTATCTACACAGTAGTACACACCACTTCAAAGCATGAAATGAAGAACCACATGCATAGTGAAAGTAGAAGCATTAGAGCAGAAAAGTAAAACGAGACTTCCCTTTTGTTCCCAAAATGAAAAGCGGTTTCGATAAGCCATGGTGGTGACCCAGATGACATGGGGAGAGCTGGGAGAGGTAGAGGGATGGATAGAGACAGTGACAGCAGGCAACGTAGGACATAGATAATACAGGGAGAGGACAATTTAGGGTGCTTAATGAATGAATATAGTAACACTTTCTTGACACAGGAGGTCAAATATCAACAGGGCAGTAGGACCATGTTACTGTAGCACTGAGGACAGAAGATATGATAATGAAATGAATAGCTGGAGCAAGAGGGGAGTGGAAAATAGACCCCAAAAAGCCAGGACCTAGTCACTGCATTTAAAAAGGATCTTGGGATAGTCCTTCACTTTATTTAGTCATTCACACGTATAATAAATTAAAATGCAGCAAAAAAACAAAACGAAAAAACAGCCGCAATATTAATCATTTGGATCCTTTCTTTAAGTAATAGCAGAAAGTAAGTTATGACATTGGTGAATTGGTAAGTGACAAACAGACTTTACAAACACAGGAAAGAGAGTGCACAGAAAATGTTTGGCAAACAGAACACCCTGGATATTGAACACTTGATTCAAAGGGCTTAAAAGGCTCACAGTGTAGACTGTAGAGCCTCAAGTTAAATACAATTTAGGCATTTAGCATTACAGACACTCTAAACAATACTGAACGTACGTTCGTATTGTTTAGAGTGTCTGCAGTGCTAATTGGGGAGCTCTAGAGCCAAAACAAGACCTCTTAGGAATACTAGGCTATTCAGTAGGTTATTTAGTGTATGATGACAAGACAGAATGTCTACTACATTCACCTGTCTTACAACTTTATAAGTAAATGGTAATCGCACAAAAGCAATAAGGAAGATTTTGAAACTGGCAAGAATCAACACTCGGTCAGTAGTATGAATAGTCAATTAACCACATAAGCAAGCAGTGCATTTGATGAATCACACACAGTAGTATTTAATCAAGCCGCATGCTGCTAGATCGACTTAGTAAAACACACTCTTACATTTTTAGGTCCAGTCTAACAAAGTCCAAAATGGACCTTTGTACTCATTGATGAGACAGAACTGAAGTCAGTGGAGCAGCAACATGTTTCACCATCCCTGGCCTAGCTTTCATCAGAGTCCACTCCTATAAATAGTTTCAGCAGCAAAGCAGGCCATTCTGAGGCAGTGCCCTAATGGAAGAGCGTGTACGCCCGGGTATAGGGAAAGCACACTGCGAGCCACACAGTCCAGGGGCCTATAGCTTGTTGTTACCTTGTCTCCAGACCTGGTCAGCTTTCCACTGTTCCTTCTCTTGCCACTGCAAGTCGGGGGTGAGACAGGCCGGGCTCTGGGGAAAAGCTTACGGAGTTGAGTAGGCAGGGGGAAACCATGCGGGTCGAACGTCACAGTCAGCCGTGTATATGTTGCTGAGGTCTGAGGGGTGGGCCGGGTGGGGTGGGGGGTAATCTGATAGGACCCTGGCAGACGCAGTATTCCGGATGCAGGCCGGAGGGGCAGAAGAGGGACAGCTGCTGGGATACATGGAGGGCTATGAATAGATTGGTGGTGCCACACCAATTACACCTCTCTTACCTCTCTTCCTGACACTACCGCCCCCTGCTGGGTGCCCAGCACATCTATCACCAGTGGGGGGGAAAAGTACTCAATTGTTTTACTTAAGTAAAAGTATCAATACTGCAATATAGAACTACTCCGTTACAAGTAAAAGTCCAGAATTCAAAATGTACTTGTACTTGAACTTTTGAAAATAGTAGATCTACAAGCTCACAATGCGTCGCATCGCCACGCATTGTGAGCTTGTAGATCGGCTATTTTCAAATGGCCGAAATGTATATAGGGCTGAAGTGGGTATAGCGTATGTTACGTAATAATAATCAAAATCTCCAAAGTAACTAGTAACTAAACTTTTCAAATAACTGCAGTGGAGTAAAAGTACAACATTTGCCTCTGAGGTGTAGTGGAGTAAAGTAGGCTACAAATACCTCAAAATTGTACTCAAGTACAGTACTTAAGTAAATTACTTAAGTAATTAGTTATTTTCCACCACTGTCTATCACTGAGAGAGAAACTAAAAGGTGGGAGCAAAGAATGTGGGAGTATTGTACAAGCAGGAATGCCCCCATCGTCTTAACAATGTAAACTGACTGCATGTTCTTTCTTACTGCGCACCCTATCTCTTTGTGCAGGCCACACACTATTGACACCATTGAGTCGCAATACATACAAAAGTAAGTGTTTTAAATCTAACGATGCATAATGATTGTGTGATTATTAAATTGTGCACACTACACAGACCATTGGCTGTAAGTTATAGACAGGGGAAATATATATTGCTTACAACGTTCACTGTGATCAGTACACCACAAGAGGGAGCCATAAACCTAATTGTCAGCCCAAAGAAATGCACTAGATTTACATTCTGCTGGCCTATATACTAATACTACATAGTATTAATCCATAATGAAGCTTAATAGTGGTCAGGTTCTAGTCCTGATATGGCAAGAACATATTTGTTTTTCTTTTCTGCTGCACTTAAACATGAATGAGCATTTCTGGCATACAAAACATAATTATGCTATGAGAAAATGTGACAAATGGCATAGCCTGGATCCAGCCAGCCCATAGACCCTGCCCACTCTCTGAGTGGACTGCATCAGGAAGCTTCAGTCTGATAATCAGGCTAGCATAGAGGTATGCCCATATCCATCTTCTAATAGAAGAGTTGCGATATTGAGGGGGCAGAAAACAGCCCGGTCACATGGTTCATGTGCTCGTGCGAGCCCATAGACTCCAATGCATCCCGTAAACTTCTGGTTGTCCCTATTTGAAGCCTTCAAATAGGGACAAACCAATAGAAGTCTATGTAGAAGAGCCGCCATTGGACTAGCCCCATGAAGTGAACGGAGTTTGCGTAACTCTGTCTATACTCTATGGCTCTGGGTATGGCCATAGGAGACAGGTCGCTCCAATGAACTACAGCGACCAATGAGGCATCTATATTTTGTAATATCTAAGGGTATGTCTAATATCTAAGGGTATGTCACCTTTAAGAATCACCTTAAGTGTTGTCACACCCAGTCACTACAAGCATACTTGCATGAAATCTATGCTTTTTATAATACTTGGGATGAATGGCTAAATAAATGTAACACTTTCAAAGAGGAAACCGTTTTAAAGTTTGATCATTGTAGTTTCATGGTGACCACTAACTCTTTGAGTTTCATGGATTTCTATATAGTTTTTAGACTTCTCTATGGCAGAATGGCGTTTTTGAATGATTTATTGAAAATTCTCTGTTGTGAATGTGTGACAACGAAAGACCTTCAGAGAAAGCTTGGCTTGTCTGCTTCCAGGAAAAAAATGAACTGAGTTGATAAAATGTTTAGTTGTGGTGTTGGAAGCCATTTAAAAGAGCCTGCATTTACACTGGGTAGTGTTTCTAGGACAACAAAAAAAGTTATGACCGGTTGAAGTTTTATTTTCTAAATAACTTTTTTTCTGCTGGGCGTACATAGCCATGCAATATCTCATTTTAAAGGGTGAGTTGTCTAGTTCAATTAAAATAAAATAAAAAGTTTCTCACATGTACCACTGTAGATATTTTGCCATCTATAAATAGCATGGTCAGTCATGATCAATCTGACCTATCCAGCTAAAAGTCCCCCTAGCTCTGAAATGGAACATCATATAAACTCAATTCTTTTTTGGGGTAAAATTAGACATTCTAACGCACATTTTGATATATACCATGTTTACATAGTCTTACCAGTACCGTGTCTATTCATGCATGTATCTCAAAAACCTGTTGTGAAGAAACAGTTTTGATAAAAAACTCATCCAAGGACATTGTTTTGATATGACTTTGTGCCCATGATATGTATCAAAATATAGACTTGAATGTATACTGTATTATAACAAAAAAATTGGGTTCTTACCATCTACCGTTACAGAGTAAATCACAGTTGAAACTCGCTTAGTCAAACCATAAACCTCAGACTAGTGAACAAAATAGCCATGACAGGTCTAACTCATTGTAAAAGCTTGTCTTTTATTTTTTATGACTACTAACATAATACAATTATAATAAATATTACAGAAAATAAATAGGCCTACATACAAAACAGTTGTCCCCAAACTCCCCAGTGTCCCCAAACCACTGCATTCCAGTTGTTCTTGACGGTGTGTGTGTGTGTAGGCTAAATTTAAAAAAAAAACAACAACTGAAATGAATGAATGCATCCGGTTCAGTGTCGGATAACTCCATCGCAGTCTTGACTCTTCGTCTTCATCATCATCATCATCATCATCATCCTCCTCCTCCGATGCCAGTTCTAAATATATAAAAATAAACATTTAGCTGTAGTCAGCCCGGCCAATAGCCAGTTGGGGGGGGACGGGGACGTAGGCTATCTGACATCATCGTCATCATCATCATCACACGGAGACACACTAAACAATGTACAATCATGATTGTATACAATATACAATGAATGCAATTATCATGCAAGCTCAGACGTCAATGAAACGTCATACAGATCTTATATAATACGCTACTGTTAGCTTCACTCCCCGTCCCCCTTCCGATCCTTGTAGCAACGTCATCATAACCACGCGTTGCTTCAGTAAACGATGCATGTTTGTTCTCCGTCTTTGTAGACAGTAAATAAAAGGAGCGAACATTACTCTAAAGATCAGATCGCCTATAAGGCACGCTACAATATAAAATACTTGTACTGCCATGCGTGCATGCCTGCTACGATACATTTGTACTGCACCGATCGACACCAACCCCCCCCTCCAGCCCTTAGCCAGCACCAATGCACCGACCAACACCATTAGCCAGCAGGCCATCGTGGTGAGTCATTCTGGCGTCATGATCTGACTAGTAGTAGTAATTATCCAAGCATCTATTTGTAGCGATCATCTTATGATTTCTGATCACTATAGAAGGGCATTTTCTACAATAAGATTACCTCAAAACATTCCGGGTTGATCGTCTTCTTCAATGGTTTCCCGGTATAGCTCATCGGACGACGATGGGGAGACAATGAAAAAAGGAGGGAGGGAGCAGCGAGTCTCGCTGTAAGCACTGGACCAGGGCTACTCCGCCTGGAGAAGGCGACTGGGACGCGTATGGATCAATACTACTACCACAAAACTCGCTCAAATAAATAGTACTGCTTTCAACTTTTTCTGCTAGAAAATCGCTCGGGCGAGACGGCAAACAGGCAAAACAATGAAAACTATGAAGACTCCCTCTGCCCCCACTGTTTACAGGGGGTGGGACCAGCTTCCAATGGCAACACGTACACGTGTGTCACGTGACACGGGTTTTCTGGGTAATGTAGTTGGAATATAAGCTCAGGAATTTAAACAGCGCTTCGGAGCATATTAATATGTTTAGATTCATCAAAAACTGTGAAGACGCCAATTGGCGTCATTGATCATTTACGGAATTCTGATGAAGACGCCAATTGGCGTCTTTCATCTTCTAAGGGCTAAGGGTGAAAATCAGTGCTACAACTTTCACTGTGATCAGTGCACCACAAGATGGAGCCATAAACCTGGGATTTTCAGCCCCCCTAAAACTTATTAAATTCATCATGCCTGACCTTATGTTATTTTGTATTGTACACATTTAAAAACAAAGCCCAATGGTACTAGCGGTAGTACTGAGGTAATAATGTTCGGACCAAGTGTCATTAACGCTCCTCCCTTAGACCTGGGCCCACTTCAACCCTTTGTGGTTCCCATGGACTCCAATTTAGGAGTTCAAATGGATAATGCTTTTAAACTTGATACACAAATAAATGCTGTGGTTAGATCTAGTTTTTATCATTTGAGGCGTTTATCACAAATCAAATCAGTTTTATCTTTTAAGGACCTAGAGCGAGTGATACACGCTTTTATTACAACTCGCCTTGATTATTGTAATGCCCTCTACGCCGGCATCACCCAAGCCTCCCTCTCCCGCCTTCAACTTGTTCAGAATGCTGCCGCACGACTTTTAACAGCAACCCGGAAATATGAACATATCACTCCCGTTTTAGCTGCACTCCACTGGCTCCCAGTACGTTTTAGAATCCATTTTAAGATTTTATTGTTTGTTTTTAAATCTTTAAATGGATCAGCGCCAGTTTTTGTTTCAGATCTCCTAAAACCCTATGTTCCATCTCGATCACTGAGGTCAGCCAATGAAATGCTCCTTGTCATCCCCAAGGCAAGGTGTGAGAGAAGAGGGCACAGAGCCTTTTCAGTCATGGCTCCTAAACTGTGGAACCAGCTTCCTAGCCGTGTCAGGCTGGCTCCAACACTACCTGTTTTTAAAACACATCTTAAAACTCATTTCTATTCCCTGGCTTTTAAACCGTGAATAATGTGTACTCCTGAGTGTTTGATTTTATTGTATATGTTTTTATTACTGTATTGTATTATGTTTTATTACTGCTTTGCCTAATTGTACAGCACTTTGGTCAACTTTGTTGTTTTAAATGTGCTCTATAAATTGGATTGGATAGTGTTTTTCAGGTTAGTCCTGATACGGCAAGAATTAGCTTCCCCATGTCTGGTGCCCTTAAATATGAATCTACATTTCTAACATTTCAAAGTACACTACAGTACTGTATGGGCATTGTGCAAACGTGACAAATGACATAGGTATGGCCTGAGACACCTTTGAGTTGTCACAGTCACACCCAGCCAGAACTAATAACAACCATACTTCACGAACAGGCTAGGATACTTCAGAGCAAAACATTTGTGGGTTTTATCATACGTGGATTGACTGGCTGAATAAAACACTTTCAATCTACTGTTTTTGTCTTATCAGGAAACATTATAATCGAATGAACCCATATGATGAACCCAATCAAAATAATAACAGAATGAACCCATACAAATTACTACGCAGCAGGTGTGACTGTTGTCTTTGCGGTGAGGCTTGTGATTATGTAATTCACTGAAATGTATTGTGACAGAACCAGTTTGACAAAACACATGTTAAAGAGGGAGCCGCGCCTGGAGCTAGCTATTCAACTGATTCAGTTATGGTAAGGCAGGTAGCCCCAGGAGGAAAAGGAAAACTATACTCTTTTATCTTAACTTTTAGGCTATTATCTTATAACTCTCTAAGTGGAAGGTTAATTTAATACATGACACTGCTGTCAGAAATATGCTACATAATGATAGCATCCAGGTGCATGTTTAAGGCAAAAAAAGTCAGGAAATTTATGACATATGCATGACTCCAAATGTGAGCACTGTCTTGACTTCCATTAAGTATTATTAATTCATGAAATCGCTATGTCTGTCTGTCCTGACCGAACAGCCGGTGTGCAGTGATCGGACTAACGGTTTCCGAGAACAGAAAAAACACTAATGTCTGTATCAGTTTGTTCTTGGGGGGGCACGGTGGCACAGTTGGTAGTGCTGTCGCCTCACAGCTAGAAGGTCGTGGGCTCGATTCCCGCTGGGGACGCCGTGGGCGGGCCCCCGAAGCAGGGGGCCCCAGTGTGGAATCTGCATGCTCTCCCCGTGTCCCCCAGGGTAGGCACCCTCACAAAAAACATGCAGTAATCCTGGTCTCTAAACTACTACTCTAGGACCTGGCTAAGATATGTATGCGCTTTAGCGGAGAATATCTCAACTGTTCTTGGCTAATATGACCGCTGCGAACAACGTGGGAACTGTGAAAGATTCTCTATCCGGGGCGAAATACCCGGAAATGACCACATCAGACAGCTACTTCAAACATGGCTCTATCTTCTAAACTGTTTGTGCGACAGATTTCCTGAGATGCTCAAAATGTTCAGAATACTCATGTTTGAATACTCAATAGACCATATGCACACGGCGGTCATCTTTCCACAAGTTAATGGCAGGGTGGAAACTAGCCGCAATTTGCCAATGACTGCCCATACATCTAAACAGACAAAGTCCTATCTAATTGTATTAAATTATGTCAAACTCACTAAAATTGCAGCTGTACGAAAAGCTTGAATGATGCTCTTTCTATCTGCAAAGTGTTTGCTTCATAAAAGTCCACGGTAGACATGTTATGAGCTACTTTATGTCAAGATTTCTTTTCTTCCTAAGTATTGGAGTTTGGACGCGCTCGTTGATTAATCACTCAACAGCCCTGCGTACCACCTGTTTTGAATTTGCACATACAGTAATAACGTGTTCCTTCCACACACTACGCCCGGCCGGGGAAACTCCCCCCTGTCAGGTGAAAAGAAGCAGCTTTCATGCATAGAAGGAAGCATGAGGTCAGTCCACTGCCCCCCAGGTTGGCAGAGGAAGTGTAGCACCCAGGATTACATTAGATAATTGACACTGGGTGAAGAAATGGGTTGCAAAATCGTGGGATAAAATTATGAGAAAAAAAAAAGTTTGTTCATGGGTCTGCATAGGGCGCACCGAATCTTAGTGTTTGCGAGGGCTGTGGGTACCAGCTTCCCTGACTGCCTGGCCAACCTTGACTGACACACAGGCCGACCATCTTAAAGACGGCTAGACTACTGCAGAACCACACTGTAAAAAAAAAAGAAAAGAAAAGAAAGAAAAATCAAAAAAGAAATGGTGCTATATAATCACAGTGTTGATCTGTATTTATATTTGAGGCCAATACTACTTTGATGATCTGACTATTTCACATTCAAATAACATAAGGCTGTGTAGAACATGCTATCATCCTCATGTTAAAGCAGAGCTTTACCATTCTACAGGTCAACATGGGCAGTCTAAACATAGGGTGTGTCTGGCCTATCTAGCACACTTGGTTAATCCCCAGAGTGTGCGAATAGGACACAGCTTGTGCGTTGTTTGTATGCACTGACCAAAGATTAAGGATTGTGTATACCCTAAACACAATGGTTCTGACCCACTTACTGTACTAGAGCATGACCTGAACTGTTTCTTTGTCATAGATAGTAACTCTACTTTCATTAATTCAATTTAGATAAGGAAGGACCCATAGAGTACAAAAAACATTTAGATGAAAACCCCATTTTTTTTCCTATGAAATAAAATAAATGTATATTGTATATAGATTGAGGAGAATTTCTTAGCTAGACATACAAATTTGAAATAGATTTGACCGTTAAGTAGCATACCCACAATGCACTGCACAGTCATGCAGAGCCAAGTTGACCTACCGGTCCGTAGGTGCAGGTGTAACTATATTAAAATGATAGTAGTGTTTAGGCAATAGGGACAGGGTAGAGATAGTTATGGTTAGGTATGTGTTTAGTGTACAGTGTTTAGTGTACAGGACAGGACAAAGTCCTGGGAGGGCGGTTAGCCAGTTTGATTGAGTGACCTGACCTCCAACTCCCTGGTTTGGAGCTTGTAGAATTTGGAAACAGTTAAGAAGCCACAACCAATAAATTATGGGACCACAGTATTCTAGTTAGAATTTTGAAATACAGGAAAGTGAAGATGACCCAGAATTCACAAAGCACAGGCGAAAAGCCCTGTGATTCACAGAAGTTCTTACAGAAAGCAGGTCGTTGCAATGCGGTGAAGGACAAGTGGGTTAAAATACAGACACGGGTGTGTGGTGTCTCCTGTACTGTATGGTTTACAATGTGCTGTGGATATAGTCTTTAACGCCTTGAAAGCTTACAGTATAGATCTACTATTTTCAGTACATATACACTATTGTATACGAGTACAACGCTCTTAAAATGCTCTTAAAACTCAACTCCAGTCCAGAGTCGGCATACACAGGGAAAAATGTTTAGCACACTACTGCACACACAGTTCCTTCAACAAACAGGTCAACAATTCATCTAATAAAATGTAATCAACTCCAAAACATATCAGGTCACGCATTTTCACATATAGCTAACCACACCACAGGCATTTTGCCCGAAACACACACACACACACACACACACACACACACACACACACACACACACACACACACACACACACACACACACACACACACACACACACACACACACACACACACACACACTCATGCATGCATGCACGCACACGAGCGTGCACACATGCATGACACGTACAGTCGTACACATACAATACAGTAATGTAGTGCTGTAGGCCGAGTGAATAATTAATGTTTTCGATGAACTGAGTACAAAAGGACCCTAATGGAAACAAACCAATAGGCTTTCTTGGATTCATCCCTTTAGCAGACCTTGTATTGTACTGTACTTTCCTGTGTTGTCCATGCAAACTGTCAATAAAGTATTCAATCAATCAAAATGGCAATTCACTCATCTGAATAGGTACCATTAAAAGAGAAGCAAACGGAAAGAGGAAACCAGGAACTGACTTTTTCAGTAGGGAGAGTTCAGTGATATAATATAAAAGTATTTAAGTTTCTGTACTGTAAGTAGCACAACATAATGTAATTTGACAATTCTAAAACATCACGTCTCGTGTAAGGCTAGCTGGATAACAGTAAAAGGTTTACCTTGATGATGAATTCCTGTTCTGTCCTTTGTCTATATAGAAGTGTCTATTTGTACGTCTCTAAATGTTTTTGATGAATTGAACATTGTGGACCCTATTGGAAACAAGTGTAATGCTTAATTGGGTCGTCCACTCACAGTTAACAGCCTTTGTATTGAGTTTGTGCTTGAAATGTACTGTAATTCTGCAAACTGTTAATACATTTTTCAATCAATCAATCAATCAATACCATCTAAATCCACCAAAGAGACAAAGCTGATAACAGGTTTCTCAATAGGATGCACAGCTACTGGTAACTTTTGTAGCCCCAGGACATTGTATAGCTACTATTCTTGTACTTGTACTTTATGTTCACTTTGAAAATAGGAAAAGAGAGAAATGGCCTCTTAAGACTGGCTTCTAACTTGAACCAAACAGCTTTATAATTATCCTTAGACTTAGAGGAACCGCCCCTTTCTAATATAGGTCTGTGTTAATGCTCTGTACTAGCATCACCATCACCATTACACCATACTGGAAATGGGAATGATATAATTTAAATGGGCAGCTTGAGATTAAACCATTTGCTAATTTCCAGTAACAAACCCTTGTGTGAGCATTAGACAGATAGCAAATGCAATGGAATAAGCTATAACTAACAGAGCTATTACATGAAACCTTTGACATTAGCTGTCCTTGTGAGCCACTGCTACCATAACCAGTCATCTCCTATAGCCCCTGTTGATGATAACATAACATATTGAAGTTATTTCTCTGTACACTACAGGCTTCCTGTCAGCCAACAGCCAAGAACGTACCTAAACTAAGTAGATGGCAGCTGAACTATGATCTACAGTGCTATACTTCAGACCTTGCATATGAAAATATGATTCAGCCTCTTATTATAGTGAGGGCACAGTCCAACAGGCTGTATGACATTTTCATTGAGACATAACTTTAATGACCATTATGTGAAGTGAGCATGATGCTGGCCATCCATGTTGCAGATTCTCCCTTCTTTGTAAAGCATGTAATTAAAATCCATCCAAACTTCTGGCTCCCCTCCCCCTCTCTCTAAAATCTACACACTCTATCCCATACTCATGCTTTATGACAAGTTGACAACACAAGATGACCCCCCCCCCCCCCCCCCCCCAACTGCACTTTGGCTTAATGACTGTTACAATGAAAAAAGCAACCAATTTAACTACTAAATACATTTAAATGTAGTAGCTCTCCGCGACAAGATAAATTGTCTTACTTTGGCTGCTGTAGTCTGACTCTGTAGGAATGTGTTGTTTTGATAGACAAGGGGTGGATATAGGGGATCCTAATCCTATTGAAACACAATTGCATATTATTGCATGTTATAACATGGCTAGGCTTCAATGAGAGGCCTTGGTTCAGAAGTAACCTTGCTGATCTGAGCTTCATGGAGAATGGACGGTAGCAAACAACCAATTAACAAATGCTTTGATTTACTCGGCTGCTGGTTCTTGGCCCAGAATAGTTATATAATCTAATTTGGTGCAGAATGAATTCAAGAATCCATGTAAATGCTGCTTGTTTGTGATGCTACAAAAGAACATTTAATTAATAGCGTATTTCTTAAGGACCACTTCACCCATTTTCAACCTATGTTCATATAATTGGTCCTAACTACTAATGCTCTGTGTCTCAGAGGAAGGCTGTTGTTGACCGTTATGAAAGCCGCCTGCCGATGACATTATCGCTAGACAAGTTTGGTCATTTCTAACTTTTATTTTAATTGATGTAGAAAAATGACTTCTATTTTTTCAGCATGCTAACTTTCCAGGAATACAAGGTAGTTTTTCTATTAGCTTAGAATGTCTGATGATGATGATAAAGACGCCTGGTGATGTCTTTAGGCTGGTTTCTGACTTGTCCATAGCCCTCTAATGAGACAAATAACGGTGAGTAGACGGAATTGTGCTATCTTATGAGCAAGTTTTTGAACATGTGTGAAGTGCTCAAACGTTTCTGATGTACATAAACTCTGCAGTCAATCAAGAGTTGGAAAGGTTCCAAAAAAAATCATTGACAGGATTTGAACCATGAAGGTCTACTCTATGGGACTGCTCCAATATTTAGGATGATTGGAGTTTAGACAATTCTAAACTACAAATGCTCAAGTTTGACAGGCATTACCTTTCCCATTATAATAAGACATGAAATACATACTACAAACTTTTGGCAGGTGAGCAAATAATAATAATAGCTTAGGTCACATGCAATTGTGCCAAATATTATGATTTCACAATAAATCTAATTTTGCTATATGGCGAGAGAGAGAGAGAGAGAGAGAGAGAGAGAGAGAGAGAGAGAGAGAGAGAGAGAGAGAGAGAGAGAGAGAGAGAGAGAGAGAGAGAGAGAGAGAGAGAGAGAGAGAGAGAGAGAAGAGATAGTGAGACTGAAAATAAACCTGAATGGCAGGATTTCTTTTAAGAACAGGCCTCTTTGTTCAGCCAACACATTGTAGGCATGACTATAATTAATCAGAAATAGACATGTGCATGATTGTTCAACTATGAGGCGTACTGGATAGTGTACAGCACCTTACAAAAGTCCAAGGGATCATGTAACAAATTACAGATTCAATTAACTTTTAATATCAATTTCTCATGACTAGACCATAGAGTAAACAAGAATCAAGCAGGACACTCATCATAGCATCATAGCATTTTTCTAAAGTTTACTCCTGAGATCCAGAATCCAGATTTTTTTATAACCTCCTATAAATAGTGCTGCTGTTTCTAGGTCATTCTCACACTTGCGTTTTCATTTTTTCAAATGACCTGTCTTTTTCTATAATGATCAAGATTGGTGCTTTCTGGGACACTGTAAAGCCAGATTTATGTTTTGCACGAAGCACGAAGCAAAAAGTGTCGCTCAACAACAATATCGTATTGAGTCACATAGCATACTTTTCAGCTGAAAATATTGTTTTTGTAAAGTAACACGTAGGGTAGTGTGTCTTGGGCCATAATCTCCATCATACACTCTGAGGCTGTTCAAAATGTTGGTTACTCATGCAAACTCAGTTGCTCATGCAGGTAACATTTGCTTGAACAGATGGGTGTTTAGTTTAGTTTAACACTCCAACAGATGAATCTGTTAATTCAAACAAATGAACACTTAACCTGTGAAGTGTTGTGGGTGACCTAAAACATGCTGCACTCAGGCACCCACTCCATGTGCAGTGGTCAGCCTGGATAACCGGAACACTCCATGTGCAGTGGTCAGCCTGGATAACCGGAACGCTCGTCCCAAAATACACTCGCTCGCCGCCTCGCCCCCAGCAGTTCTTGTATTTGTTTTAACTAAGGTTGTGTTTAGGAATAAGGTTAGGTTTAGACATAGTTTCACTGAGGAATGCCTGGTTTAGGTTTTGGAATACCTGGTATAGCGACTGTTCCGAAGTCGCCAGATTTAAACCGGGGCGAGCGTGTTTTGGGGCGAGCATTCTTGTATTAGTCAGCGAGAACATTCTGTTTTGGTGCAGTATGGAACATAATGATACAAAAAAGTGCATAGTGCATAGTGCTTCTGTGCATCTGTGATAGGAACCACTGAACCACCAATGAATGAATCCACAAATAATCACAATGTATGTAACACTCACATCAAACACCTCCTTGCTTGGCCCTTCGCTGGTTTTCAACCAGCAGCAACTCAGCTCACTCAGCTCCGAAATGGACTGCACCTTGAGACGGACTGACTCTCCGGACTGACGGATGGCCTCCACGATCTCATCTCTGCTCTTGTTTTCCACATTGACCCCGTTAATCTCCACCAGCCTGTCTCCGGGCACCAAGCCCAGGGCCCGGTCCTTGGTGCCAGCACCTGGCTCTGCGAAGTGCACCATACGTCGGCACACCCCTCCATCAGGCCTCCTATCCAACATGGTGGTTCTCCGCAGGGAGAAGCCAAAGTCCCCAGTGCTGCGTCGTTGCAGCTCCAATTCCCGTGGCTCGGGCAGTGGCGGAGCCACCAACACAGGCAGCTGTAGGTCCACACCAGGGAAGGTTTTCTCCACCACCTCTGGGATGTGAACCCGTTTCTTCTTCTTGAAGCCCTGGGACCTAGACAGGATTTGTCTATGCTGCTGTGGCACCCTGGTTTCTATCTGAGGTGGTGGAGTTGGGTGGTCCTCTTTGCTCTGCTGGGGAAAGGAGAGGTGCGCCTGGCCCAACTGAGGATTTGTCTTTGCCAGTTCACCAAACTTGGCTGCCCGCTCCTTTACAGAGCTACGATGAGGAGCCAGTCCATCTACCATCGTATCATCATCATCGCTGGGACTGGCTGCAGGCATTTGTCCCACATTCTGCCTTTGGGTGCTGCCGTTGTCATAGCGCTCTCTTTCTATGTCTGTCAGGTTGAGCTCTGTGTTGGTAGCCACTATGTCTGTCAGGTTGAGCTCTGTGTTGGTAGCCACTTTGATCGGGATAGGGCTGGAGATCTCAAGCCTGGTCTTAGAGTCCCTCTTGGAGCTCCCACGGTGGAGGTTAAAGAAGCCTCTCCTGATGCTCATCTCCTCCAGACTACTCAACTCCGCCTGGGACATTCGCTCCTTTTTGTCCTTTCTGTCCTTTTTCTCCTTTTTGCCCAAATCCTTCTCCCTCTCCTTCTCCTTCTCCTTGTCCTTCTTGATCAAGTGAAACATGCTTGACTTTCTCTGCCAATGCCAGAGTGTACTGGAGAAAGAGCAGGGTAATGCAAGCTATTCTGCCACAGTTCCATTCAGTGACATCAAATGTAGCACTCCAACCAAATCATGAACGCATCTAGAAGGGTGTAAAACAGTAGTCAGTAATTAATATAGCTGACACAGTCCTCTAATGTGAATGACAATAAATGGTAAATGGTGCATTTATATAGCGCCTTTATCCAAGTCGCTTTACATAGATTGTACATCAATTCACCCATTCACACACATTCATACACCGATGGCGGCGGAAACCAGCACATCAGGAGCAATTAGGGGTTCAGTGTCTTGCTCAAGGACACTTCGACACTAACTCTGGGGGAGCCCGGGTTCGAACTGGCAACCTTGCGGTTACCATCCGGCCACTCTACCCATGAGCCACTGCCGCCCCAATCAATCAATGAATCAATCAATCAATAAATCAATCAATCAATCAATCAATCAATGTGTTAATGAGATCCAATAATGCATCTTATACATGTTTAATAGTATATGACTAAGAGGGAAAAATAAAAGCACATTTAGGAGGAGCAGAAGCTGCCTATAGCTACTGTATATTATTTTTTAAATTAGCCTAATAGATGGTAAGATACTGACATGATCGATTTGTGGCTTGTGGTCCAACTCCTATATGTCGAAACTCGACTCGGAACTGTCAGAGTCGTCATATGTCATTATTACATTACATTACAGTCATTTAGCAGACGCTTTTATCCAAAGCGACTTACAATAAGTGTATTCAACATAGGTAGGGAACAAAAACTACTAATCACCAGAAGTCTTTAGTGCATTTTCTGCAAAAACAAGCAACCAAGAGTATACCTAGCGCTAAGGTAAAAGTGCAATATATCAGCTACCTATTTCCTTAAACAGATGAGACAAAATAGCTCAAGATCGGATCATGATCAGGATCGCATAATGTCAGCCTGCCCTGCCCATGGCCGTAATGGTCAAATTTAAGAGATTTGCCTGCTTGACCATTCGTGATCAATCTCGCGCACTTTTTTACGTTTGGCCAGTTAATCAAAAATGGTCCCAGCAAGCGCTAAACAGTTCTCCAACCCTGTGAATGGATTCCCTGCGAAAGCTGAAACTTGGACAGCTATACATAGCCGACTCCTACGTCCCATTCCCATCAAAAATAAATGTATAGCCTACTTTTAGCCATATGGGCCGACTTAATAGGTATCATGACATTTAACTAGATCAGCCTAGTACTCGCCTACAATATCGACCTGCAGCCACTTGTTACTACTACAATGAAAACTTTAACACACCCAATAAGAAATTATTCTTGTTCATGTTTTCTGGCTTTATCTTACTCGATTACAAGGTTGTTGTGACTCGTCCGGTCGTAACGCGCTTCCCTTTAATCTGCTTTGCCCTCATTCTTTACAGTACCAGAGGATTTAGGGAAACACTTTCAGTAATAATGGCAAATACAATGCATTATAAACCCGCGCCTCATATAACGTATCAACATTGCTATAAACACGTACCCTCCAGGCGGTAGATGGACTTTGATGACAGCAATGAGATAGTAGGTAGTGTAGGATGAAATCGGGAGGTTTCTCGCATTTTTCTTGGAGTTGACAGCCGGGTGTGCACTGTGTGTGCAGGGTAATGTTAGTGCGAGTGTGAACCAGTCTGTATGAATGAACTAACCAGCAGTGACCTCTCCTGGTCTCTATTTGCAATAGAAGATGGGAAAGCACAAACTTTCTTTCTTTCTTTCTTTCTTTCTTTCTTTCTTTCTTTCTTTCTTTCTTTCTTTCTTTCTTTCTTTCTTTTTGTATTGTTGGTCCACAATCCACCATCACATGTTGTAACCTATTAAATTAAATGCGCCCACTCTCACATGCCCCATCTTTGGTAGACTTTGTTGGAATTATGGAATACCAAACGAGTTGCCCGGCTATTGCAAGCAATAATAAGTTAAAGTTCAGAAGGTTTATGTTTTCCTAGTATTGGTTATGAACAATTGATCCCATGTTCATAAAATCCCTTTAATCTGGAAAGTATGCTATTACATGTTTGAATTTTAGTAGCCTATAGCTCTGGTCCATGGCTCTAATGCCTTCATTAGAGGCTGAGCTATATGTTACTCTTCTCTTCCTGCGCTCATATGAAATGCATGCAGACAATAACCTGTAGCAAAGCATACTTTCCTTAGTGGACTGTGATTGTGGTGGTCAGACTGGAGTACTGGACACACTCTGAGCCCCCTTTGGGTTTTTTTTAGGAAGGCAATATCGGTAGAGGGCGCAGTGGAGTAACTAAAAGTATTTTTCTTCAGGTGAAAGAAAAAATCCCTTTCTGGCCAAAAAGTGCATTTTGTGTGGTGGGGGGCTGAGGGCTCAGAGTGCAAGTAGGCTATTAACACAAGCCGCCGTTGCATTGATGAGTAGCAAAAACGTTCTTTATATTTTCGCTACAGGTGAGAGGCTACAGGTCTGCATTTCATACGAGCGCAGGTCGCAGGAGAGAAGAGTAATAGCTCTAATGAAGGCATTAGAGTTAGAGCTACATTGGACTAGTATATAAACAACACACACGCGCGCGCAGTTCCAGTTTTGGCTGCTCATTTCTTTGTGTTTTGTCATCACTTCCAATTATTCTGTATTCTCTGAGTTTTCTCTCAGCCTACAAGTTCAGGGGGGAGCTGCACACCCCTGTGTAATTGGTTGATTGGTTAATCGAATACTTTATTAACGGTTTTCAAGTACAGAAGTATGATGACCACACAATGACACAAAAGCCCTAGGTGGGCTTAATTGTTTCAATGCATTAAGACATTTAAAGAATATACAATAAACAAGACAATCAACTCTAGCAACGAATGTACAGTAAAGATTTGTACTGTAACTGAACTGTTACTCAATGCAATGATTAATAATGAATAATGTTCATCAATAATGTTATCAAAACCATAATGCACAATGTTTTTAAACCTCCTGTGGATGTAGCCTACTTTATTTTGTACAGCGCCCGCTGTTGCACATAGGCTACTGTCACAATTACGTTATAGTTTAATATGTAGCCTAGCTGTTCAGTTTCTCTTCTGTGCACTGCGACTGCACACACATATGTTGGCAATAAAGGTGTTTCTGATTTAGATGTCTGAATTTCACATAATCATGGAGGGGAATGAAACAATCCATCGTAAATGCCAGTGGCTATATCTCACGTACAACTAAAATAATTTTGAAATGTTAGCGTGAAATATTTATAATAGGCTGCATTACTACATATATATTTACATTAAGTGATTTTTGTTTCAATGAATGGATGAATGAATGAGGCGTTCTTGCATTAACAGTCGTGATGATCAGCGGTACTGAATGCCCCGTGCTGAACGAAAATACCATCTATAGGGTGTTTATCAAACGACATGGACCATAATTGTTAGCAAATACCACAGTTCTCTGTATCAAATAAGCACATTTGATTTTTCATTCGTAATATCACACACCGAAGTTTTTACTGAGCTGTTTAGGTAATTATGGCATTGTTGCCGTGCCTTAAGATTGTTGTTTTTTTGTGGGTCCCACCCCCCCTGGTAGTATGAGAATGGTTCCGTCCTGCAGGCTGACAGGAAGTTGTTGTAGCTGCCATGTTTGGTTGCTTTGTTGTAGGCGCTTGGAGGTTTCCTGCAGATTTTTTTTGGAAATGGAACCGAGCTGGAGTACGTTTCTGTTTCAAGTAAGTTGCCTGCTGTTTCTCGGTTCAACGTGCGACCGTTCGTACAACAAACCAACAAATCGAACGCGCTGAATTCCGGGCCAGGCTGTTTGTCCTTTTAATGTGTAACGTTAGGATCGTCTAGCCAAGCAAAACAATGGTATATGAATCCAGGCTTCCAGCTGTGAGGCTTGGGCTGCATGCACGCTAGAAAAAATCAATTCACCTCTCTCCTTCTTAAAACGGATTCATGCCATGTTTTAGAATGATAAAGGCATTTTTGTAATCGTTTTGTTTATTGGATAAGTAGTCGGGGCTGCGCGTTTTCAAAGTTTTTTTTGATGGATCAAATCAAAGGCTGTAAAAAAAATAATGCGGGATCTGAACAGACGCCGCACCGTTAAATGTTACGCTTAATTTAGAGCGACTTTGTCGTACGAACCCCTCGACAAAAAAATGACGCATTTTCAACTGAAAAAAGTAACTACGCGCCTCAGGTCGACACTTTTTCCAGTTGAAAATAGCGTCGTTTCTTGTCGCTCGACCGACGCGGAGGCGCTCGTGTCATGTTCGAGTATAATAAAGTAGTGGAGCCGTTATGAGCGCGAGCCATCAGCAGCAGTGTGTTTTTCTCTTTGACTGAATGCTTGATCATTCTGCGTGTGATATAATGGATGTAGTGGGCTAACCCTAGCAACACTCACAACCAGACAGTTATACTTTGAAACATTTTAATAGCCAGTGTGTGTGGCTCCGTATATGGCGGGGCTGGTACTTGATAACTAAACCTCATTCCACACAAAGTCCGCAATGAACTTTGCGTTGTTCCTCTGACGGCCGGGGCTAGCGACATTAAGTTTGCTAACGAAGCCGTTAGCCAGCTAGCGGCTAAAAAGCCTGCTGCATACTTCGTCGTATGACTGCGTCGCGCGCCGAAAATTGCAGATCTACCAGCTCGCAGCTCGTCGATCACGCGATGCGATGTGAACTTGTGGGTCTGCTTCTCTGCTATTTTCGCTACAAGCTAGCCTCACTGAATGGCCGTGTTGCATGCTAACTGATTGCTTTCAACTTTGTTCTGTTGGTGGTGACCATGGTGGAAAGGAATTCAAACTATGCACATAATGTTTGCTATAACCCAATCAACTAAAGCGCAGATTTGACCAGAATACAAAAAAAGTACTTTGCAATATGCACATTTTAATTGCTTAAAAACGTTTGCCTTGTTGGCAACGTGAACGTTGAGATGAAATGCTTGTTCTATCCCCATGGTTCTATCACGATTTAAAATTAAAGACTGACATTTGTTTGCCATGGTCGTCGGTAGTAGTACTGTTGTAGTAATAGTTGTAGTAGTAGTGAACAACGGCTGATAACAGAATCATCTTTGATGTTGTCCTCATTGTGGAACTGTTCCCATGGGATGAGCGCTGATTTTGCTTGGTCAAGAAGTACAAACTACTACATTTACCCTTGTCCCCAGAAATTGGCGGAAATGTAATTTCCAATTGAAAGGATGTATCCGTCCCAATAGTTTGCAACAATAGGTATAACTTTGTTGTTGTTCATCCATGCATAGAGATTCATTTATTGTTGATAGTAATACATTGGGAGATCTCAGATGTTGACCAACCATGAGAATTATGCTTTTAATGTTGACTTTGAATGTTTATATTATTAAGTAACTATACAAATTTCAATATTTAGTTATTACATTGTTATGTATATGTTACTGTATGCATGTAATGTATGTATGTGAAACAATTTGATGAATACATTTACAATATATCATAATATAAGATCCTGTTAGTTGATATGAAATAAATTAAGTATTCACATTTGAATTCTTTACAGACACAAGATTGTCAGTGTTCATGATTCGTGTGGGGAATCTGGGGTACATTAGGGAAGGCCTTCAATTATGCGGCCTAAAGGACTGTACGTACACACAAGCTGATCAGTTGCATACCTACTTACTTACACTATATTGTGGGAGGCATTGTGTCTTACCCATTTGCCATAGTTGGCTTAGTCTCTGTAACCAAGACAGTTTGAAATCCAATGGAATGCTTTGCGTCTGATTCATGGCTCCAGAGTGACAAACAACATATCAAATGACAGTTTACAACCTTAAATTCAGAGATGAGTTCAACTGTCTAACAATAGGAAAACCTTTTTATTTATTTAAAGTAGTAGTGCTATCTCTAAATGTTTGTGCCCTGTTCCTGACGGGAATACTTCCAGTGGGTTGTTGGCCTGTACAATTGTGAGTCACACTAGTAAACACCTCTCCCATCTGGAGGCTTAACTCATTGATTTCATTGTTGCTGGTCGCATGGTAATTAATTAAGGATAGACAAATTAACCTTTTTTTACATGACACTCTCCATTCCCAGTTAAAAGAAAGATTATATTTGAGTATTCCTATCTCAAAACTTGACCTCTACTAATCATACCTCTGCTCATTATTACTGTATAATTACAAAAGTTTCACGTGAGCTCTTGTTAACTAAACAGACTTGAGAAACACTGAAGGAGCCTTAGGCTTTCAAAGCAAATAAACACTAAACAGAGGTTTAGATTAACCAGTTTCACCAGTTCTGACTGGTAATGTGTTTTCTCCACCATTTTTTGCCTTATTTTATTTATGTATTTTTAATCTCCAAATTTGGGCTGTATGCTTCACTAGACTAAGCAGGAGAAAAACATAGCGTGATGCAACTGAAGTCTGGAACAGGCTGGAATTTAACTCACAACATGGCCTCTCACGTCATCAGGACGCTCCCCCATTTTGATGTTGTTTATGATAGTGACCCAAAGTTGTCCCATCACATTTATGTCCAAGTGCTCAGCGCTGCGCGAAGGCACAGCAGCCTTTAGGATTTAGGCTGTCCACCTCTGTGGGGCCAGGGCTGCATGCCGTACAACTGTTACTGCTGTTCATAGCTTTCACAAAAGGGGTCTCGGCAGAGTCGGCTGGGAATCCCTGATCCCAACCCCCCCCCCCCCCACACACACACACACACACACACACACAAAAAACATTAGTCAAAAATGACTAATCCTGGAAGGTAGCATGTGTGTGCACACTGAGCAGGTGTTCAGACAATTAGCTGCAGCGCTTTGGTGGCATTCTCAGTGAGTCACTCGGTTCCCCTGGGTCTGTGAGCTTGTTTAGCCGGGTGGTGTGTGGATAAACAATGTAGGCTATCTGCCCTATGAATAGAGGAACCAAATCAGTGAAGACGCACAGGAGGATCTCCTGCTGAGCACAGTGCATCACAGGCCGTATTTGTGTCTTTCACAATAGAGTAGATGAAAGGAGAAACTAGCAGGATTCATTTTTCTTTTCACCCTGTCTACTGTTCAACTGTCTTCCTGGCTGCCTCTCGTGGATGAATGAACCTCAAAGGGAAAGGTCAGGCATCTCACCTTGACCTTAATGCATTTGTTGGTAGAGATACAAGTTATGTCCATTTTGATTGCCATATGTTTAGGTGCCATATGTTAATAGGTGCACTTTTAAAAGACAGCTTTTCTCACACTTTTAGTATGTAGGACCTTGTAAAAAAAAAAAATCAGTCCACAATCATTCATATAACTCCCCACAGAGGCGGGCTCTGTAGCACTGCGTGAGATGAAGTGTGTAATATACTCTGTGGATGTGAGACGTCAGCTGTTTGACGTCAGTAATCTTCTCTCTCGCTGGGGGACCTCTGGTCTGTTTGTACGGTACAGCCACAGCAAAGTTTCTCTCTTAATTGCCAGATTATTTCAGAAGTCTCTCCTGGAAATGCTTTCTAATTTGGCTTTGAACCATGGCTGCGCTAACGGATGCAAGGATCTGTAGTCTCTTCTGTCAGGAGGCTAGATTGTCATTGTTGTTTATTTAAAATAATAATAATGTGGAACGTTGTGAGTTTAGTGAGCTGCAGTGGGAAATAACCATGTCTTCCCAAATTCCCCCAGTTTAGCTGAGCTGATGGCCAGCTGTTAAAACCCTTAGTGGCACTAAGCTGGACCATACCCGCCCCTAATTTGGAAGGCCTGTTTTGCAGTCACATGATGAATCAGCATCATGATGGGATCATTTTTCATTCAACAGAATCTTCTGCCTCTTTGGCATACTTGTGTGTGTCATTAATGATAAAGCAACCACACTACCACAGTATAACTAATCACATCACAGACACATACCCTTGTTTTTATGTGAATTGTCAAGAGGCACTTTGGCCCAATATAATATTTAGGCACAATCACAATTCACAAATGGGATCCAGATTTATAGCATCTGGATGTCATTGATTGTATTTGACTGAATACTGATGGCAAAAAGGAGCATTCACAGTTTTGAACTTCAATTTGAAGTGAGACATTTTTAACCCCAGTATTGAACAGTAACTGTTGAGCCCATTGCGATTATTACATTAGTAAGAGAAGAAAAGTTAATTAAATAGTGATACTGTCAGTTTTTTACCTCTAGTTTCCACATTTAAGTGAGTATTTATCTATCACACTGACGTCTGACAGACTTTAAATAGTCAAGTGACCGATGGCCACTGCAGCTCCAGCATTGCTGCCATTCTGTGGCAGGTGTTTACCTCAACCTAACCAGTTTTTATGTGTTGCTCTTATTTTAAGTCACATGTGTTCATGTGTCACTTGATTACATGCACTGAAATGTTTAGAAATGGCTTTCATAGCATTTGACTAAGTTGTGTTTATTCATATTAACACTTATGATATTGATTAATATTAAATGGGATCGCTAAAATCAAAAATTTCCTCCGTGGTGATTGATCATGACGTGGATGTTCGGTTCTAATTTCTGACTTCATCATGCATCTTGGTTAGAATATTAACGCTTCTAAAGAGATCAGTTTTATGACGGTGATGTAGTAAAGGAAGATTTCACCTCCCGGTTTTGCAGGGAAATGAAAGGCGGGTTTTTTAGAGTAAAATCCTTGTTCTGAATGTATTTATAACCACGTTTTATTTGTTGTGTTTCAACAGCAGGCCAATGAAGCCCTTCACCACCAGCACCACATGGCCCAGAATAGTCTGCTGCCTCTTCTCAATTCTCAAGCTGAGCCAATTGACCAGAAGCCCATTCTTCCCATCCCGCTGGACCAGAAGCCCCCTGTCAGCGCAGCTGAGCTCCATAAAGACCATGGGGCCAATGGTGGTGGTGGCGGCGGCGGTGGACGGCCCCTTTTGCCCGTAGTAAAGAAGGAGCACAAGAGCAAAACGCCATTTATCTGCGGCTACTGCAACAAGGCCTTCCGCGATAGCTACCATCTGCGACGCCATGAGTCCTGCCACACGGGTATCAAGATGGTGTCGCGGCCCAAGAAGACCGCCCAAACAGCACCCACCATGGTGCCCCTAATCTCCACTATGCCACGAGAGAACAGCGGCCACCCCTCGTACATCTCCACCATTGCAGGTATCCTCACCACAGCCACCACCTCTGTGTCCTCGGGCTCGAGTATCATGACGCCGTCCGCAATGGGCAACATGCCCCAGCAGACCACCGTCAAGAAGCCTGCTAAGCTTGTTAAGAAAAACCATGGATGTGAGATGTGCGGCAAAGCCTTCCGTGATGTCTACCATCTGAACCGCCACAAGCTGTCCCATTCAGACGAGAAGCCCTTCGAGTGCCCCATCTGCCACCAGCGCTTTAAGAGGAAGGACCGTATGACCTACCACGCTCGCTCTCATGATGGGGGAGTGCACAAGCCCTACGTATGTCCTGTATGTGGGAAAGGTTTTTCCAGGTAGGCTCAAAGTAACCTTTTACTGTATAGTTCTAGTGAATGGCGGGGGTGTCAGTCAGGGGGTGTCAGTCAAATTCATTGTTGGTCCTGGCCCCGGAATAGGTCAAATGCAATGCAACTTAATGCGGGCCAGACTAGTTGCATGCACGAAGAGCACAAAGCTGCTCTTGTGTGTCTCAGTCTCTGCTATAACTAAATTATTTCACTTTAAGAATTTAGTTTGAAGATTAAACGGGAATCATTACTCTGTCTCTTACCTTAAGCTCTCTCACACCACACCATGTGTCTGTCATGTCATGTAGTCAGTCAGTAGTAGCAAAGTTTCACGGCAGTCGGTCCAACAGTTCCAGAGTTTTAACTGTTCATCACAGGAAGACAAAATGTACACATGGAAAGACAGAAGAGAAAACATAGTCTCTGACCACAACTGTCCAGCCTGGCAGAGAGAACAGTGTGCGTAGGCTATCATCAAAATATGTAGTCTTGCAAGTAGCAACCCTGGCATCTTGTGTGCATGTGTTGCAGTGACAGGGAGGGAAAATACAACAAGAGAAAGACAATTACTGAGTTTTGTAACTAGAAATGATCTTTTGGGCAACTGAGTGGATTACACAACTTTACCATGTTCTTATTTGGAAAAAACAGCCTTCATGTTGCTCGCTTGGTGAAGGAAAATTAAACAAGGATGAAACTTATTTTTCAGCCATAATATTGTGTCCTGTACCTGTCCATGTAATTATTCTCTCATGGATAGTTGGAGTGGATCGCAACAGCAGTAGGGAGAATGTGGCATGGTGATTCCTCGGCTGTCATATAGATACAGAATGGTTGTGGATTATCATCTCAAAATAATTTCTGGTAAAACAGAGGCTGGTTGTGTCTCAGCCGACCTTCCCGTCCTCTCGGGTTATGGGATCGGTTCTGCTGTCGGCACTCGTGCAGAAGCAGAGTTTTTGTAATTGCATTACCTATTTCTCACCTTTTGTGGAAGCTTCATTCAAGGGCCTTTAAATTAGCCCCAGTCAGAATAAAAGCTCTTCTCTGGCAGTGTTGGTAGTAGTTGAAAAGAGGTAGGGATATGCACATCTCTTTCGCCTCATGTATTGATATAACCAGTGCTAGACCAAAATAACTCAAAGCAGTTTTTCCTGCAGGAAAATGCTTTGGCATGGTGCTGGGCACGGGGGGACCTTCTGTCGCGAAAATGTTGATTAATTAATTAATTTGATTAATAAATTAAGATTAATTTGTATTATTGCTCTTGTATTGCTATTGGAGACACTGGGGAGACACTGGGGAGACACTGGGGAGGCACTGGGGGACACTGGGGAGGCACTGGGAAGGCACTGGGGATACACTGGGCAGGCACTGGGGGAGGCACTGGGGGATACTGGGGAGGCACTGGGGGATACTGGGGAGACACTGGGAGGGACACTGGGGAGACGCTGGGGGGGCACTTGGCGGACACCGGGGAGGCACTGGGCAGACACTGGGGGAGGCACTGCGGAGGCACTAGGGAGGTACTGGACATTTCATATCACACACACCATGATTCACTAGCCCCCCCTTTTTTGCAGCTAAGCATGGCGCGATTTATTTCAAGCAAACAATGCTTTTCCCAGAAATTGATTCATAGTAGTACCATACTAGTAGTGCTTACCCAGTCGGCCAGTCCTACCCATGAATCGCTAATAATCTATATTGAGTAATATGAATCAAATGTGAAATGAAATAAAAGTTGTATTTGTAGCTCATAGAACAGGTCTTGTGCTCATACTGAAGTAAACAGTGTGCCCTCTGTCCAGGCTGTGATGTTAGGGCAGCTTTAAGCTTGCTTCCTCCACAGTGACGTGAAGTAGAGACTTGTCTGCTCCATACTGGATTGTGAGAGTGGGGGGACTGGATAACACAACATTGACTCACTGCCATGCAACCATTCTTCTAGTCCGACATTCACTGTCTGGAGACGACTGTCCTCCTCAGTGGGACACAGACTCATACAAAACAACACGATTCCGGTCCATGGCGTCACTGAGATGATTCCACTTGATGGCTCCCATTTGGAATAAAAACTTCCCAGCAGTGTGAAGCTTTCCTGTTGAAGGATCAGCTGCCAGTGCTTTTGACCTTATTAAGTCTATTCTAATAGTTATAATATAATGCAGCTTTAGGCTTCTATGCCATGCTTATAGGTTTACACTAGCGCTAATTATAAGTGATTGTGTTTCCTTAATGTGTGTTGCCTTAAAACCAATTTTATACGCGAGCTCCATAAGTAATGTTTCAGTAGTGAAATTGAGTTTCTTCCTTTTACTCTGAATGTGAAAAATATACACTGTCTGCAAGTAAAAAGTTGATTGCCTCATTTCATTTTAATGAAATGATTAGTAAAAAGTAGTAATAAACAGCCCTACCAATAATGACCTTGTTTTTCCTCTTGTGTCCATATAGACCAGACCACCTGAGCTGCCATGTGAAGCATGTCCATTCCTCAGAGAGACCATTCAAATGTCAAGTAACGGTAAGATACACTGTCGTTAATTAAACATTTCAGCTATAATCTTGGACATGTCCATGATTCTTAACAAAGAATGGTTTTCAGCAGCAAATATTTGTCTTTTACCTATGAAAATGGAATTAGCGGCCCAGGCGGTGGCGTAACCGTCTGGGCACCCGACTGGTAATCCAGTCGCAGTGTGCCGCGGGTTCGACTCCCGAGCCCGACACGGCCTTTACTGCATGTCTTCCCCCATCTCTCTCCCGTTTCCTGTCAGCCTACTGTCTGTCCCTTCAAAAACCAATAAAAGGCGTAAGCCGCAAAAAAATATCTTTAAAAAAAGAAAGAAGAAAAAAAAGAAAAAGAAAATGGAATTGGCTTAGAAGGACATGATTCTAGCCCTTTTCTGACCACTTCCCAAATCAGCAATAAGTGATTGATTTGTGGATCGAAAATGCTGACTTATTAGAATAAAATGTTCTAGTTTTTTTCTAGGCAAATAATTTTACTAACGAATTGGTACCATGGATGGACTTTTGACCTTGTCCTCTATGTGCTTGCAGGCCTGTACCTCCGCTTTCGCTACCAAAGACAGACTCCGTTCCCACATGATCAGACATGAAGGGAAAGTCACTTGTAGCATCTGTGGAAAGATGCTCAGTGCAGCATATATCACCAGCCATCTAAAGACTCATGGACAGTCCAACTTTAACTGTAATAAAGGTATGTAAGACCCAGATTTCAATTCTCGTTACAAATTCTAATTGTATGAACTGTAATACTAGAGTGTATGTTCAAAGTTCAGAATTTTAACATTGCATTCCAACTTGGGGGGTGCTGGGTTAGAAATCATAGAGAAAAAGAATAGAACCGGCACACTCATAATATGCTCCAAATACAATCTTTCCGATTCTGAGCTCTTAGTCAGGTAAAAAAAAAACACATGAAAGGCGCATGAAAATGTTTTTTCATGTACCTGCTCAGTTATTGCTCAGTTATAAATCATTTAGTTGTTTTCAACAGTGTAGCTGTTACAACACTCCTGTCCAACCACTTTGAATGGATGTAAATTGTTTTGTAAACGGTAAATTGTTTTGTATTGTACACCACATCCCACCGTTCAAGACCATTTTTTATAGTGCATAACGAGTTCAATTAGCGTACTAAGGATTCATTCAGCTTGAAAGAAGTGGCTAGCTTGTGGCAGAAATCTGGTTTCATGTTCCACATTTATATTGCTTGAAGGCATTGGCTTGTGTTTGTACACAAAGGAGAAGAAAAGTGGAGCAAATAAAACATGATTTTATATTCAATTACAGCAACAAAGTCAAAGTCAAAGACTACAAATGGCTGAATGTGTTATTTCCAGTGATGCGATATCATCTTTAAGTCATTTTTTAGCTATATTTGGCTACTTTCAATGCAAGACGACAACAATAAAGTATAAATAAAACACTTCTAGGGTAATTTTAAAGCCTACTCTTGTTATTGTGGGTGCCCCCACAGTTTTCAAGTTGCTTGATTCACGTCCTGTATGTGTGAGTGGGGCGTGATTCTTCAACGTTTTTAATTATTATTTCACAATGAAATGATGCATAAATAAATAAAAAATTGAAAAATGAATTGGAAAAAATACAGCACCTCACACATTGGAAAGACTATCAGTCACCAGAACCAGACGGGTTGTGTGTTTTTCAATGAGTGGTTAAAATTGTTACTATTAAATCAAGTAACGTAAAAACGTTAGCCAGACTAAGCCAGAGTAGACACCAGAACAGTTTAAAAAATGAAATACCCCTTTAAGCATAGTGCCAGGATAGATTTAGAAGGTTTTTCTCCCCTGGAATCATACAGTATGTTGCTCCCTTTTGTGAGCATTATGAACAGAACCAATTGCCTGGGGAAAAAGTCTGTTTAGGCAAGGTCCTACAATTAATTAAATTAAATGCAATATAATAATGGTAAAAAAATAATGACAATAAACTTGATCTGTGGGATAACCCATGAAAAAAAAAGTATGAAACCTCCCTGGTTTCTTCCTACCATAGTTTACTAATTTGAACACCTGTGATCTAGCATGCTGTCCTTATCTACTATAATATATTCCTACTGCGTCGTTAGCATAAAGTAACATGAAAATATATCTGACATGATTTCCTCAATGGAACAATACCATCAATAGTGATGAGATTTGGGTGTGAATTGCTGAGTGTCTCTTGCCTTATTCATGGGAGGTTGTATGAGAGCACAAACGAGTTTGTTTTGGACTGAATATTTTCGAAATCGGCTACCCCAGGCATATAGTACGCTTGTATTTAAAACTTATAGATGTTAATTGCATTTAGATTTTCTTCAGCTAATTTCATGCTAGCAATGCATAGAAATATTACATATTGTATGCTTTTAAAAACTATGTTTGGTAAGGCTGCATCTGTATATTTTGTTTCCAAATGTTGCATCAGTATTATCTTCCAAAGTGTTTTGACTGATATTGTTTGCCTTAAAATCCTATAACGATGCTCATAATTTAGTAATGTGTTTTGCCAAGACAACATTGACAGTAAACTCTAGGTAGCTATCCAGTGTTGATTGGTTTTAATTGTATTGACAGCTACAGACTACTGTTTTAAAACATACTTTGGGATTTCTAGGCAGCAACGAAGTCTGCAATTCTGCTTCAGCCATCCCTGTCACTGTTTCCACCCCCATCACCACTACGATGAACCGGGGCAACTCTATAAACCATGCCGTCACCATAGCGGCACAGATGAGCATTGCCACCAACACCGTGAACATCACAACACCAGACGGCCTTCAGCACCCAATCACCATCAACGGGCCCATCAACATTGCTTCTGTCAACCTCCCTCTCTCGTCCATGAATATTGCCCACCCGGTTGCAATATCCTCCCCCATGGCTATGAATATAGCTGGGCCTCTCAATATTATGAGACCCATGGAAAGCATGTCTTTTTTGTCCCAGGTCTTACCCTCTGGCCAACCCTGGTAAAAGCAAAACACAATACAACGGGGAGGTCTTTAAGGGATAATGAAGTAAAATGAGAAACTGGTGAATTACTGATCATTTGTACCTGGAGCCCAACCCTTTTAGACCCTCCTTACTTCATCACAACTAGGGAGAGGAACTCACTGGCGCGTAGCTGCACCTCGGCTGTTGTTAAATCACTGAGAAGCAGAGCAGTTGGCTAGAAATCAGGTAGGATTTATCTTGTTTTAATCTGAAGGACTGTGAAAGCTAGATGTACTGTAGTAAGTTAATGAGTGTTAAAACTGTGATGTCATCATTCCAGTTGCGATTTGATTGATATCGGATAACTCCTAGGAAGCTTCATAGGAAAATAAATAAATAAACCGTACCTTTTTTGAAAATGGGAGTATTCCAAAATGGACTTAAGCAATAACTTGCTACTACGATGTTCCACAAGTTCTCTTGCAAGGCATTTGGGTGTTCTTTTGTATGTTTTTTTTTATCCCCTTTTTATTTTAACACTAGCCTGCTACATATGACTTAATGTTATTGGAATTACAAGTCTAGTAAAAGGGACAGCACCTGTCATTTTTTATTTTTCAGATGGCAGGTATGCTCTTGAGGTACAGTGACTAACTTGTACAGTTATATTAGTGTATTTTCACACGTTGTGCTTTTGTTGTTTAAGTGGATATCTTCTTGACACTTGTCTTTTACTATTTTTTTATTTTATTTTATTTTTTTAAACGAATGGCAAATTTCTTCTTTTAATTTGTCCATCAGCTGTGGTCAATTTTACATGAAGTGAGAATGGAATGTCTTGCACTGAAAGCATATCCTGCATATAGCTGAACAGCAGTATTATCAAAGATCAAATGTTAGCCTTGTTACTTTCCCAGCCCGTAAACCTGAGGGCAATCTACTGGCAAAGCACTGCAACTCACACAACGATCTGGCCCTTCTAGTTCAACTTTTCTTTTTCTCATTTGGTCACCATTTTGATTTAACACTTTATACCCAAGTATTTTTTTTAATTGTTTATCAGTGAATACCCCAACATAATAGTAGGAAGCTTCCACTCAGGAAACGCAAGATGCAAGAGATTTTGACACATGCTCATACATGTATGTGCAGTGTTGGCGTGGCAGACTCTGCCAGACTGCTAATTATGTCCAACACACATTGAAATTCTCTTTATTCTGGCATTTTACATGTGAGAAACTCCTGAGAGTCCTGATTGGCGTAAAACATTTGGCATTCTTGCCAAAAGAATTGCGTAGATTTCACATACAGTATAGCCGTCCATTTAAATATTTTTTTATAATAGTTCCCATACCCTTAACTTGCATTCGATTAAGTGTCCAGATCAGTCTTTTAAGTCTGGATATAGGTGTGATCTTGGTGAGTTGGACTCATGTATTAAGGAAACACTAATGAACGTATGGAGAGTGATTGACAAACTACATGGCTAGTTCTTTTAGGAGGTATGTTGTTGCCAATTCAGTCAGGCACCTCACAGGCTGCAGTATAATGAATTGAAATGCAAGACTTTGCCCATCATCACCTCCACGGGCTAAGGCATGAGTTGCATGCCCCCCCAAAAAAACATTTTAACTGTGAAAACATAAGCTGTCTGAATGCCATTTTAATCCTGACAGTGTTGCAGCTCTGAGCTTTGAGTTGATTCATTGTGTACTGAAAAAGAAAAAAAGGAAAAAAAATGCAATATGCATGTTTTTGTCGTTTCCGAGTTTTGTTTCAAAGAAAATATTAGTGTAACTTTTTGTTTTTATGCATTTATGTAGATACACTATGATAACCTGTTTGCCAAATTTGAAACGATGTGATTCAACATTTCTTGTGGAATTAAACATTTCTTTATTTTTAAGGAAATTCTAGGACCCTTGTGAAGGCAGTTGAATGTATATCTTTGTACAAAACTATTTTAGTTCCAAGGATATGGTAGTTAGAATAGACGTAAAAGATTAAATAACCTTTTATAAAACTTTTGTATTAGAACATTAAGAATGGTAATTTTGTATATACGAGAAGCTAGGCTTTCTGATTAGCAGAAAGGTCAAACATTCCTACATTTTTTTTAAATGTATGTTTGTCAAATTATTACATAAACATGCGCAATGTTTTATGTGCCTTTTATTTGGGTTGTCTAAATAAAAGAAAACTATCAAATGTGTTTCTTTGTACTTGGAGCCATGAAAACGATGTTTTGCACCTGGTTACTATTGTGGATTCAAGTTCTGGGGCAGAAACTGTACTATTGGGACCTGGTCCAAAAGGTGTTTTTTGGCCTATCCAGATTAGAAGATATACAGTATGGACAGTTCTAATAGCATTGGAATATTATTTTCCCCCTGCAGTCTGAAAACAGGATTAATATTTCTGCAATTGACAACCTGTTGAAATGTTTTATTTTCTTGCGTAGCATATGTACAAGGTACATGGATAAGTTTGGTCCATAACAGACAAGCCTCCACAGTATAATGTCTTAAGCTCCAGGTTGTTGGTGACACTGTTATGAGATATGCGTTTTATTGTTGCTGATGGTGTAGAAAGCTTGTCCACAACTTAACTTTTCAGGATAAAAAAAAAAGTATGTAGCAGGAGCAGAAGCTCAAAACATTTTTGTGATTGTTATTGCTGCTATTTTTGCAACTTTTGTTTGACACCAGTAAGATAGAGATGGGCATCAATTTATCAACATTAGAGATATGAGGTTTCTGCCTGATGGAAACCATATGTTCCCTGGCTCTTATTTGTTTAAGTATTGAGTTCACGGTGTAATAATGGTTCTTATTGCTCTCATTCGACAAGCAACGGTCTAGCTCTAGCTCATCTACTGAGTATAAATTGGGCATCTGTTTAGTTTTACTCTTTGTATTAAGTATCGTACACTAGATGGCACAGTCGGTAGTGCTGTCGCCTCACAGCTTGAAGGTCCTGGGTTCGATTCCCGCTGGCGATGCTTTGGGCACTGGGGGTGTGTTCTCTTCTCATCAGTGCCAATACCCGAGGCGGGGTTGGCCTTTCTGTGTGGAGTTTGCATGTTCTCCCCGTGTGTAGGTACCCTCACAACAAACATGCAGTAATCCTGGTCTCTAAACTGCCTCCCCCTGGCCAGCCGGGGTGCCTGATGGAGGGGAAAGGAACTGGTCGGAATAACGTGTTCCTTCCACACGCTACGTCCGGCCGGGTATACTCTTAGTTAGGTAAAGTTAGCTTAAGTTGTGGCAAATCTGCAAAAAAAATGCTTACCACTAGCTTTCTTCACAGATGTGTTCATAAAGGTGTCTACTATCACAGAAACATTTGTTCCAACCCAACTCCCTTGGAAAACTTTGTGACAGCTGCTGAAAGTTGGGGTACCATTATCAACCAATATAAGGCAAAACATTCCAAATTTCATTATACTTTAAGTAGCATGTGACATGTCAAACTAGGGGGTTTTCAAGATTCTGAATCCATTGCAAGCATTAGTTTTGCACAAAAAACACTCCTTTACCTAAAAATGCCCATAGCCGTCATCACAAATGTGAGGAAGTGGCTATGGCCGAATTTAGCCCAAGGAGTATTTTCGTGCAAAACTCATGCTTGGAATGGATTCAGCATCATGAAAACCCCCTAGTTTGACATGTCACATGCTACTTAAAGTATAATGAAATTTGGAATTTCTTGCCTTATATTGGTTGATAATGGTACCACAACTTTCAGCAGCTTTCACAAAGTTTCCCAAGGGAGTTGGGTTGGAACAAATTTGTCTGTGATAGTAGACACCTTTATGAACACATCTGTGAAGAAAGCTAGTGGTAAGCATTTTTTTTGCAGATTTGCCACAACTTAAGCTAACTTTACCTAACTATCTCCCCTGGCAGGTGAAAAGAAGCAGCTTGTACTCCTCATGCATAGAAGGAAGCATTGGCAGAGGAAGTGTAGCGCCCAGGATTACATTAGATAATTGACACGGGTGAAAAATGGGCTACAATGGGATAAAGAAATGATTTAAAAAAAGGTATCGTCCACTAGATGGCATTGTCTACATGTATTTATTCCAGTCCGGTTCATCTGTGGCCTCTGTGGTTTTAATGTTGTCCAAAATAACCTGAATGTTGATTAGTGATCATATAGTGGTGCGGTGGACAGTAACAAAGTACATTACTTGAGTTCTGTAGCCTACTTTCCTTAAGTACTTTTTTATTATTTAGTATTTTGTATCTAATAAGTCAAATATGCCACATTATAAATATAAAAATAAAATAAAAAAATAATTATATATATATATATATATATATATATATATATATAATTTCCCTCTATAACTACAATTAAAACACCTTAAAACAAAAATACATCATATGGATGCACCTGGGACGTATCCTCAGTGATGTATCCAGGCCCGGCCCTTCCTACAGGCCGACGAAGCAGCCGCTTCGGGCGCCATATATATATTTTTTTAATCTGTCCCAACTCTGTCTGCCCAGTGTCCCCCCAGTGCCTCCCCAGTACCTCCCCAATGTCTGCCCAGGGCCTCCCTAGTGACTGCCCAGTGTCCCCCTAGTGCCTCCACAGTGCCTCCCCAGTGTCCCCCCAGTGCCTCCCCACCCAGTACCTCCCCAGTGTCCCCCCCCCCAACATCATACCCCTCACTCAGGTGACCCAGCCGGGGAGATAAAGTCCCGACTTACGTCCCAGTAGCTACCCTCGACCAGTCCCATTAGGGAAAAACCAGGGCCACACAATCCGTTCCTCCAGAACTACTCTGCCGGGACTGGGTATGCGGGAGGATCGCATCAATCTGGTGCGTGGAAGGACTAGGCTCTGTGGGTTGACTCCTGTCCGGGCCTCTCCTACGTCTCACCAGGTCCACACCAGGTGTGTGTGTGTGTGTGTGTGTGTGTGTGTGTGTGTGTGTGTGTGTGTGTGTGTGTGTGTGTGTGTGTGTGTGTGTGTGTGTGTGTGTGTGTGTGTGTGTGTGTGTGTGTGTGTGTGTGTGTGTGTGTGTGTGTGTGTGTGTGTGTGTGTGTGTGTGTGTGTGTGACCTATGGTTCTGACCATGACAATGGAATGTCCCTCACAGTAACATTGCAGACCATGGAGATCTTGCCCAGAAGATTATTTTCACCAAAGAACACAATCAGATTGTCCACGTTCTAATTTAATCTCTTGCAGTGCTGCTGCTAGGTTCACTATACTGTACATGTGGTGTACTGACTGTCCAATAGCATGACAGAATGAACAGCTTAAGTGGCTGGGACAGGATCATGTCCTCAGCTCAGGGAGTCACACCAACAAGCTGTCAATTAAGTGCCTCTATTCTGCCATCACTTTGTGTGCCCACTGCCCAGGGTATCTTTCATACATTGTTGCTTGATTGATTGCCGACACACTGTTCAGGTTTGAATATGTAATTATACAAGGAAGCATCAGAACATGCTGCACACAAAGTAAAACAATAAAGCTTGAATAATTTCATTTTGTATAATAGGTATTTAAGTATTTATTACATTTTTGTAACAAATACAACGTATGTACGCACACACACACACACACACACACACACACACACGACACATCACATCTGAAATATCAAAGGTTTGGCATATAACTTAACATAGCCTACATCATATTTGGCTGTGAACATTTAAAAAAAAAAATACTCTCCCCTATGGAACTTTCACTAAGTCAGCACCACAGAAGAATACACCCAAGTGAACCTGAGGTGTATATTTGATATATTTACACAGACATATTATGCAGTTTTATTTTTTATTCATAAAATATATTTGCCATTTTGCCAACCTCCCCTAGGCTAAAAAGCTTAACAACAATTGGTCATTACACATTATTAGACAAGTTAGTGGGTACTTTTTATGGTCAAATAGTATTGTAAAGTATAGCCACCTCTTGCCCTGGTGAGTGTGGGGTTGATTGTCATTCACTTATACAGAGTAGGCACTCTTAACCCTTGCATTATGGTAGGCTATAGTAGACAATTTTAGATATAGCCTACCATTTAGTTTCAATATTTTCCACTGTATCAGTGCACATCTCCATAGGAGTTTAGGAGCCTTCCACTACCATCTTAGGTTGCATTTTGAATGCATTCAGGATGGTATTCAACAGAACAGTCACTGCATGGGCACCTAGCTGGTATTTCTGCATTTTTTTTTCTCTGTACACTTGGCACATCTGGGCCGAGTAATCTGTATCCTATGAAAATTGCATATTATTGCAAACATATTCAGCATATAGACCCATGGGGAACTCATGGTCAACTATGTATGTTGGGTTTATAGTAGCCTAGAATTGGTTATTTTCCTCCTACTGTTTTTAGACACCAATGTATTTTGCAGTAGCCTATACAACTCCTTTCATTTATGAATTTCATACTTTGTATTACAAATTAAATAATTCACAAACACCTACATTTTTCCCATGGATTTGTTATGCGATTTCCTTGATGACATGATGACATCTAATTTGTTAAAAACAACAAAGGTCAAGTGGCTTTTCCCCTAAAGTGATGAAATTCCAGGCCTTGTTGTCACAATTGTTACTGCCACTATAGTGTATGGCGCGTGTAGGCTACTGTGGTTTGGGTTTGACAGTGGCAACCCAAAGAACTATATTTCCCGAATTGCAATGCGGCCCATCATGTTCCTAACAGCTGACAGACGATAAAAACCATTAAAAACCTACATCTATAGTGATAAAGCTGCCCGCTACGTCAAGTTAGACGTGATTTGCAGAAATAATGCTTCCTGTGTATGTATCAATTTTGGCCAGTCTCTTTTTTTGTTAATATGTTATTTCATGGGAATGGCACAAATTATCGCCACTTTTTGGAAATAAAACACTATCCTACCCAGTTCTGCACGTTGCCTATTTAGATAGGCCACGTGGCCTACCGACAATGTATTAATCATGGTATTAGTATGGTATTAGTCCGTAGTTTTCAATAAAGATGGGTTTTTTTACGGTTAGGCTATGTCGCAAATTCCCAATGCCCATAGATGGCGGTAGTGTGGGGCGCATCGGGCGCATCCGGCGAAAGCCGAAATTACGTTCAATGTAAACGAGAGGGAAAACATGGCGTTCGGCCACAAACGGGATTAAGACACTTCTTTATTGAAAACTACGGACTAATATACTGCACAAGCACCCCGTATGCCTCTCTAACATTCGGATCCTTAGGGAAATGAAGCCTTTTAAAGACTCTTGTAGATTGAAAATGTGACAATCGATTAAATATATCTACGAGACTAAATCTTAGGCTACCCTACCCCTGCTATACTACCCCCAGACCGCACAGTCCCCTGTATTTGTGTGTTACCCCAGCGCTTGCTTCCGCCATTAATGACTCGGATGAATATGCAGTGCCAGTATAAGCGTTTGTTTTACCTAGCGGTTACCAGTAAAATATATCAACATTTGAATGACAAAAACCTTTGGAAGAGTGCCACTGTCAGAGACAGAGTTGCACGAATCCCCGTGCAGGTCAGTCAGCTGTAGACTCGAAATGTTGCTGTTTTGCTGATGTTCACTTTTATTTTGCAAAGTTTAAGCGGAAGTGTTGTTTTCATTCCTGGTAGCTTCACAGCACTAGATGCACAGGCTGAGAGAGAAGAGGCGAGTGTCTCGTCGCTAGTGAACGGGACAGACGACAGATCAGACAAGACGAGCATTACTGGGACTGGCAGTGTTTTGGACTTGTACACCGGGCTGCCATCGATAATCCTTCTTTGATACATTTATAGTACACATTCTGGCTGCATTTGTAGCATTCCAGATTGGGACTGCAGGTCTGGGAGTCTGGGACGTGTGTTATAACTTGCATTCTAGACCAGTGCGTCGCTGGTGCATATGCATTTTGACTCTAGCCCTTCAAACGGTGCCCAATGCTGAGGAATGGATGGTGTGTGTGATAAAGGTGGAAAGATGGTCGAGAGCGATGAGCAGCCGGAGAGGGAGAGCCGCGGCAGTGGCGCTGCAGCGATGGCCGCGCTACATCAGTGCGAACTCATCCAGAATATGATTGAAATCTCCATCTCCAGTTTGCAGGGGCTACGGACCAAATGCGCCGCGTCCAACGATCTCACACAGCAAGAAATACGCACTGTGGAGGTAATTTATGTTTATAAAAATGTGTAAAGCACTGAAGCTTGGAGCCCCTTCATGAGAAAAACGCAAAACGTGCAGTCAAATTGCGGAGTCATGAAGCCTGTGTCCTCAAATAGGCTGGTGAATATCAGCTGCAAGCAACGCGAGGCGCCCGAGTGTCACTGAGGTGCTGAGCATATATTTTGTATGGTAGCCTACAATATACTGCAGCCAGAAACCCAAAATAGCCATTAACTTGGGCTCAATTATTTAGGCTATACATTATATGCATGACTGCAAAACATGCAAAAATGTCAGTGACGCCTGATTTGGTTATTTCTGTGTCCTATAGGAATTATTTGACAGGAACCTACGGATAGTTGCTACATTTCCGTTTTTGTGTTTCTTGCGTTATTTTATTCAGAATTTTGCATAAATAAACTATTTACAGATCACCATTTCGCATTTATACATTAAAGCCATCGACACCTTTTCAACAATTTAAACGTATAGACATCATCACACTATGAGTGTATCAATTCCTCCACCATAACAGACACTCGGACAATAGTGTTGCAATTGCTGCTATTGATGTTGATATTGATGCGCTGATATTCTGTGTCTTTGATCCGAATTCAATTCAGTTGTATATTGGGATGATTTAACATTCGTTTCCCCAAGAGCCCAAGGGGTTTATGGCCTCAGCCTATCCTACTAGCCTACACTTAGGCAATAAGCGTGTGCACTATGGGAGAAGTCATGCTTGGTAGCATGCTGGGTAGTGTTGGCGCAGACATAAGCTTATGATGCAGAAATCGTATCCTCACTCGGCCCTCAAAGGCGTCACTATAACCCACTTTATGCACAATTTGGATGCATTGATTTTTGTGTGCATGTGCTTTTTACCTCCCTGGATATTTATAGTCACACATTGTTTCTAAAATAGCTGTAGAAGTGAGATGACTGCAGAATGTTATTAGTGATGAAGCTATGGTATAGCAGGCCCTACTTTTGCATGAAGGTAGCGTGAAGGTGGTAAGGAGAAGAGTATAGGCCTACGCCAACCTTTTCTGTTGTTGATGATCCATGTGCTTGTACGAAGCTCACTGTGAAATATAGGCCTATTCTATTCTAGAAGCTTGTCTTGACAATGTTGACATAACGGATAAGATAGTTTGTGTAGGCCATAAATAAGTGATATAACAATCAAATGTCAGTTGACGTTGTAAGGGTGTTTTTTATATATAATAGGCTATATTTATTTTGGCTATGTGTAAGCCTTGTTCTAAAAGTTGTTGTTTTTTACCAAATGAATGCTCACTAGTGATTGACCGGAGGAGGGTGTCAGTTGCTTTAGGATACAGTATGTGCCTCATGTGGTGACCCTTTCTAAATAAGCCCTGTGTAATCTATTCAATATCATCATAACTTATATGTCTGATTAAAGTCTGAATGCTCAATCAGAAATGAAGCACCCAATATTCAGGAACAAAGTAGTTGACCACGATGTTCCAGTGTTCCCCTCTTTTTTTAAATCGGCTCAGCAGGCGATTCATCTGGATATGGCAACATAGTTTCTCATTTAGGTATAGGCCTACAGTTTTAAATTCTGTTTAATAATGCCCTCAATGTTTTGGACAGGAGTAAATTATTGGTAATTTTCAGATGTAGGTTGGCATGGTACTTTTGTGATATTTTATGAAAGTCACGCATTACAAATTGGCTTTCATTTTGAAGAATGTAATTTGAACTACTTTGTAACACACAAGCCCATATCTGCATTAACATTATATATCCCTAAAGCATTTATTAATCTGCTTATAATGTTTTATAATTATTGTTATAACTACCACTCATAAATACTCATAATACTTCATAACAATAATCATAACGGTATAAAATAATATAGTCTGTTTACACTGTGTAAAGCACTCATAACTTAATACTCATGACACATAAGCAGTGCATATGACTTAAGGTCAAGTATCATAATACTTACTTCTTAAATGCTGATCACTCAGATTAATTGGATCCTCTGGCCAGGATTATAGTGTATTATAATTATCATATAGTTATAATACAGTATAATCATATAATGCTTTATAATCACTGTAATGCATTATCGTATTATTATAAATATACGTCATGGTAAGTGGCCATTGGATGCTTTAAATAAAGTGGAAAAGACTTGGCATTAAACCTAAGTGAGAACCTTTTTACTATGGTGAGAACACACAAAATATTTCTACACCTCCAGGAATGTCATTACTTTACTTAAAAGCACCCAATGACCACGTAACAATGACTTATAATCATTGTAAAATATGTGATTGTCCAGCAATTATTCTTATTATGCTTATGCCTAATTATTACTTGACCATATACGTAATTATAAAATGCTATATAATATGTTATAATTATTGTCATAGCATTTATGAGTGCCTATAACTGTAATTGTATTGTGTTATACACATATAATGCATTATAAATATGTTAAGATGCCATTATTGCATTAATTTCTAGGAAGTTAACTCTTACCATATAGTAAACACAAATGGGTCTATCTATGGTGCTTTTGATTTATTTATCCTTCTTTGTAATAAAACTATTTAGCACTGTGCATGGTGTACACACATTGGAATCCTTCATTAGCAGTGGTTCTAGCTCCCACTGTCCCTTTCACTAGTCTGTGCAGAGGACTCGACCCGTCTGGGTGCTTTCTACACCTGGTCATCAGTCTTCATGCGGTGTGATTCGCCACTGATATGAAGAGAAGGACGTGGTCTGGCCGTAGTGACCGATCACTTCTTGGAGTGTTGTTTTGTATGTGCGTTTTGTTTAAGCATCGGCCTGCCAGACAATAGCCAGGCCATGCTGGCCTCACAATTCGCTTGGGAACATAAATAATCAGAGTTCTCTACCAGGTCTTCCTGTAAATGTTTCCTTGTCGTGGCTCTTTGATCTGCCATATTCTTGCAACAACTCCTTGGTGCAACCTGTTGGTCAGGCTGTCCAATGAAAGTGTTTGCTGTGTTGTGCCAGTCAGAGACGGTTTTCTTCTCTCTCTCTGTCTGTCTGTCTGTCTGTCTGTCTGTCTGTGTGTGTGTGTGTGTGTGTGTGTGTGTGTGTGTGTGTGTGTGTGTGTGTGTGTGTGTGTGTGTGTGTGTGTGTGTGTGTGTGTGTGTGTGTGTGTGTGTGTGTGTGTGTGTGTGTGTGTGTGTGTGTGTGTGTGTGTGTGTGTGTGTGTGTGTGTGTGTGTGTAAAATCATTTTGGTGTCCTGTAGGCTTCAGGATACTCTGAAGAAGGCATTTTGTGCCAAAACATTGGTCATCTTAAAATAAAGTATTTGCACCGTGAGTTGTGTGACCTCTCCTCTTTGTTCAAGTTTGATCAAGCCGTGGTCAGCACCTCCCCACTATTGGTGTGCGCTCCTATACCTCTTTGTTTGCTTTGGTGTCCTTATAGGCTCACAGCTCCCTATTTACCTGTAATGTTTTCTCGCAGCTGCAATGGGAAGGAAAAGTGACAATTTACCAGAGATGTTAGTTCTATGAAGAAACTGTTCTATGAACAATATGCTTCATAAACAATGTTGGTGTAAGAGATTCGCTTTACATTCATGGAGCTATTCGTAGAGAGAGCATAGGAGACAGTCTAGTAGTGTGTGTGTGTGTGTATGTATGTATGAGAGAGAGCGGTTGTGTGCATATTATTGGGGCATGGGATCTAGTGAGAGAGAGGCTCCAACTGGAGCAAAAACTGTTCAATGAACTTAAAGGCTTCATAAGAGCAATGTTGGTGTAACTACAAGATTAGCTAAAAATATATGTTTTTACTACGATGCAAGTTATACAAGTACTGTGACTCCTGTCATTATTACTTTGTCGGAGTTGGGAGTGGGTGAGAGAGAGTGAAATTTGCCGGTCTGAGTGTGGAGATGGATATTTTTTGTCGCTCTTCTCAAATACATATTAATGCCTATAATGTACTTAAGACACCTCTTGTCCGAGCATCAAGTATGATATTCCAGTGGAAAAGACATTTTACTCTGTGTGTGTGTGTGTGTGTGTGTGTGTGTGTGTGTGTGTGTGTGTGTGTGTGTGTGTGTGTGTGTGTGTGTGTGTGTGTGTGTGTGTGTGTGTGTGTGTGTGTGTGTGTGTGTGTGTGTGTGTGTGTGTGTGTGTGTGTGTTCTGCAACTACACCACCAGTGTGTAGAACCTTTATTATTATTTTTGTACCTTTTACTTTGTAACTTGAAGAAAAGCTTGATAATAAAGATGACGACGATAATGATGACAATAGTTATAATAAAAATAATACCTAATTACATAATTACAATAATAAATATAGTAATTATTGTGGGCTCGAGTAGCGAGCCTACTATTGTTAGCGTACATGTTTATTCCTTGCCCCGTTTTCCTGCTGGGCTGTGACTGTGATGTCATGTGGGTCAACCAATAGTAAGACAGATTTGTTCTTTTAACAAAATATAAGAAAATCTATACATCATACATGATCATCATACTGTACTTAACGAGCTACTCAAGCCCACACTGTTTCTTCAGGAACAGTATTTTCTAGTTATTATTCATATTCTTCATTATACATTACACACACACACACACGCGCGCACGCACGCACGCACACACACAGTGAATTCCTGAATTTGACTTTAAGTGTAACATTGATTTGACTGTCTGCTGTTGGCTGCCATTGTTTTGCCTCTCTAATGCTGAATAGAATAACTATTTAAATTCCTTTTTCCCATGTTTTTGTTATTTTATTTCCGTTTACTCTGGTTGGTGTGAAGAATCTCTGCACAAAAGAACAAGAGTTATTTCACTCATTCTCTCATTCTTCAGTGGTACAACTAGGAATCAGCCCAGTGGCAAGTTTGAGCCTCTCTGGTTCTCTATTGAAAGAGTAGAATATTTTGGGAGCGGTTCTAGTTAATTTAGTTAATTCATTTTGGCTAACTAAAAGTCTGATAACAACTGTTACTAACAAAGGGAATAGTTAGCACAGCAGATGTAAAAAAAAAAAAAAGAAGAGACAGGCTGTAGTTCCACTTATTCAAGAAAATTGGCGACCTTCGTCAAGCCTACCCAATACCATAAAAAACTTCAACTTCAATCCCGCATTTTAGGGATTTGAATGTAAGAAAAGGGCCAATTCAGCTTAGCAGGTGGTTAGAAACTACCAGACTGAAAATCTATTACAGGCGCCTATATCATCCTAATGTAGGCTGCCAATAGAGCGTCGCAGTCCCGCCCCCTTTCATGGCGACGCCAAGCCCAGGAAATAATTCCCAATGCATTTTTCCCATAGACATTTCAAAAAGTATTTATTTAAAGACCTTTTAAGCGTCGTACAAAGCCAACTCGAGTTGTGACAAATCATGACAATAAAGTTGAATAAACACAATATTTTGGACCAAACAAATAATTACAAAGAAGAAAAACAAGAAAAAAAGTCTTCTTCTTTCTAATTATTTGTTCGGCCCGAAAAATTGTGTTTGTTGTCATGATTTCTCACAACTCGAGTTGGCTTTGTACGAGGCTTAAAAGGGCTTTAAATAAATACTTTTTGAAATGTCTATGAGGAAAATGAACGGGGAATCATTTCCTGGGCCCTGGTAGGGGGTGGGACTGCGACGCTCTATAGTGAATATAGTGCCTCTATAGGAAGGCATTTAAAGGTTTTCAATGAAAAGCCAAAGTCAGAAATAAACAATTTATTCTTTTTGAAGTAGGGGTGAAGCCCATCTGATATCCTGTAACACCATTTTAAAACCACATCCTATGTAACATCACTTTCACTTCTTCCTAGAGTCCTTCTTGGGTTTCCAGTTGCGTTGGTACCACATGGCTCAAATAACGGGTACGGTCGCCCCAATTCCATCTCGCCCCAGCTTTTTTCCGCCGACCTCACACCGACAGCTCAGTGCGGAGGTTCTTGTATTCTTTATTTTGTTTTACTGAGAATAAGGTTAGAAATAAGTTTAGGGTTAGGGTTAAGTTTAGGAATAGGGTTAGTTTTACTGAGGTTAAGGTTAGGAATAAGGTTAGGTTTAACCGTTTAAGCATAATTTACTTAGATTACTTTAGGAATACCAGGCAGCGCTGTTCCGCCGGCTGTACGCCCGGGGTTGTTTTGTATTCGCTCAAATCAATGTTGCTGCACTAGATCTCAGTTCTAGGAAGAATGAGAAGATCCGTGTACTTTTGGCCTGTATAAAAATCAAATGCATGCATGCCAGGTTTAGGTGGGATGTTAGCAAAACAAAACTCATGTGCGGCCTAGAGGAGCATCTGAGCATGTGCAGCACTACAAGTCTTACACCATATGCGTTTGGGAAACCGGGCCATTAACTTTTTAGTATCTGTACTTTAGTACTTGTATTTTGGATATTATATTGTACTTTTGATTCCACTACATTTCCAGGAAGGGGAAACATTACTACATACATTACTAGAGTATTTACTTAAGTTACACTGATTAACTTTTTAAGTTTTATATCTGCTGTCTGAAACCAGAGACAGTAAAGATGCACAGAGCCACGGATGGGCTTTTTCGTCACCATAATCCGCGTGTACAAGTTCATTATCCATCCATCATCCAACCTCATTAATTATATCATCCTATTTATAGATCCGCACCGACCGCACCACAGGGATGCAAATGGGAATCTATATGGATACAAACAATGTCACTAACTGCGTAACAGCAAGCCCAAGTATTCCACCACTTTATCACATTGCAACTTTTCATAAAACATATCCAGTGGTCGGCAGGGTTAAGAACTTCACTAAATCACAACAAAGTTGTATTCCTTCCTTCTTTTTTATTTTGTTTTAAATTCTCTGTTAAGTTTCTCTCTCAGCCTGAAAGAGTCCTATGCTTTCTGTGCATAGAGGGGCGGAACACACTATCGCTGTAAACCGACGCCATCTTCCTATTGGTTCACCAATCAATAAGCCTGCCTCCCCGCTCCCCTCCTCCTCCCCTCCCCAGTAGAACGCAGTGGAGAATACTGATGTCACCACATTTGGAGCGACGCCCGCTGCACAGTTATTATCGAAATACAAGGTTTACTCCCACTCCTATGCTACTTTTCCTGCTCGGCTCGCAGGTTTATTTTTCCCAAAAAATGCCTGCGGTTTCGAAGGCTACTCTCACTATAGCTTCTTTAAGTCTAATGTGTTGTTGTTTGGAACATGAAGGACCCCTTGCCGGAAAATGCGCAACATTCTAAAGGTGCTTATAACCACGTCCTGCTTCTCTGGGCAACACGGAAGTGCTCAGCATCATGAACCCCCCCTAGTTTGACATGTCACATGCTACTTAAAGCATTATGAAATTTAGATTTATTTCCTTATAGGTTGTTAATGGTATGGTGATGGTCACATATTATACCAATTATGAAAATTGCTCAACATATGCAAGTTAGCATCCGGCGGTTTCTACCCCCATTAGGGGTGTGCTGAAATATCAATATGGCGATATATATCGATACGTCCTCCCGCGATAAATAATCGATATTGATTATTAAATCTTTTTTTTTTTTTTTTTTTTTAAATTTGAAATGTTGTTCATAATGAAGTGATGAACAATATGTTTAGAAAAGGAGGAAATGACAGCTAAAATAAAGCAAATCCCACTCAGATTCCACAGCAACCAGAAGTACTGAATTACTGGATGGTGATTTGTCCAAAGTCTCCAAACAGCTTTGTGGGAATACAAAATGCTGCATTTTTTCAGTTCCAAGTATTTTGTAGTTGCAGATATCGTGATATATCGTTGATGAAATTTCATACAATATATCGATATATCGCAAATATCGCAATATATCGAATATCGTGATATTATTGTTATAGAGGGCCTAATATCGCGATATATATCGTATCGTGAGGAACCCATATCGTCCCACCCCTAGTACCCATACTCAACATTTCTAACATAAAACTTTGGTGTACTTGCCTGGGTTCACATTCTGGCAAGTGTGCATATTCATAAAAACAATTACTCGACACACATGGGCACATCAGAAGGCAAATTGTAAGAGTACATATCAATGAATCACTTCCTTTATACCGATAGTACTCAAGTGTTTATAAAAACATGTACTTTTGAAAACTTTTAAAAGCAAGTACTCAAGTACAACTTTAACTTTGTACTTTGTCCACAACTGACTGTGGTTTACCTGTGATGCCTTGTGCAGTTTCGCAGCAGAGCTGAGTTGCAATGAGAAATATGACCACTAAAGAGCCACATCAATTGAATCCACGTGATGAGTTTGACTGAATTGTGAGAGGTCAAAGTGGTTGTCACACTTGTGATGCCAAGGGGCATCAATCCTATACTGCACTCCAGTGCAATCAAGAGCGGCTTGAACTCACATTATATTCTCATTGGGAGAGCTTTATTATTCTGCTTGAACAGTATGTGTTTTTCCCCCCTGTCTGCCATGCGAGTGAGAAGATAATGGTACTGGCCTCTCACATGGAGTGTTAACTGGTACTTCTCTTTTCACATGCTAATGCCAGTTTGTCTGATGTGTTCTCTCTCTCTCTCTCTCTCTCTCTCTAACGCTCTGTATTTTAGTCTGTCCGTCTCCTTGTCTTTGTTGTACTGCATGTCAACTGTGCATTGCCATGTCCGTATTTACTGCTGTTAACATGGGGCCATAAATAGATTGAATTAACATAATGCATGCGAGTGTGATGGTTCTCATAAATAATTTCATAAAGCTAAACCATACACTATATTAGCCTCTCAGTGCACATTGCACACACACCCTGAATTATGCTCGCTCCATGTCAGTGAATACGGTTTGCAGCTGTGTGTTGTTGACTGTCTAGCTAGGAAAGCATCATTGTTTTCTTTACTTGCGGTGTTGGAAAGAGTTCTCCGGCCGCTCATGGTGTGAGCTATTGTGGCTGGGTCTATATTTAGACGTCTTTCTTCCTACGCATATTGAGGGTTGGTTGTTAAAGAAAATCAAATGACGCGCAAAGAGCTTCTGCACAGAGGAGGGTCGGGAGGGATTGAAAGCCAATCAGCTGGGCTGCTTCTTATGACACGGCAACCGCTGTGTCTGTGTCTCTGTAGGAGGCCTCCGAGGAGACAATGGAGAATGTGGCTCAAACAAGGCTACAAGGGAAACACAATGCTAGTGATTGTAGCAAGTAGCAACAGTGGCACCGTGGCTCTGTTTTCCCATAGGCAGTGTAGCCAATGGACCTGGACTGCATGATGTGGAAATCAGGGTGATTTAACACAGCCTTATGAGCCTTTAGCCTTGAGAGCTATTCCTACGCAGACTGAGGATGAGTTGCTTTGTATCCTGTAATTTTGAGGCTGGCTGTATTTCTATTTTGGGAAAGGGGGGGGGGGGGGTGGATTGGCAGGGCTCCAAATGACAGAGTATTGCATGGTGTCCCCTGTTGTAAATGCTTAAATGTGCTGGGTGTTTGCAGTTCTGATTCACTGTAATTTTATCTTTAGTCCTAGATATCCCAAATATGAAAGTTTGTTCATTCTCCGTCTGTGTATACCAATGATTAGTTCCTTGTACAGTCTGATTCATGTTCACCCTATTTAACCTCTTTATACTGTGGCTGTTTTGAAATGTGCTTCCAGACAGATTAATCTGTCTCTATTTTCCTATGCCAGACATGGCAGTAACATAACCCACAACACTTGACAATGGCCCTCTAATTGAAGTGATGAGGCTAATGTGAAGGATGTGCACAATCATGAATGCACACAATAGATGTTATGTTCAACAGTATTTCTATGCTCCTGAATGTAAAGTTTCAGAATAATGTCTGTCAGAATCCTGGGTCCATGTGTGCAGGGCCATGTTAACATCATTATGGGCCCTATAGGCAAAGGCCGATCAGCATACACAGTGAGCAGTAAGCTAATAATGCCATTAAAGGACCACTTCACCACTTTTCAATCTTCTTCTTATAACTGGTCCTCAATGTTCATGATAAAATACCACAATCTTTTTCTGTGTCTGATAGGAGGGCTGTCGGCTGTTCAGAAACCCATCCACCAGTGACATCATCGTTAGGCAGATAATAAAAAAAACATGTAGGCCTATTTAAATTTGTATTATCGTGAGAACGATGGCTTCCATTTCCAGAATGTATAATAATAACGTGCATCCGTTAAAACTGCTTTATAAATAAGAGTTTATAAATAGATGGATAGATGGCCGTCTTGTGACGCTATTTATTCATATTTTTTACGCAAATTTAGAAGTTCATTCACGTGTCTAACTCACCGTTCTTCTCCACCTCCCTCTCTCTCTCCCTCTCTCTCTCTCTCTCTCTCTCTCTCTCACTTTAAAAAATCACACTTGTGTGAAGTGAGGGTCACTCTTATCATCAAAATCATCATACATCACATTCTGTGCTCAGCCAATCAAATTATCTAAACTTTGGTACACACAGACGCACAAAGCTGGGCATAGGAGGGACTAGCATCCCACAAAAAATAAATAAAATAAAATAATTTATACATTTGCCAGCATAATGGTAAACACCACATTGTATGCACCTCAAATCTCTGTCCTTGCCTGGCCGCGGTCGTAGAAGTGGGATGAACAGGTTGTGGCTGAGATGGTGACCGTCTTCGATACGGTGATCGTCGACTACACATCGCTTCTAAGTTCTCACACAGATCCTAGAGAGAGCGCTCGGCCACCCGTGTCCCCTTAGCTGACTGCGTGTCTGTGCGCTCGGCCGTCTGTGCCTTAATATGGAAATGAGGGGTGATGAATATTGACGATGTCATCGCCTGTGAATGGTGGGTCATGCACTAGTTTATAGTGCTAAATACAATGCTAAACGTGCTAATACAATACCAATAGAATTATTCCCATACTATGTCTAGGGTTGCAAGATCAAATCTCTCTGTAAACTTCATCTGCGTCTTCTGAAGCCCATCATCATCATGTTGTTGTTGTTCAGACATGGCTGCCAGTTCCCACCTGATGTTGTGTGGGAGTCCTGACTGCTCCAGACCATATTGAATAACTGCTAACTTGCATAATGTTTTCAGGTTAGGCCTCAAGTCTAATATGTACATGGTACAGTTTTGTTTGCTTCCTCCAAAGAGGATATTATGATCAACAACAACACATCCAATGGGATGAGAGCTCAATGGGACATTCTCCTCTTCCAGTTGCATCTGTGTGCAGCTTGATCCGGTGCAACGTCACTGTGTTGAAGACGCGATCCTCAATATGATCACCGTGCCCTCCAAAGGAGTACACCTTGTTCCCCACCATCACAGTAGCTACAGCGGGACATTAGTGTGTCTCTGGTCGTCATGTCACTAGCATGGATGAAAGTGGATTGCAAATCCTCGCCTCTCCAGGTCGCGTGCACGCATCTACCTGGGTGACAGCAGACTGCTGGGCGAGCACTGGCGCTTTGGAATGGGGATGGGGGCATGGCGTTCCAAGCATTCCCGTGCAGTCCCAAATCACACATCACTGGACGCGTTTCTGAACTGCCCACAGCCCTCTATGACTGAGACACAAGAAATCACACCTGTGTGAACTGAGTGGTGCAACCCTGTGTGCAACGGACCCCCGGGGACCCCCACACAGTAACTCTGTCATTTCTCGACTGTTTCGGACACGGGACGGCTCACCGGAACCGGGCCGCCCCCCTGGCGTGTTCCTGGTGTCTGGATGTTCTGGGGACCCCCCAGGGACACCAACACGGTAACATTTCTCATTAGCCGGTTCTAATGAGAAATGTTACCGTGTACTTGCACCCCGGTACCGTTCCTGGGGGTCTGGATGTTGAGCACAGTACAGTACAGTAACTATAACAATAAATGTATAGTTGCACCGCTCAGTTAACACAGGTGTGATTTATTTTTATTTTTTTCTCAGTACTTTGTCTTTCAGTAAAAAGAAAATGGGCATGGGTATTTTTCATCCACCCCACGACAGAGAGATAGGCATTTTTATAGTTTGCCTGTGCATAAAAACGGCCTTGCATGTGTGGAGACTTGGGACAGGAGATAAATAGTAGGGAAAGACATAACTAGAAAATCTATTGTTTTCCAGCAACAAGCAACACAGCATAGACAGTAAGTAGATGGGTAGCCTCCCTGTCCTCCAGGCAGGGGCAGCCCCTCCTCCTCTCCAGGAGTCAGCCCCCGCTGATGATAATGATGGAGGAGGGGTCAGCACTGGCCATTGTCTGGAACAGTCATACACAGACTTTCAGCTTGCCAGCCATACAAAGCACCACAAAGCCCATGTGACCTGCTTAGCACTTCATCAGGCAGGCCTGCCTGACACCCCTCTCCTGGGGAATTGATTTGTTTTATTTTCATGAATCAAGTCTATGGCACTGAATCATGAATCAAGTCTATGGCACTATTGTTGTTGTTGTTGTTGATTATTATGAGGCCTCACAAGGTTTGGAGACATTTTCTTTGATCACAGAGCCCTCAAAAGTGCCTATATGACCAGAGATACAATTCATATTTGATTTATATTATGACATTACAATCACAACTATTAATCACAATATTTAGATTTAGGAATCAAAATGATTTCTATTGTACTTTGCATGTAAAATTAACATCTCCACTAATATGACCCACAGTGGGCAATGAAAGAAAACATGCCACTATCACTAATGTGCCAGTTTTCTACTACTACTATTATTTATTGTGGAAGCTGAAATCATGATATCTTCTGTTGCACAATGGATTGTGCAGGCCTATGAGAGGATTATTTCTAGGTCACTGTGCTGTGGTCGTTCAGCCCCATGTTGGTTGTGACACTGGAGCCACCAGATAAAGGCTTCTGTGCTCACGTGGCCCTTTGTGCACACTGATAATATTGTCTGCATGGATGTGTGCTGTTTGCCTCTCAGATAACCCTTCCTCAGACTTGTGCTGTGTCCTGCAAGAGAAGAGCAGGGCTGCTTTTAGAACACTTCTGGGTTGAAACTTGGTGACTGATAGCCTGTCCCGATTAACTCAAGGACATAATAAATACATTATTATCATATAAAATATATGGGACCTGCACCATGTCACAATGCAGAAGCAGAATTTTGTTGCCTTATTCTCCCGACTCGATTGCTAACCTACGTGACCGATTTATTTCACTCTGAGAAATACAAACGGACTATTACGAGCCTGGGGTCTTCATGCGCATGCACACCACTGTAGTATTCTCTGGAATAGAACGCTCTTGCTCAGTTCGCAGATAGGCCATGCTATCCTTGGCAGGTGCAACAAAGTGTGTGTGTCAGCAGCAGGCTCCACGAGGGAGACTTGAGGAAACATTGGAGCGATGGATGCTGCTCCCAGTCTGCAGTGTCAGCCTCCCCCCCACCCCCCCGCTGACACGACTGGCTGGCTGTCGCTCATCTCCTCACGGCATTAGGCCGTTGCCATGGTGTTGTTTAGCGGCGCTGACAGGTGGACTCTGACGCCATCCACCCTCCACCCCCACCCCCAGGCCACATGAGTCGACAAGAGCCGCATTCTACACTGCACCAAAAATACGATAATATGCAAGAAGGCCACAGGGGAATGATTGCCTATGTGACATCTCAGTGGGTGCACTGCACGCAGACTGCACACATGCATGCACGCACACACACACACACACACGCACACAGGTAATCACTTTTTGGGGAGATTGGGTTTTTATTTTTAAAATGCAATCCTATCTACCTCGTGTAGATGAGATTGAGTGGAGCGTTGTGGATGGTGTGTTTATAGCGGCTATAGTTATCCTCCAATAGAGATGTGAACATTTTGGTTCTATTTTAGGGCTGTATTATGTCAGAGCTCTGTGTTCCACATGTACGGGAAAATCCCACTGAAAACGCTGCTGACGACTCTGAAGTGAGGTTGCTAGGTAACCTGACGTCACCAGACTGCACTAGTGTGTGGGGAGGTAAAGTGGAAGGCTTGCTCATTAGCCACCTCTTGAGCCTGTGTTACTGCTAGCTGTGCTAAGGCACATTTCTGTACACATGGTATTCAGGTGGCTCATCATCCAGATCAGAGGTTCTCCAACCTTTTGATTTCAAAGACCCCATAACTTTGAACATATACATACACAATTACACATGAGCCCCTTTTGGGTCCATTTGGTTCCATTTGTATACACTCAGAGTTACAGACTTCCATTTTGAACCCTCTCCAGAATCCCTTAGGGTGCACTTCGTGAACCATTGTTTCCAGACATTCAAAACTCTGAATAATGTTGTATGTGACCATGTAGGAGGCTTCTGAAACTTGAGCATCATAAACAAAAGGCAACTCGTTGTTTATTAGTAAATTGTCAGTTTGACAAGTCATTTTTACATTAACCCATCCAACTGGCGTATCTCGCAGTGCTTGCATCCATACTAATACACTATTTTATTGAAATCTCTTTATAAACTGTGACCTCTAATAATTCACAAAAATAAGATAAGTAGGCAATGAGACAAAAGAAGTAAACAAAACTACATAAAGTGATTTTTGCCCCACAATTAAACCACATCATTATACATTTTATCCATATGAAACTTACTGTACAGGGAATGAGGGAAAGCACGACAATCAAGCCAAGCTATGTTGATGTGCACTACAGGAATATGATACACATTATGGACAGACCTACAGTTTTTAGTTTTGTTACAAAATGCTGTGTAAAAACACATGTACATGGACATGAACCAAATATCCACAAGCAGCCTACAACAGTTGTAAAAAAAGCTCTCCTTATTGGCTAACCTAAAAAGCCAAGGTTCAAACTCCAGTGAGGTGACACTATGGACACAAAGGAGACTGAGGAGGATATGGCTTTACACTAAGGCTCTGTGACTGTTCTCTAATGTTTTGCACATGAGAAAAACATCGACTTGACAAAGTTTTACTGTACATTTTTACCCCTCCTGTAGGTCAAACAGGACATCCCATGACGTAACTAGTCAACATGCTTTGACATGATTTTCTCAGCACCTCAGAAGGGTTCTAAGGGTTTTCGTCTTCCACCGGACCTCTGAGGTCCAGAAGAGGTCCATCCTTCTGCCCTTCCTTCCAATATCTTGTCAGGACTCGAGTATAATATCCTAGAGGGCGTAGGATGACCACCCGTAGTACTGTATATGGTTATATGAAGGCAGTGCATCACATAGAGGGCCTAGGTCCCGTAGTACTGTATATGGTTATATGAAGGCAGTGCATCACATAGAGGGCCTAGGTCCCGTAGTACTGTATATGGTTATATGAAGGCAGTGCATCACATAGAGGGCCTAGGTCCCGTAGTACTGTATATGGTTATATGAAGGCAGTGCATCACATAGAGGGCCTAGGTCCCGTAGTACTGTATATGGTTATATGAAGGCAGTGCATCACATAGAGGGCCTAGGTCCTGTAGTACTGTATATGGTTATATGAAGGCCAGGGGTGCCCAAAAGGTGGATCGCGATCTAACAGTAGATCACAAACTAAGGCTGTGCAGGTAGATCACATGACATGTGCCTTAGGAATATTTAATTCAAATGGTGGCATCTGCCACTTGAATTAAGGTGACTTGATTGATTGACATCAAAAGGGTCAGCTCAAACCCACAATGCAACAGGCCTATTTTGTTTTCAAGAGTGTACAAAAACATTGGTAGCATTACAAATTAATACAACAAACCCCTACCTATTCCATTTCTCCCGCTCTTATTTCGCATTCCAAGTGCATTTGTCTTATATGTAAGGCCAGCTCCGGTATTCCAAAGCCCCCTCAGATACATATTTAAACTATTTTCAGCAATGGTTTAATAGATTTTTTGGTGGGTAGATCTTGTTGAGCTGGTCATTTTGAAAGTAGCTCTCAAGTCCAAAAAGGATGACCACCCGTAGTGCTGTATATGGTTATATGAAGGCAGTGCATCACATACCAACTATAGTCACTGTGATCCTACAGTAAAACCCCTGTTGCAAACACTGCGTCATCCTGTGGTGTACTATGGATTGCCTTGTAATATTTTTTGCCTTGTTGTCATATATTTTGCCTTGTTGTTATAGTTACATATTATGCCATGACTGTTTTACTGATTTAAGGGATATTTCACTTTCAAAAAATGTTTGGTAGTTTTATCTTCTACTTAGGCTTTTGGGAGTCCCCCAGACAGTTCTGAAGTTGCTCAATTCAGTATTTAGATATTTGATATTCTTATATTTTTATCACACATGCCCCCTTTCTCTACAAACCCATTGTAACTTCAAACTGCATTTTAAACGTGATAGATTAATCGAAAACACCTGGTGACTCCTACTTCTCTCCTGTGAGGGGGGCGTGTTATTTTTGATTACTTTTTTCATATATATTTTTCTTTTATTTTGTATCATTTTTTCATTTTCCCCCAAAAATATCAAAAATAAATGATTAGTAGAGCAGTCTCCACCAGAACCAAGGATGGGTGTTTTTGATGAATTTATCATGGTTAAAATGGAGTTTGAAGTTACAATGGGTTTGTATAGGAATTGAGGGCGAGTCTGATGAATATCAAAATATTGAATCAAGCAACTTAGGTCTGGGGGGCTCCTAAAAGCCAGAGTAGATGATCAAATGACCAAAACAAGTTTTGAAAGTGAAATATCCCTTTTAGACAAACAGGCAGGCAGTGTCATGGATTTATTTGAAAAGGATACCGGTAGTTAATGTTGTCAGTACAATTACTCAAACTGATAGCTCTTGAGTGTAGCTGAATGAGAGCTGTTAACATCTATTCAAATTGAGAGCCTCTTAGCCTTAGCTTAGTTGTTAACTTGTTACCCAAGGTGACATCCACCACGCTTATACCTGTCATCTCTTTTATTCTAGGTCTCTCCATTTGAATTTCCTGAAGTGGATATGCTTTTGTTAGCTGTCACAATGCTGCCTCGTACATCCCAAGGCCACTTCTCCTCGGTATCGCGTGGTTGTGTGTGTTTACGTGTGATGTGTGCGTTTTGTGAATGAGCGCATTCAATGAGCAGGGAAAGACGCACGCTACTCATTGTTGCTCAAGCACTTGAGAGGTGGCTGCTGGTTGCGAGCTAACAGATGCTTCGCATCTGAAGCCGCTGTAGCCTGCTCAAGGCTGGCTGCTGTAATGGACTCTTTCAGATAAGCTCAGAGATAAGGCGACACACTATACGGCAGTGTTGAGCTGCCCAACACGCGCCACTGCAAACCAATACCATGGTGTTTGGCACCATGGTAGTGGCCCGTTAGTGACCACCTAGACTAGAGCCTATGGGCTATATCTTGAGCCACGCCGCCACCCCTTATCCATAAACTTTACTATTTTGAAAAACATTTTAAAATAGTTAAAATAGCTAATCTACAAGCTCACAATGTGTCAATGTAGTACGGCTAGTTGAACTATTTTTAAATGTTTTTTAAGATAGTAGAATATGGCAAATAAGTTTAGGGATAAAGGGTATGGCGCGCCCAAGATAGGGCCATATGGGCTCCATTTTCGTCACCGCTAAACCCCTTATCCCTAAACTTCTTTGCCTTTTTTTACTATTTTGCAAAACATTTTTGAATAGTTAAAATGGCCAGTCTACAAGCTCACAACGTGTCAATGTAGATTGGCTAGTTGAACTATTCCAAAATGTTTTTCAAAATAGTAAAAAAAGGCAAAGAAGTTTAGGGATAAGGGGTTTAGCGGTGACGAAAATGGAGCCCTATGTGTCTCCTTACACCGAACCAGACCAAAGTTGTTTGCAATGACAGGCATCCTAGAGTAGGACTGCAATCTTACTAGTAGGACTAAAAATTAAATAAAAATAACATTACATTTCAGCTCTGCTGAGTTCATTCTCTGCGGAGCATAATTGTGCAGAACAAGTGTCATGGCAATCCGCCCATTAGAGGATGATACAAGCCCAGCTTTTGTGCAAATTTTGGCCAAAGTGTCGGACGGCAAACAAAGCGTGATGCATTTCACCACCACCAGTTCATGTTTTACAGTTGGTTTTACTCACAGGCCCTAGACCTTTGATGTGGAAAGACCCTAGGTAAAGGGGCAGTCCTGTTCTTGTGTCCTTAGAACATTTCCTATATCTCGTATTCGGGCCTTTTATTTGATTGCCATGTGCAGTTCAATCTTTTATATTAATCCTCCAGTGTGTGGTCATATCGTAGTAGGCATCGGTTGAGTTGTTTGGTGTTTCTCTGCCCCTTTTAATGGTCTTTCCTCGTCGTCCTTGCTCCCATCACACAGTGGTCCACAGCCCGCCGTCTGAGGCTTTGGTGTCAGGCTTTTGTTTAGACGGAGTGAGCGCACTGCAGGGTTGGCCATGTCCTAGTCATGTTTACTGATGCATCCCACGTCATGAGAGAGACTGCAGCGATGGCCTTCATGGAGGGTTTACTCATTAAAAGTGCTGATTAGCAGAGGCAAACATGGAGAGCAGGACTGGGGGCAGGGTTGCAACAGTGAGCGGCACAGCTAAATCCTGAGTGTAAAATACAAAACAAAACAAAAAACGTGGTATAGGGTGAATTCACAAAAGGATTACGCAGCTTTTACAGGAATTGTAATTCTCAAAGCCAGGTTAAGCAAATGGCATCTTGATCTCGCCAATGGGCTTTGACCTTTCTAGATATCATCTATCTGGAGATGTCCACGGCAAGATTACACGGAGCGAAAGAGGAAAACATTAATATTTGGTCTAGTATTGCAGATTTGGTCAAGGACATGATTTAGTCTTTATTTTCCTATTGCACAGTGGTAGGAATCTTGGCACAGGTGTGCATTTTGTGGCATCTTTGGTCCCGGGGGGAGGGGTGTGTGGGATTGTTTGTTTGTTTGTTGTTTGTTGTATGTGTATTACTTGTTTTCTTTATTCATTCATGGTGTTAACATATTTGATTGTGCTATTAAAAAACATTGGTGTCCGGGTGCTATTTGCACATGAGTAAATGAGTTAATGTGCATACATTTGGCGCCATATCCTCATTGCAAAAAAGTTCCATGCTCAAATACCAGTAGCACTAATAGCCATGTTTTGTGAAAGAGGTTGAACGTATGGGCCTTGATGCTCCGTTTATTAACACTCCCCACGTATTCTATAGAGATTAATTATTTTTTGTAAGATTTGTTTTTGGCTTTCTGTCTTTATTGATGGATTCAAGTGAAGATTGACAGGAAAGAGGGAGAGAGGAGGGGAGAGACATGCAGCAAAGGTCGTCATGAACAGGACTCGAACACGCAACGCGCTGTCAGGCCAGAGCCTGTATGTGGCATGCGCCTGGACCACTAGGCCACCAGGCACCCCTATAGAGATTATTTTGACCTCATAATATGTTGCAGTTAAAAACTGTAGTTTTGTCCAAATTAAGTATCATTTTGCAGGATTTAAATTGCCCACAGCTTCCCTACATACTGTATGTACTTAGATTCACCAGTAAGTGGTGGTACATAATAAGTGATGAGGGTGGTCACTGCTCAGGTGGGCAATTCAGAGTCAGCAGAATTGGTACTCTGTAATCGGCCCAATTCAACCACTGTTTATAACGGCAATGTTATTAAGTCCAGTTGGTATGAGCACAGCCCTTCTGCTCATACACTGGACTTCAGTGTGGCATGGTAGGCTATTATTTTTGGACAAAAGAGCTATGTTTGAGTCCATTTGCTCTAGTTTAATACATAATTACAGTTTTGATTACTACTATGACATTTTCCAGTTTCACTGCCAGCAAAACCTGGGCAAATTGCACTCCATTACAAAACTTTAAGGACAGTGATATCATTAGCACAGTATCTTGTGTTGATCAGACCTTGAGACGGGGCAGATTGAATTTGTGATGCGTATCTTATAGTGCTATCAGCGACAGCAATCCATTCTTTGTGAATTCTTCGCTCAGTAATTTTTCAGAGTGCTACCCTGAGCAGACAAGCTCTCATCTCCTCCTCTCTCTCTATTGCCCTATTCCTCTGCATCATCAGGAGAGCCACTGTAATGTTGAGATGCTGCCATGGCATCTCGGCAGGGGAGGAGGTGGGGGACAAGAGAGGCTGGAGGTGGGGTAGTTCCTCAGAACTGTGTTAGGGTGGCGTTCTCTTCAGCCGTTCAGTTAGCACCTGGGGGCACTAGAGTTGGGGCGATGTCGCCTTCAGATTGTCCAATCGGCACTGCGTGAGATCATCAATGCCAAGTGGGGTGTTCCACTTGGAGTAGAAACGGGGTGGTTGTGTGCTGTGTGGTCGACCGACACAGAGAGAGGGAGAGCTTTCGTGAGTATCATCATCTGTGAAGTTTAAGCCTAATGCTTTATAGTAGCATGGTTGTCGCTTGCCAAAAAGAACAGATCTACAGGCTGGCTAATGTAGTGCTATGGGCTTCAGATATCCTCCTTATAGAAACAAAAACTTAATACAAAGTATTGCATCACGGTGCGCTGTGATCTTGTAGATCTGGTATTCATTAAGCATAACCTGAACCTGGGTGGGGAAGGGGGGTGGGCAGGAAGTTGGCCATAGGGAAAACAAAATATCCTACTGTGCACAGCTCTCATTGACTGCTACAACCACACAGCTGGGAAAGGAGAAAACTGAATGTAAACCAAATCATGACTGTTGGAAATATTTCATTTTCTGTGATGTGAATGTGTATTTACAGAAATAGATTTCTATTGTATCAAAAGATTAATGGTGAATTCAGTGGATGCTTAATTTCCTGCTTTGGGGGGGGGGGGGACTAGCGCATTAGTATCATTTTTAGTCCGTACTGGGTGGTGCGTGGTCCATACTGGGTGGTCCTGCTAGGTGGTAGTGCTAGCCTCACACTAGCTCTGGTCCATAGCCTTACTGCTCTTGCTGCCATATGTTGCATTAAGGCTATGGAACTGATTGGCTTCCTGCCTCGCATGAAATGCAGACCAGCCTCTCCTCTGTAGCGAATATAAAAATAATGTTTTACCTACTCACCAATACATAGACGGGTTGGGTAATTAGAAAGTCTACTTTCCTTAGTGGACGCACTTTGAGCCCCACACCACACGTATAAATCAACTTTTTGGCCAGAAAGAGATTTTGTTTTCACCGGGAAAAAGTAAATAATTTGAGTTACTCCACTGCGCCCTCTACCGATATTGCCAAGAGAAAACCCTCATAGAGAAGACTTTTCATTCGGGTGAAAAAAAAATCTCTTTCTGGCCAAAAAGTGCATTTATACGCGTGGTGGGGGGCTCAACGTGCGTCCACTAAGGAAAGTAAGCTTTCTAATTACGCTACAGAGGAGAGGCTGGTCTGCATTTATGCGAGCCCCGGAAGTGGACAGTAACATAGCTCTAAATGCGACGGCATTAGAGCTATGGACCAGAGCTAGCCTCACACGCTGAACTTTGCATCTTCCAGGGCTTTGGTGATGTCACCGCGGTTGCTCGTCATCCGCTTCAATGTTCCAAAGACACTTGGTTGCCATGCCAGCGCAGCAGACACCCTCATGAGATGGCCAGCTCATTGTCCTTTCCATGTAATAATAGCTATTTATATCTAATTGACAGCACTGCTTACGGGTGGGGTGGGTTGTTAAACAAACCCAGTCTTATTTATGAAAGACCGAGCTGGGAAGTGGATGGAAGGAGGTATCAGGCCATTATAAAAGAACGGAATTCTCATTTGTGTGATGGAAGTAATTTTTGTGTCAAGTTGGCCTTTTCGCACACTTGGGGGAAGATAATATGGCAGCTGGTGTCATGGGCAGTGATGAAACCCGGATAGGCTTGGATGCATGGCCCTCTTAAATAAATTGAAGGGAACAATTCAGTAAACTCAGTCATTCTATTTCAGACCTACCATGAAATTGTGTGCAAAGCTTAAATATTCACTGCGGTGTCTTTGCAGTATAAATAACCTATGATGTTTTATTTTTGCATGCCCAATTGCCTTAGTTTTCACTCACAGGTTGGCTGCAGGCCACATTGAATTTTCTGTCGTGGTCAGGTATACCTGCCAACACATAGAGGTGTGACACATATCCTCAAAGCCAGATATCCTAAAACTGTGGTAACCAAATGTATGGAGTTTCTTAACATTTTCTTCATGAAATTACTGGAAAAAAAATCATTGAAGTTTGAATGTTTTTTTTAAAAATGTTTTGAAATAATAATAATTAAAAACAAAAATGTAGGAATCTAAAGGGACCCATACAAATGTGTCCGCAACCCACAAATAGGTCCCGACCCAGCGTTTGGGAAACGGTGCCCTAAAATACACATCCCCAAAGATGCTGCCCTAGTCTGCGCTTTGTCATGCCCCTCCCAACTGTGTTGTGTTCTCTGTTGCCCCCCGCAGGTGAAGCTGATGAAGTACATCTGTAAGCAGCTGCAGTGCAAACAGAAAGTGCCAGAGACAGAGAGGCCCGAGGCCCTGGACAGTTATCCACGGCTAGGCGACTGGCTTCGCATCATCAACCTGCGTCCTGAGCTCATCGAGGTGGGCCAGCAGCGTGTGTGTGTGTGTGTGTGTGTGTGTGTGTGTGTGTGTGTGTGTGTGTGTGTGTGTGTGTGTGTGTGTGTGTGTGTGTGTGTGTGTGTGTGTGTGTGTGTGTGTGTGTGTGTGTGTGTGTGTGTGTGTGTGTGTGTGTGTGTGTGTGTGTGTGCGCGCGCGCGACTAACAGTGGTTCTCTGTGTTTTGGTCGAGTGTCACCCGGTGTGTCACGATGACATGGGCAAATAAGTCTGTGAATTACGGGAAAAACAGATGACTTGTTGCCATCAGAAGTTAGTCGTGCAGTGCATCTCAGAATATCATGCTTGTTCCTGAAAACAGCTACACTTGGATGCTTTTTGTGTTTTATTGCCAGCTATTACTAATGACGAGAAACATAATAATTATGATCAAGTAATGCAAATCATAACTAGAAATGCACTCTGTCGAGGTGCCAACTTGCGCGTTGCACACAAGTAGTTTTCTGAAGCCTTATTGGCTCTCCTGTAAGTCATTCATCAGGGTCAGCTTCATGTTATAGGTAACATGTAAGTCAAATTACAATAGATAATACAAAATATCTCATTTAAATAAAGGTAGTTTTGGATAATATACCTTGCCTTTGTAAGATTTCTGGGTCACATGAAAGAATAGCAGACTTCAGGAAAGAAGCAAATTCGTCCAACACAGGTTTTTGCCATACATTTCAACCTGTCAGTTAATTGTGGTTGGGACTTGAGCCTATTTTATTCTCAAGCCTACAGTACATTGCTGTGTCACTCACTGATAAGAACTGAATTGTGAATTCATTACGCTCCATATATGGCCAGACCTCATCAAATCCTGTACACTGAAGACACTGCCCCCGCTGCCACCCTTAGATCTCCATATATGGAGCTGACCTGGTCTGACATTCCATATGTTGATCTGACCTCATCAAACCCTGTACACTCAAGACACGCTCCATATATGGCCAGTACAGAATTCATTCCATATGTTGATCTGGCCCCCCATGTCAAAGCACCAGTGCTTGCCCAGCAGTCTGCCGGCCCGTCACCCAGGCGGATGCATGCACGCGACCTTGACCTTTAGGGCGAGGTCGCTTCTCGCCCCGACCTCGCCCTAAGGGTGTCTTACTGGGTGTCAACAAAATATATGTTCAGTTAGGCCCATCATCCATGGCATACTTGTACTGTTCTCTAGAGCTAGACTCAAACGTGGCTAAAATGGATCATCTACAAGCTCACCTGTCGCATCATTGTGTTACATTTTGTATTCCTTTATAATCAATTGAATCAATCCGTTCAATTAACATTGTGTAATTGAATACTCATTCATTTTGTCTCTTTGCAGGCAGTGCCAGTAAAGCTGTCCCTGGATGCCTTGCTGCAAATGACAGGTTCTCAGGTGCGGGAGATCATGAGAAGGCTAGGCTCCAGTTCAGAGGAGTGTGCCAGGCTCAGCACTGCCCTCTCCTGTCTCAAGAGTGCCACTGAATCAGGTGTGTGGGAAATGTTCCAAGAGAGAGAGAAAGGCCCAATCTCAATAAGTTCACCCGGTACCCTGAGCACTGAACCCTCACAGACTTTAAGTAACGTCACTTGCGGAAATGAGTGCGAGGGCTTTAAATGTACAAATAATTATGATATGAAGGACAGAACATCTTTTCTATTCTTTCCTCTTTATAACTATTTTCAACGTCTTACTGTGCTTTTTACTCTTGTCCACATTGTTGGGGAGGCATTAAGAACAAATCATTTCACAGTTGCCAGAACTTGCCACAGCTGTATTGTAAACTGTAACAAAAATCTTTAATCTTCAAATATGGTAGTTCGACCATAGATATTAAACTAGAAATGCACTCTGTCGAGGTGCCAACTTGCCCGTTGCACACAAACAGAGCGCACAAGTACTGCCGACCTTACGATCAGCCCCTCTATAAAATATATATATACCTACCACCGTCAACAGCCAATGTACATACATACATACATACATACATACATACATACATACATACATACATACATACATACATACATACATACATACATACGTTACCTTTTACCCACCCAACATTGAAACATATCTTAATTACGTCACCATCAACAGCCAATTATAACCACGCATACCATGCATACCACTTTTGGTCCAGTCGACCACTTGTTACTTGCGCTCTGCTTGTGCAAGTAACAAGTAATAACCAGCCGGCCACAGTACTTGTGCACTCTGCTAGCTCATATTCCATTTGTAATTAAATTAAATGGTATCAGCTTAAAACAATAAAAGGACACATTGTTTTGCATTTAGCAAAACAATGGTAGAGCTCTGTCAGCACTTTGTTGTAAAACTATTTTATATCTGGAATTAACTGGAATTAATTTGATTTCAATTAATAATGTTTTCTAAAGTTGGCAGCTCTTTATGAAGAGAAGCTGATTGTCCAAATAGTTTTATGACATGGTATTTTACACAAGTCTCGTGTTTGGAGATATCTTGCGCTGGGGCTAGACTGACGACTGTAGACATTTGAAAACTCCGGGAGTGTTCGGATATTAGTTTTCCATAACCGACGTTCTAACCAATATGCCCATATGGGTATATAGACATCAGGGATCTCCATATATGGGCCACAGACAGACGGGTACAACAGGTACAAATACGGGCCACTATGACTCAGACATATTGGTTAGATCAGCAGTGAGACCTAGGTTAGTTAACTGTAGATGTGAGGGCTGCGTAGCGGCCTGAACCTCTAGTTTTGTAAATTTGCCCAATAACAAAGAAATCCCTCCTGCTCCAGGTTTTGCTGTTAAATTCAAATCAATTTATATATTTTATTTGTATTGTACGATGTTTTGGATTTATTTTTTGCTATTCTGTCTCTCACTGTTGAAATAAAGCTTCCATTCAAATTATAGACTTATTCAAAATGATAGAATTATAGATCTTTCAGTGGGCAAACTTACAAAGTCGCCATGGGATGAAACGATTATTTCCTTCACTGTACGTGAGTGCGGACGTTGAGAGCCTCTCATCTGACCAGTCACTCTTGAGTGTTTCTTTTTCTGTGTTCGGCCAGGAGACGATCTTAGGGACGACGTAGCTCGGAGGGACAGTGGCTCCCTGCTCACCGCAGACCAGCTGACCGCCATGGGGGCTCCGCTGCGTCCTCACAGCCCCTCGCCGCTGGCCCGCCCGTCCACCACGCCGTCCACTCCCTCCACCCCCTGTGCAACTTACCCGCACCCCCGCTCGGGTTCCGTTTCAGCCGTGCCCACGGGCGAGGCGCAGGCTCCATACATCTATGGCGACAGCCCCCTCACGGATCCGTTCCCCATGTCCATGGCCCGTGTGGCCAGATTCCATGGACGCACCTCTACTCCGCCCATAACACCGCCCTCCAAGAGGCGCCATCGGCTAAAACCGCCGTGCACCCCGCCACCTCCCTCGCGCAAAGTGCTTCACCTGCTGCCTAACATCACACTGACCCGCAGCAAAAGCCACGAATCCCAGCTGGGCAACCGCATTGAAGACCCACCTGCCAACAAGTAGGTCCACATATGACCTAATTTCTACTTTCATTGTCAATGGCAAATATGGGACGTGTGGGGAAAGCCAACTCGAGTTGTGACAAATCATGACAGTAAACACTATTTTGGACCAAACAAATAATTACAAAGAAGAAAAACAAGAAAAAAAGTGTTGTAACCTGCCGTTTTCTTCTTCTTTCTAATTATTTGTTCGGCCCGAGAAATTGTGTTTGTTGTCATGATTTCTCACAACTCGAGTTGGCTTTGTACGAGGCTTAAAAGGTCTTTAAATAAATACTTTTTGAAATGTCTATGAAGAAAATGAACGGGGAATCATTTCCTGGGCCCTGGTAGGGGGCGAGACTGCGACGCTCTATAGAAGCATACAGTGAGCCCTTACCATGGGTTCTAATAGAAGGATACAGTGAGCCCTTACCATACTGTAGGTTCTAATAGAAGCATACAGTGAGCCCTTACCATAGGTTCTAATAGAAGGATACAGTGAGCCCTTACCATAGGTTCTAATAGAAGCATACAGTGAGCCCTTACCATAGGTTCTAATAGAAGGATACAGTGAGCCCTTACCATGGGTTCTAATAGAAGCATACAGTGAGCCATTACCATGGGTTCTAATAGAAGCATACAGTGAGCCCTTATAGGTTCTAATAGAAGCATACAGTGAGCCCTTACCATAGGTTCTAATAGAAGGATACAGTGAGCCCTTACCATGGGTTCTAATAGAAGCATACAGTGAGCCATTACCATGGGTTCTAATAGAAGCATACAGTGAGCCCTTATAGGTTCTAATAGAAGCATACAGTGAGCCCTTACCATAGGTTCTAATAGAAGCATACAGTGAGCCCTTACCATAGGTTCTAATAGAAGCATACAGTGAGCCCTTACCATAGGTTCTAATAGAAGCATACAGTGAGCCCTTACCATAGGTTCTAATAGAAGGATACAGTGAGCCCTTACCATGGGTTCTAATAGAAGCATACAGTGAGCCCTTACCATAGGTTCTAATAGAAGCATACAGTGAGCCCTTACCATAGGTTCTAATAGAAGCATACAGTGAGCCCTTACCATACCATAGGTTCTAATAGAAGCATACAGTGAGCCCTTACCATAGGTTCTAATAGAAGCATACAGTGAGCCCTTACCATACCATAGGTTCTAATAGAAGCATACAGTGAGCCATTACCATAGGTTCTAATAGAAGCATACAGTGAGCCCTTTCCATAGGTTCTAATAGAAGCATACAGTGAGCCCTTACCATACCGTAGGTTATAATAGAAGCATACAGTGAGCCCTTACCATAGGTTCTAATAGAAGCATACAGTGAGCCCTTTCCATAGGTTCTAATAGAAGCATACAGTGAGCCCTTACCATACCGTAGGTTATAATAGAAGCATACAGTGAGCCCTTACCATAGGTTCTAATAGAAGCATACAGTGAGCCCTTACCATACCGTAGGTTATAATAGAAGCATACAGTGAGCCCTTACCATAGGTTCTAATAGAAGCATACAGTGAGCCCTTACCATACCGTAGGTTATAATAGAAGCATACAGTGAGCCCTTACCATGGGTTCTAATAGAAGCATAAAGTGAGCCCTTTCCATAGGTTCTAATAGAAGCATACAGTGAGCCCTTACCATAGGTTATAATAGAAGCATACAGTGAGCCCTTACCACAGGTTCTAATAGAAGCATACAGTGAGCCCTTACCACAGGTTCTAATAGAAGCATACAGTGAGCCCTTACCACAGGTTCTAATAGAAGCATACAGTGAGCCCTTACCATAGGTTCTAATAGAAGCATACAGTGAGCCCTTACCATGGGTTCTAATAGAAGCATACAGTGAGCCCTTATAGGTTCTAATAGAAGCATACAGTGAGCCCTTACCATACTGGAGGTTCTAATAGAAGCATACAGTGAGCCCTTACCATACTGGAGGTTCTAATAGAAGCATACAGTGAGCCCTTACCATACTGGAGGTTCTAATAGAAGCATACAGTGAGCCCTTACCATAGGTTCTAATAGAAGCATACAGTGAGCCCTTACCACAGGTTCTAATAGAAGCATACAGTGAGCCATTACCATACCGTAGGTTCTAATAGAAGCATACAGTGAGCCCTTACCATGGGTTCTAATAGAAGGATGGATGAACCAGCCCAACAAGCATGTCCTTGACGGTTACATTTGAACCCTTTCAAGACTTAACCCATTTAGGCCTGACGTCGAAAGAAGCAAAGATTTGAGTTTAAATGTTCACTCTGTAATAATATATATTCAAAGATTTGAGTTTAAATGTTCACTCTGTAATAATATATATTCAAAGATTTGAGGCACATTTTCACGATTTTTCAAAATAGCAGAAGCAGACCTACAAGTTCATAGCTATGAGCTAGTAGATCTGCTATTTTTCAATAGCTAAAGTATAACATAATGCTTTAAAACCCCAAAAGGGGTTCCTGCCCAAAATGGGTTAAAGCCTCACTACAGTGTATGTAACTTTTTTGTTTATGAATAAAATGACATTTTGTCCAATCTGTATGGTAAGGTATGTTAGAATATGACTTTTGCAGTGGTTGTTTTTGTACCCCTGCTGTTCTATTGTCAAAGGCCATGTCTCACCCTAGAAACAGGATCTTACACGAATTTTGTACATGAAAGCCGGCTCTATTAGCTCAATGGTGAACATTTCAGCACTTAGGAAAGCAGGTTCAAATCCAGGGTAGAAGAGGACAGTTACATAGCTGCTTTAAGCTAACACTGGATTTGACTGTGCCGGGCTTATGTAGGACATACAGTACAGTATTTCATCTCACAGTCACAACACTGTTATTATAGACAGAGATTTTCTCACACACACACACACACACACACACACACACACACACACACACACACACACACACAGTCGCACATACACACATGCGCACACGTACACACACACAGACAAGATCCTGTTGCTCTTTTGCTCTGTGTATTTGACTGGGAGTAAATCCCCCTCCACAGAAGAGATTATGAGTCAAAACAGGAAGCATTTCCTAGGACTAATGCTCAGTGGTGGTAAGATACACACACGCACGCACGCACGCACGCACGCACGCACACACACACACACACACACAGTCACACACAGAGACGAGTGCATTTTCTCTATAACATCTGTAACATCTGGTCCATGTATGGCAAGCTTTGCTGTAAATTCCTGTAACATAACTAGACAGAAGTAAACAGGTGTGTGTGTGTGTGTGTGTGTGTGTGTGTGTGTGTGTGTGTGTGTGTGTGTGTGTGTGTGTGTGTGTGTGTGTGTGTGTGTGTGTGTGTGTGTGTGTGTGTGTGTGTGTGTGTGTGTGTGTGTGTGTGTGTGTGTGTGTGTGTGTGTGTGTGTGTGTGTGTGTGTGTGTGAGATATCTTTTGGGGCCCTAGGTGAAATTCTTTGCAGGGCTCTCGTACATATGCACACTGTACACTCATATTGTTTCACTTTTTGCGGGGGGCCTTTACAGTTATGTTATACTGTAGCAACTTCACACCAGAAATGTACACATTAGCCTACATGTCTCATGTAAATGGAAGCTAGATGTTCCACAATAACTTGGCCCATGTTGTTATTGAATAACTGTCTAGAATGCTCAATACTGTTGCCTTGTCAATATTAACAGTTTGACGGCATAAAACGCTTTACCCGCTATTTAATCAAATATTCTACGCTGCCGAGATTGTTTTATTACCTTTGCAGCATACGCCGAAGTATTTGTGCTTTCGATCCGTGAAAAACCGCTAGTAAACACTCCCAGCATTTGTTATTGAGCCAACAAAAAAGCCACTTCCTTGATCCGGGTCTCAGACAAAGAGCAAAGCGAGCCAAGATTGTCCCTACCCCCTCGTTCACTTGCATTGGGCTCAATTTCCCAGAAGCCGAATTAAACACATTAAACAAATGTCGGGTATAGCGTTTTACGCGCGGTGGAACCCTGGATTAAACAATTAGCGGCCGTCAAATGGCATTTCCCTGATATTCTCTATTGTCTTCATTGTGAATGTACATGCCAGTTCATACTTTATTTTGAACTATTTTGTATACAGGACATTGAAAGAACGCAAATAGAATGAACACCCTTCGTTTAGCTTAGTTGTATTATACAGTATTTAACTTCATCCTCTTACAGTATGCTTCACTTTCACTATTTCTGTATGTTTTCTTCATTCTCTTTCTAGATTCTTTCTTTCCTTTCTCACACCCATGAGGATAATTCTGCTGCTATGTAAATGTCATGTCATGGATGTGCGTTGTCTTCATTGGTTAGAATCGTTTGGCCGATGGCAATGGACTCTCGCCCAGATAATTATGTTTTCAATCTTCTCTCTCAGTCTCAGAAATGTCATCTACATTTTGAACGTCAGTGTCATGTTGAAATTGGATGGATTTGGATTGCAGTCGGCGTGCTCACCAGACCACACCACATTTTTAAGACCATGTACGCTAGCTGTGCGCAATATAAACAACGTGGGCGCTAGGCATAAAGATTACAAGTGCGCCGGTTGGGAGATGGCAATGATGATAATTGCGCTGCCCCTTAGCACCGCCTTGCATCAGGTGGAAGATAGGTCCCCAAATGCAGTGGTGAAAAAAGTACTCACATTTTTTACTTGAGTAAAAGTATCAATAGGCCTACTGCAATGCAGAAATACTCTGTTACAACTATGTCCGGTATTCAAAATGCACTTGAGTACACAGCGTACACAGCACGCAAAATTGACGATTCGTGGACATGTTTCACCGGTTTAGCGCTCCTTCAGCAGCCTTTGCTTTTGGTGCGATCTTTAAGTCTTCTTTCACTTTTTCCCTGCCATTTGGTGTCCCCCCCCCCCAAGGTCGGTGCCCTGTGCTGCAGCACCTAAAGACCTTCCATCTTAAAGGACCACTTCACCACTTTTCAACATCTCTTCATATAATTGGTCCTCACTAATGTTCATGATAAAACACCACCATTTTTTCCTACTGAGCCTGTGTCTCATAGAAGGGCTTTGGACAGTTCGGACACCGGTCCACCAGTGACATTATCATTAGGCAGATTCTTTTTTAAACAAGATTTGTTTTAAAATATATTTAGATTTTTATTATCGTGAGAACGATGGCTTCAACTTTTGCATTGCAACTTTTCAGGAAAAGAAAGCCTGCCGTTTCTATTAGCTTGGATTCACCATCGATGATGTCACTGGTGGACGGGTGTCCGAACTGCCCACAGCCTTCCTATGAGACACAGACTGAGTAGGAAAAAATTGTGGTATTTTATCATGAACATTAGTTAGGACCAATTATAGGAGGAGAAGTTGAAAAGTGGTCCTTTAAGCCCCCACTGAGTACAGTACTTGAGTAAATGTACTTTACCACTGACTGAATGTTCATTTAACTCACTGAGTCAAATTGAACTCTGAGAGTGTAGAAATGGAACCAAATGGACATGTAAGTCCATGTGGTTCCATTTATTATGTCAGAGTTACACTGTCAAGAGTTACATCCACACTGAGGATTATACCATGTTGCTTGCATTTCTATCCTCCACTCCAGGTGCGTGAAAAAGAACAAACTCTTCTTGAATATGCAAGTCAACGGGAACGGGTGTGAGGACTCGCCGTCCCGCTACCCAGTCCTGTCAGCTCGTACCCCAGTAGCCACCCCAGCTTCCACCACGACGTCATACACCCTCCCCGGTACCCCCACCCTGATGGAAGAGCACCAGAGCAGCCTCAAGAGTGAGTTACGCACGCACACGTCTCTACTCTATTGAAATGACCGTTCTGCATAATGGTTGCTTGAAAAGGGAATTAGGGACATGCTAGTTTGGGATTTTTCATTATAGTTTAGTTTTAGAGCGGGTTTGCTAGTTATTATTATTTATTTTTGCGACAATGCTTGGTTTTAGTTTTTCTCATACGTTGGGTTATTTGTCAGGTGCAGGATTCAAAAAGGTCACAGTAAGTAGGCCTATTCTGTAATAACGACTCAACAAAAGATACCATTAAGATACCATATATATATATATATATATATATATATATATATATATTCAGTTACTGTTCGTAACAAGATAAGCTAAGCGCATTTTTCTATAATTTCAGTTCGTTTAGTTTGTTTAGTAAACGCACAATACAGTTTCAGTTATCTTTTTTATTTTATTATAGTTTTTATTTAGTTAAGTTAAACGAAAATGTTAGGTGTCTATTCGTAAGAAAATGTCTTTTTACTTTTCGTTATTTTGTTAGTTTTCGTTAACTATAAAAACCTTGATTAGGAACGGTTTGGGTTTATGGGCTTTTCTTTGTTAGTTGTTAGTTAGTTATTGTGATTTTGAGGGCCTCCTATATTCAGCTATAGACTTTCATCCTACACAAACATTAAATTCCCATTGACAATGAATGGAGAATTTAAGTCAATGTGTATGAGCAAAACAGCTTTAATAGTGTCTATTTTTGTCCTACCCAAACATTAAATTCCCATTGACAGTGAATGGAGAATTTAGTGGTTTAGTAGATAATTCATAGTGTCTGAGCAAATAGGCATAGTGTCTATTTTACATCATGATGATGTACGATGATAAGAGCTCCCCTCACTTCACACGGGTGTGATTCTGTTGTTTCTTGACAGCTTAAAGGGAATTCTTAATAAAGTGATCACTAGCAATATTGTCACATGCATCTCACACTCAAATGTCTGTAAATAATCAAGCTTCTTGCATTCTGTCCATCCCTGATCCTTCTGATTCCTTCTCCCCATGTCTAGATAACCTGGGTGTTCACCGAAGCTCTCCACAAGCAGTGAGAAGAGACATCGGCCTAGCAGTCACACACAGGTTGGTTTGCACCGCGCGTGACGTCATGTGGCAGCCAAGTCTATGGACTTTTAATGTTTGCTTAAAGGAGCACGTTAAGCAAACATTAAATGTGAGGCCCCTCACTTCATACGAGTGCGATTAGCTTTTGAGCGGTGCAAACCACTCCAATAACCAGCTTTTTGTTGAGTGGTGCAAACCACTCCACTAACCAGCTTTGTCTGTACCCGTGTCTGTACCTGTACGTGGGTAGACAAAGCAGGAAAGGGCGCACACCAGTATTGGTGAGGTGCTGGCCTAAGGCAGTAAATAATTAAGAATAAGAAAAGTCCGCACACACGTAGCCACGATGCTGTATATTTATTGAAAAGAAACCAACGTTTCGTTCTTTCGGCCTTCTTCAGGGGCCATGTACAGGTGAGCATGGTTGCTATGGTTAGTGTGTGACGTCACCGCACCACTCAGTTCACACGGGTGTGATTTTTTTACATGATGACTTTGACCTGGATTATATGATGATGATGAAGCAGACACCCAACAGCTTTTATTAACGATGAAACTATTTTATTAACTGTTGCATAAAAAAACACTAATGACACAGCTTTATTCATTTTTCGACCCCAAATTTGTTTCAGCACCGATAAAGCTATTTACATTAAATGTTTTTTTTGAGTGGTGTAAACCACTCCTACAACTGGCTTTGTTAGTCTGTGCAGAGAAAATGAGCATGGTTGCTATGTTCACCCTGTTCACCCGGGTGTGATTTCATTACGTCAGACATGATTTCATTACGTCAGACAGGTTATATAAGACCTTACACCACTCAGTTCACACGGGTGTGATTTTTTTCTTTTTCGTATAGGTTTTCCACTAAGTCCTGGTTGTCCCAGACATGCCAGGTGTGCCAGAAGAACATGATGTTTGGGGTGAAGTGCAAACACTGTCGGTTAGTAGAACGAGTGGAGAACCATCTGACGTACAGACAGTCTCATTATCTGGATATATACCACTTTCATCTTCTTCATTTTATGCCCGCAGGTTAAAGTGCCACAACAAGTGTACGAAGGAGGCCCCCTCCTGCAGGATTTCCTTTCTGCCAAGTAGGTGTCCAGTCCTCTACCACCAGAATGAACCTCCATGCACACAGTGATCTTAACCCATTCAGGCCTGACGTCGACATTTAAAAAAAAAAAGTTTTCTAAATCATGACAATTTTCGGAAAGATTTGAGGCACATTTTAACGATTTTTCAAAAATAGCAGATCTACAAGTTCATAGCGCGCCACTCGGTGGCGCGCTATGAGCTTGTAGATCTGCTATTTTTCAATAGCTACATTATAACATCATGTTTAAAACACCAAAAGGGGTTCCCGCCAAAAATGGGTTAACACCAATAACCATAACCATTTCTCCCCTAGTCGCCAAAATACGAAGGACCGAGTCTGTCCCGTCTGATATCAACAACCCTGTGGACCGTCTGTCAGACGCCCCGCAGTTTGGCACTCTGCCAAAGGCCATCACAAAAAAGGTACAAAAGACTTGGGGCTAAGCTGGTGGTTGACTGGATAGTGCGTCGATGACATATCACTGCAAAATATTATTACTTGAAATCAAACTTTATTTTATTAATACATCTTAAAACCAGCTAAATTAACAGTTTGTGAGTAGAATATTTTGAAAGAAGCCAGGAAATTGTGGATCTCAGTTTCCTCTGTCTATACAGTACACTGTCAGGGTTAAATGAAGCAACATCGGACAAAAAGAAATCTGAGGGAAAATGGCTTTCATCAGACAACTGATGAAGTGTGTGCGTGTGTGTGCGCGTGCGTGCGTGCGTGCGTGCGTGCGTGCGTGCGTGCGTGTGTGTGTGTGTGTGTGTGTGTGTGTGTGTGTGTGTGTGTGTGTGTGTGTGTGTGCGTGTGCAGGACCATCCTCCAGTGCTGAACCAGCTGGACTCTAGCAGCAACCCATCCTCCACCACCTCCTCCACACCTTCCTCACCCGCCCCCTTCCAGCAGAGCAATCCCCCCAGTGCCACCCCACCGCCCAACCCCTCGCCCAAAGGCCACAGGGACAGTCGCTTTCACTTCCCAGGTAAGACTCACAGGTCGTCCATTGACAGAAACACAGATACATAATAAAGATATGTAGTCTGAACGACGCATGTGTAGCAGAGTGGGCCTGGCCCTGCCTGGGGACCAGAAGGTCTTACATTTGGCCTGTGCTGAGTGGGTACGCGCTCCAAACAGCTACACCCCACATACAGTACAATTCACTATACATCAAAGGTGTGTGCATGCATCATTGTACTATTTTATTAGTCTTTATTTAATCAGAACTAGCACAGAGCCCATTCGAGGTGTGGCCATTCGGAGTGTGTACCCATTTGAAACAGGCAGACGGGGGGGCGGGTGGGGGGAATGCACCTTCTGAGCGCATGCCTGTTTGGAACACGTTGGAGTAGGCGTTTTACTTGGCCCTCTGAAGTGCTGCATTATTGTCGAGAAGCACTTGGCAATGTTTTCAAGAACCACTTGGCAGTGTTTTCAAGAACCAGTTATTATGATGGACTTCACACTCGGCCCAGTACTCCCATTGTTCCTCAACAATATGCCCACCAAATGTGAAGTTGATCGGATTAACGGTTCTCGAGATACGCGACAGACAGACAGACAGACATACTTACTGTACATAGTGGCTCACAACCTCAGCCTGATGACCTAAAGGTCTAATAGCTCCCGCAGATTTAAGGGATATCCCTTTAGACTAGTGGTTAAGATGTTGGGTTTACAGGTGGGAGACCCGGGTATGAATCCTGGGTGTTACTGTACATTGCCAGTTGCCATTTCAGAGCGAGAGGCCTTTCAGTACATGTGCCTGTTTAGAATAGGCTGATTGCTTGGTCCCTGGAAGTGCCCCCCTTGCAGCGTTCTCAAGAACACTGTGGTATTTTTGCTTGCAGCCCTCTCAAGAACAGCTCATCCAATCCACTTCACACTCGACACTGCACTCGTTTGTCTCCTCACCAATACACCCTCCTGTGAAGTCAATTGGATGAACAGACAAACGGACACAGAGAGATTCCTGGAATGTATAGATGGTTGTTGTTGCCTTGAGTCACTTCTTGTGGTTTTAACAGATTGTGAGTGGACGGAGCAACATGCACCCTTCTCTCCTCTTCGCACTGCATACAAAGCCACTAACACTGAAGTACAGCCCAGGGATGGCTGTAAAACAATAGGGCTCGTTTGAGTCAAAGCTTCTCTAACCCAGACTCTCTCTCTCCTCCTTCCATGCTTGTTGTTCTTTCCCTCTCTTTTTGCCTTAAGCTGCCTGCTACTTTCAGCATAGACAGCAGTTTATCTTCCCTGGTGAGTTTATGGTTCCCAAAATGTTCATAATGCATTGTTTGCCCCTTGCATTCACACTCCAACCTCTGCATTCCTAGCTGCTATCTCCATTTCCTGCTTGTGCTTGCCTGGGCTTGAACGGTTAAAATTGTGTGGGGGAAATTAACACTAACCACCAGCAAACTGCTGGGAAGTTAGTTTACACAACCAGACATTTTTGGTAGGTAACCAACTGCCATTGAAGGGTCTTATTTTACTATAAAAAGTTAATTTTGTTGTAACATTATTCATGTGGCATTGTGGCTGGTGGATAAAGAGTTGCTGCCTGGGTTCCTTGAAGGGGTTCTTTAGGCTGGGGGTTTGTCCATTTTCTCCGTCTGCTGGGATATTTGAGAACTGCATATTTCAGCTCATCAAAAAGGTGATTTTGGTTGACAACCTGAAGGAAGTGGGAATTTTATTTATTTTTCATGAAGAAAAATGGCTGCATTGGATATTTTATTCTTGGTGATACTAACTCATATTTTTCATATTATTTTCTCCCAGATGTCTCCAGTCCTGTTAGTTTGCACGCCGACATCCTCCCGGATACTGTGTAAGACCTCTTGTCTGTTTCACTGTTTTAAAAAGCCAACACATGAAGTTAAATAGAGTTTAAAGGAACACTGTGTAGGGTGTCATATGGTACTGTGACTGATTCCTTATGTTTTACCTCTTCATTTCTGCTACTGTATCTCTTATCACAGCAGTGAGATCGAGCAGTCAGTTGATGATATAAGCACAGACCTGGTTGAAGATGAAGATGAAGATGAAGAGGTATTGATATACAGTACAATTCCACAAAAAATGTGTATCTACTCATTAAATGTTTACAGAGCTGGTTATTTGGGTTAACCCTTATCTTTTCACAAATTAAATAATAACGCAACCATCTGTTGCTGTTTCTTTTTGTTTTGTTTTTTAAGGAGGAACGGGAGGTTGAAATTGAGGTTGAGGATAACGACCCAGGAGTAGAAGAGGAGGAGGAGGTAAATGAGGAAGAGGAGGAAGAGGAGGAAGAAGCTGAGGAAGAGGAGGAGGAGGAGGAGGAGGAAGAAGAGGAGGAGGAGGAGGAGGAGAGCGAGATGAACGGGGGTTCGGATGGCGAGTGTGATGGCGACGAGTTGGACGACCTGCCCAGCTCCCGGGGAAGCCATTGGAAGGGCCCTATCGCCCGCAAGGCCAGTCAGACCAGCGTCTATCTGCAGGAGTGGGACATTCCCTTTGAGCAGCTGGACCTGGGGGAACTCATAGGAAAGGTGAGGAGGGGAATATCTGGACCTGGGGGAACTCATAGGAAAGGTGAGGAGGGGAATATCTGGACCTGGGGGAACTCATAGGAAAGGTGAGGAGTGGGACATTCCCTTTGAGCAGCTGGACCTGGGGGAACTCATAGGAAAGGTGAGGAGTGGGACATTCCCTTTGAGCAGCTGGACCTGGGGGAACTCATAGGAAAGGTGAGGAGTGGGACATTCCCTTTGAGCAGCTGGACCTGGGGGAACTCATAGGAAAGGTGAGGAGTGGGACATTCCCTTTGAGCAGCTGGACCTGGGGGAACTCATAGGAAAGGTGAGGAGGGGAATATCCCCCTTTGAGCAGCTGGACCTGGGGGAACTCATAGGAAAGGTGAGGAGGGGAATATCCTGTGAATGCACAAAATAGGCACAAAATAGGTATAAAGTACTATAAAGTACTACCATGGCGTTGGTACTAACTATAGCATTGGTGCTATCAGAGCCATTGGGTGCTATAACACCATAGTCACGTGGCTGTCTCTCTGTACATCGGTACCCAGCACTGACCAGGTTGGCCAGGTTACTGATTCTGTCTGTACATCGGTACCCAGCACTGACCAGGTTGGCCAGGTTACTGATTCTGTCTGTACATCGGTACCCAGCACTGACCAGGTTGGCCAGGTTACTGATTCTGTCTGTACATCGGTACCCAGCACTGACCAGGTTGGCCAGGTTACTGATTCTGTCTGTACATCGGTACCCAGCACTGACCAGGTTGGCCAGGTTACTGATTAGAGGCCAGTCTCTGATGTCAGTCAGCTTTGTCTGTACTGTGACATCAGGCTGTCAGTTTAAGTTACTAGATTTTCAGAAAATCCCTGCAAAAAAAATGCAAAAAGGAAATCTGGTTTTACGTGGTCTCCATGCATATCACATGTAATCCAAGATTGTTTTTTTCTTTTTACCACTGTACATGTACAACTGCCAAATGTCTTATCTCCACAAGGTACTGGTTCTCTGAAGCACGGTCTCCGTGCAGAAGCGTGCTAGCATCCTTTTGATGATGGACTTAAGGTAATTTCTTTTGTTGTGCAGGGTCGCTGGGGTAAAGTGCATAAGGGCCGCTGGCATGGGGAGGTGGCTATTCGACTACTGGAAATTGACGGAAACAACCAAGACCATCTAAAACTGTTCAAGAAGGAGGTGATGAACTACAGACAGACGAGACATGAGAACGTGGTCCTCTTCATGGGGGCCTGCATGGCTCCGCCCCATTTAGCCATTATCACCAGGTAAGGGCAAAACTTGCCTAACTCAAATGATCACCATTTATTTCAATAAAGGATCTTTGTTCACTTCACATATTTTCCCGTTCCCAGTTTTTGCAAAGGCAGGACGCTGTACTCGGTTGTTAGAGACACAAAAAACACCCTTGATATCAATAAGACGAGACAAATCGCTCAAGAGATTGTAAAGGTAATCATTTAATCAATATGCCATGTTTTTTTTTTTTTTCATATGCTCTACTGTATCTAACCATGCCTCATGTATCACTGTGTGTCCTCCACTGTGCATAGGGAATGGGCTATCTTCATGCAAAAGGCATTGTTCACAAAGACTTGAAGTCAAAGAATGTCTTTCACGACACCAATAAGATAGTGATCACAGACTTTGGCCTGTTTGGGATCTCTGGAGTAGTCCAGGAGGGCAGGTATGTAAGAAGAATGCAAAGAAGAAAATTGAAACTTCTAGCTTTTAAGTTGAACAATTTTAGATTGTCTTGTTTAAATTCACACACATACAAAATGATTGATCTAAAACACATATTTAGGAATTTACTCAATGGGGTGACCATGTAACAGCTCTGTTTGGATAGTATTGAATTATGTACTACTAGTCGTGAATGTTGGTGTTTAATGTTTGTCTTTTTGTGAATTCTTGCAGGCGTGAGAACAAGTTAAAACTTCCACATGGTTGGATTTGTTACCTTGCACCAGAGATCGTCCGTCGATTGAGTCCTGGTAATACTGAAGACCGCCTCCCTTTCTCCAATGCAGCAGATGTTTATGCCTTTGGGTAAGCACTGTATATGTTCCCTCTACTTTAACAGTTATCGGATCTACCTCAGTGATAATAATATTGCCTAGTTGTCTACCACGTAACTCTTTCACTGTCAAAAGTATATAATAATTAAAAAGTTAACTGCTACGGTGTGGCCACAGATGGTAGTTAGCGTGCGCGAGCCGGAATTGTGGAGATTGCTACTTATTCACTTCCGTTTTCCCGGCTCGCAGACCTCCATTGTAAGAAACAGCTAATGTTAGCATTAGCACACAATGTTTATCTTTCGCCAGAAACCTTAATATTTTAATTGCGATGCGGTGAAAAAACACAAATCAGACCCGAACCTCGGATGGATGATCAACACCACGGACAGCGACATAGTTTCCGGGAAAACAGCAACATTAGATCGTAATTATAATGTGGCTCTATGGATGCGCGCGTATGTTTTTGTGCAGGCGGGGGTGAGCAAAGGCGTTGCCTAGCAACCGGCTCAGGGCTAAAAGTTGTTTTTTAGCTTAACTGTTTCATATCCATATAAAGTGATATAAAACGTATATATACGTCAGCCGCAGACAATAGTGGCTATTAAAAACGTATATACGTTAATTATTTAACAGGTCTATATGAATGATCATTATTACCCCCTTTTAGCACCATTTGGTATGAGCTCCAAGCAAGGGACTGGCCAATCACCAATCAGCCAGTGGAAGCTACTATTTGGCAGGTGGGGAGTGGAGAAGGTATAAAGAACGTCTTGGCTGAGATCAGCCTCGGCAAAGAGGTCACGGTGAGCAAAACAAAACAATATGACAGTCAACAAATAAAAATCACTGTTTTTAGTTGGATTAAGTTGAACTCTTGACTCTTGAGTTTAATTGTTTCTGGGTTTACAGTGAATGTATGGGCGTGGTTGCAAATCAAATGCTGTTGCTTCTTTAGGAGATCCTATCTGCGTGCTGGGCATACGACCTGAGAGAGAGGCCCACGTTCACCCAGCTGGCCGACATGCTGGAGAAGCTGCCTAAACTCAATCGCCGGCTGTCCCACCCCGGGCACTTCTGGAAGTCCGCAGAGTACGTATCTGAGAAACAAAGCTGTGTCTTTTTTAATGTCGATTTGGCCTTTTTTAACATATATTTAGAGGAATACAGACATCCCACCCGAGATTGAGGTTTGGGCCTTAGTTTGTGGTGCGTGGTAAAGGCTTAAATTGCGTGACTCTCACTCCCAAGGGGTGAGACTTGGCAGCCCAAGTCTCTCTGTGTGTGTGTGTGTGTGTGTGTGTGTGTGTGCGCGCCTTTGGATTTGAAAGAGATTTGGAAGCTCTAATTGGGTGGCGGAGTGGTGGGTGGGCTGAGTTTAGCGAAAGGACCATATTCACAGAGGTTTCCCTCTTTTGCATTGTTTGTTGTGAATGTTTATACTAGGATGGATTTTAATAACTACAACACACACAACTAGTTCTTTACAGATAATTGAATGCAAATCTCACACACATTATTTTTTAACACATACTTTTGCATCTGCCCTCTATTTGTGATTTGCACTTTCTGTCCTCTTTGCCTTTCAGTTAAACTCGTGAGGTACTTACAAATTGATCCTCCGTTGCCAACTGATTTCATTCAATGCATGAAATCATGAAGTGTGCAGTGCCATTATAACGGCTTAGGAGGCATATTAGCTGAGTCAGCTACTACAAAGTGGTCCAAAAGAGGCCTTATTACTGATGCTGAAACGGATGTGAAAATAAATAAATAATAGGTAATACACAAAATACTTAACTTTAACTTTGATAGTGCAGCAACTTTTTCCATCTAGGGCTGCTCACTCAGACAATTGGTTGGTTTGGTCTTAATCAATCAAGCATTGTCAAGTAACCAATTCTATTTCATTTTGATATTTTATTCTTTGTTATTTTGTTTGTTTTATTATTATTGTATTATTATATGCATGATTGCATATAAAACAAATCACATTTTACAGATGTGTCAGTCACCAATCAAATGAATTAGTCATCAAAAGCTTTGGCTTTTAGTTGACTAAGAATTTCTTTAGTCAATCAAGTACAGTATTAATCCCATGTTGAAGGTTATTATGTATCTACACATAGTACTGCAATTGACTTCTTTTCAAACCTCTCTTTGTGTGAGCTGACCTTTCTTTTCACTAACCGTCTTATGTCTGTTTTCCTTTTGTTCTTTCCCCCTTTCCTTTCTCTCTTCATCTAATCTAGGTTGTAGCAGTCGCTCTGAAACATAAGCAATGCAAAACAAAGCCTGGGTCTGCCTTGCATGCTCCTGAAATCCTTAACTCTTAGAGGGATTGATCAAAGCGTTGCCTCTGCCTGAACTAGACACTTCTTCCACTAATCTGCAGTCTGTTCTTCCATGTCTAACAGTGCGTCTTCTCGTATGGAAGAGAGGACGGGTGGGGGCTGAGGAGGAGGGAACACACCGCTGACCCCCTCTCTCTCCCCTCTACCCTTTGCTCTCCTTCACACTTTGTCTAAGATCTACTTGCCTTTTTGTTGTGTTATCCTTCTGGACTTTTGAGACTTGTGAATAACTGGCTTTTGGTGTCTGCTGAGACTGACTGGTATGCTGTGGTCTCTGCCTGCTGATGATGGCTGCCCTGTCCTTCCTTGGCCTGAACTCACCCACCACCACCACCACCACCACCACCACCTTTCTGTACTGCTGTCGTTATTCCTGCTGGGGCCTCTGACTACATGACACACACACACACACACACACACACACACACACACACACACACACACACACACACACACACACACACTCTCTCTCTTTCTCTCACATCTTCCCTTGTCTTGACACACGTTTCGACAGGCCACTTGATTGATGTTCCTCCTCCAGCTGCCTTCCGACTCCTCCCCATCACTTCTCTTATGGTTGTATGATGGCATGCGCTGAGACGGTCACCTCGCTACCCATGTCTGCCTGGATACAATATGCACTTTGTCTACAGAAGAGGAAAGAAGGGAGAAAAAAGTACAATAGCAAATTGTCACTTTTTGGGTTAACTTTTTTCGGTTTGATAATCATGTTTATCGTGTTTTTGTTTGTTTTAATTATTGAGGACTTAATTCAGCAGTGTTTCTGAGGTTTGGACTGCTTGATATGTGGATGTGTATCCTGTCTTGTTTGAGTAGAATCTGAGTAAAATCACACATGAATGATTGGATACATTTGGAAGAATCAGGATGAATATTATAGCATTCCATTTGACTCTTGGTCTTGGCACAATGTTTGCTTCTATCACAATCCAATGGGAATTAAATAATTTTGGTTATTTATGAATTATGATTGAAGACTTCTTGATAATGGTAGCGGTATCCATCCATTTACATGTCAAAGTGCACCTTATAGTAATACAAATTCTTTAGAAAGATCCTCCTCTCAAAAAGTTGAATAATTTCATTCTATGCGCAAAAAGACTGGCGCAAAAGTGTATCTTCCTAAAACATTACCTCTTGTGCGTGCTTGTGTGTATACATGTTTGTGATTGCTGGCTTCAGTTAGTGTGCTTGTATTTATGTGTTTGTGTGTGCGTGCATGTGCGCGCGAGTGAGTGTACTGTGTTGGACTAATGTGGGGTTGATTTTGTGAAACATTGCTGTAAATGTTGTGTTGCAAATATAATGGTATGTAGTGTAAATACATTATTTAATGTACAGCCAAACTTTCTTTCATATTTGTACAAACATTTTATATGTATTATACATCATGACATTTTTGAATAGGTACTGCTATCCCTATTACAGATGTGTATATATAATATATATACAGTATATATATTTATATTTTTTTCATGTACAAAATCCTGTATAAAGACTGCACATTTTTTTAAATGGGCCAATACATGTTTTTTATGTTATGTAAAAATCCATATTTTTGTATTGCATGTGAGTACCATTCTGTACACGCAGTTTATGTTTTCATCCATGAAAGAAAATAAAAAGAAGCTTGTCATGTTATGTTGGTGTAGTGTAGAATTTGTCACTTATGATTTAGAGTTGACATTGAATGTGGAGATTCATAACAACAGCCATGAAGGAGCAGATTCAGGTATGCTTCCATTGATCATGTTGCTTTATTGTGAATAAACATTGAGTCCTCTCTTATACTGTACAAGACACTACATGACATTATGTTGGCTACATTCAGAAAATTATTGACTTGTTTACTTTATTTGGAAAAATCAAATAACAAGTTTCACATTTCTTGTACAAAATCTTTAGTGCTATTCCCAAGATTATTATTTTTTTTACCCCCCCCCCCCCCCCCCCATTGTCCCGTGGAGTCCTTAGTCTTCAACCGCTTATCCGGAATCGGGTCGCAGGGGTTCCAACAGAGATTTCCAGACATTTCTCACTTAGTCACTTCTCATCGGGAGAGCTCGGCCACCCGTCTCAGAAAACTCATTTGGGCTGCTTGTATCCGCAATCCTATTCTTTCGGTCATGACCCACACTTCATGACCATAGGTGAGAGTAGGAACGAAGATTGCTCTGTATATCGACACTAGAGCTTTGCCTTCTGGCTCGTCTCTCTTTCCATCACAATAGTGCGGTACTGCAATACCGCTCCTGCTTCTCCGAACCCCCGGCTGATCTCCTGCTCCCATTCTCCCCTCACTCGTGCACTCTACCACTCCCACATTATGTAATATAATATATATTGAGTTTAAATATCTATAAATATACAAAATTATTACACTGCATATTGTAGTGAATGGAAAGATGCACATTATTACCGGTAGTAAAGGTGAGATACATGGGTACTTGACTAAATACTGCACTCTACTGGCCAGTGACACAACCGTTTCCTAGGCATTATTACTCCAGGTGATTTATTTCCCAAGTTAAGCCTAAAACAAATGTGAGCCAAGTAAATTATGTTTGTTATTTAGACCCAAAACATAGCTTATTAGTTCTGTTTCAGAACTGTGAAGCTTGTAGGCCTATTCACCTTTGTGTTGAGGCACCTGCATGTGTGCGTCTATTTTGTCCAGAAAGCCCCTGGAATAATCATAAGAATCACTGACAACGTTATATTTGAAGTGTGGCTTTGACCGTTACTGCACGAAAGCTGAATTGATTGTGCGTACTGATGTTTGTCCCACAGAGAAGAAAGGAGCTTGTTTCCTGGGGCTGTACTGACTGTACTCTGACCAAAAGCTATTTGACTCCATGCAGCTGGTACAAGACCACATGATCACCATCTGAAGAGGGTTGTTGCGCCGAACAGTAAGTCACAAAATGCTCTTGCTTGCTCTCTTTCTCACTCTCTTTCAGAAACCTGCATGGCAAAGGACATCAAAGGAAAGGAGGTGGCAATGTGTTTTCCCCGTGTAAATACATCAAAAGAGTCACTTCAATTAATATGTGTCATTGCCATAATGGTGCACTCAAACAGTATTATGTCCTAGTAACCTACAATAAATTCATACTATGTCACTACTATAATATAGTAGCATACAGTATGTTATGCTGTATGCTAGCACCATCGCCAAAGTACTGGCTGTTAATACCAGGTCATAAAAATCAAAAATGTATCTTACTCATTTAATATTTTTTTTACAGTTTTTGAGGTCTAGAAATACTAGTAGCAATACATGCAAGTTATTTGATAAATCGTCTCACCTTTAGTTAGATTATAATCTGTTAACAGTGGGCAACACACAGTAAAAGCCTCAGCATTCATTTATCCATTTGTAACTCAGAGAGTGTACCAATGGTAATAAGGGGTCCAATTGTACAGTCAAGGTTAAATTGACACTGAGCATATTACTGCAGAGAGGGAGAGAGGTAGAGGGAGAGGTAGAGAGAGAGAGAGAGAGAGAGAGAGGTAGAGAGAGAGAGAGAGAGAGAGAGGTAGAGAGAGGGGGAGAGAGAGAGAGAGAGGAGAGAGAGAGGGGGAGAGAGAGAGAGAGAGAGAGAGAGAGAGAGAGAGGTAGAGAGAGAGAGGTAGAGAGAGGTAGAGGTAGAGAGAGAGAGAGAGAGAGAGGTAGAGAGAGAGAGAGAGAGAGAGAGAGAGAGAGAAAGCACTGCCACAACTGTGTCAGCAATCAGTTCAGCTTTAATGGATCCAGAGTCTCCAGTGGCATCATGGGAAATGAGGCAGTAATGCCTCAGGTACTTAAACCGAAAGAACGAAAGGGGTGAGGACACCACACACACACACACACTTTCACAAGCACCATTATGTTACCTAGAATAGGATTTTCATGAGAAACTAAAATGACTTCCTGGGTCATTTCTTTTTTTAGACCCTTTGTCACTTCCTGTGTAGGTTATCTTTTGCGTCGAGAGAGAGAGAGAGAGAGAGAGAGAGAGAGGCCTTTATCCAAAATTACAACTGCAGAAGAGCATCAAGGACAGGGCAATGAAATGAGCAATACTCTCTTAATGTGGGTGTTAACTGGGAGCAGGTACACATTGGTGGGTGATCCTTTGAGAAAATGAAATGAAAACATCTTGTGTCCTTCAAATCCAAATTTCCCCTCCAAATAGTACACAATGTTAAATGTTGTGTGTGTGTGTGTGTGTGTGTGTGTGTGTGTGTGTGTGTGTGGGGGTGTGTGTGTGTGTGTGTGTGTGTGTGTGTGTGTGTGTGTGTGTGTGTGTGTGTGTGTGTGTGTGTGTGTGTGTTTGCAACGTTTCGACCTACAAGGTCTTCATCAGGCAAAATCGTCATCTGTAACCACTGCTGGCTCCTTATGGGAGACCGACAGGCGACATGGTCGCTCCTTCCTGTCAGTAGCCATTACATTCTGTTCTGCCCTTGAATCAATGACTGGCTGCTCGCTCACTCTCTCTCTCTCTCTCTCTCTCTCTCTCTCTCTCTGTTACTCATGGACTACTGGGAGGTACACAAATAATCAGGGCTGCTCAGGGTAACTGCTGTTAATGTCTCAGTCTGTAGTATAGTGCTCACTTCATTCACTGTTCATATTGATCCATGTTAACCTAGGCTGTTCATAAAGTCTACTATAAATCCGTCTTGTGTGTGCACGCATCGTCGAGGACTCGAGGGAGTCCTCTGTGTCAAGTCGATAACCTCTGATATGTCCATATAGGCACAATTTAGATCCGGTTGTCCAGAACCGCCGATCCGACCGATATGCACATAGGTCTATATAGGGTCATCATGCCCACATATGAGACCCGATCGACTTCATAATCGAACCTGAGGGAGAGATGTGCTAAGCGGGAAGTCTGTAGGTTCAGTGTAAAACAATGTTGTTGAAATCCCTATACTGTATAATGTAATACCTTGAGGTCATGAAGACTCCGCATATAGACTGACCTGGTAGCATACGGTAGTACATATATGAGCATACCTGATAAGGAACTCCATATGCGGGCATAAAAGGGACGCAGACAGACAGATACAGAAATCTCCATATACGGGCATAAAAGGGACACAGATGATGTGTACACTGGGTAATGTTGTAAGGGGGATGGGGGGGGGCAATGCCCATTTTACTGATACATGATACTTTAGGTTTACTTTAGCCTATATTTTTTTATAAAATCACATTCATGTGAAGTCTTATCATCAGTCATACATCACATTCTGTGCTCAGCCAATCAGCTGAGCTCATTCTGTGCTCAGCCAATCAGCTGAGCTCATTCCGTGCTCATACGGACATACACACAAAGCTGTGCATAGGAGCGCCGCTCAATAATAATATCCATATGGATCTGAAAATGCTTTGTACCAATAGTGAATATCTTTCACAATAGTTCTAATAAATATCAGATGTACAAGCTTGCAGCGCAGTACGAAGTGACACGCTGTCCACTTTGAGTTTGTATATCTGATATTTTATTGTTCTAAACCACTGTCTAAATCCTCATGTAGCTATTTAGCTAATATCTATGCTTCCCGGTCTTTATTGGTTAAGAGAGTTTTTGTTATTTTCACAGATGTACATGGTTGATACTTGATTTCACAAATGTACACTGTCAGATGTACATTTGACTCATGTACTGTGCATTGGTTTTATTTTTATTCTTTGTGAAGCACTTTGTAACATTGTTTTTCGAAAGGTGCTATATAAATAAAGGTTTATCATTATTATGATCTTCAACTTTTACACTCAAATTAACAGTTGATATCCCATTCTTACACTGTCAGCAATTTACTGTGCCTGTTGTAGCGTACATACTGTAAGTAACAGCTGCCTGCGTAATCCAACAGCTACACCACATTTATTTTTGGTTTATAAAAGCCAAAGAAGGAAGTGTGAAAAGGAACAGGAAATATATGTGTAAGGGCAAGGGCTACTTGATCTGCAGTCACAACTCCACACTCCCTGATTTGTTGTATCTCAGTCACACTGTTCCAGCTGATTCTTCGTTCATCTTTAAACAAACAACATTGTTGGATCTATACTAAAGTCATAAGCAGTGTAAGTGATTCTTTTTTAAATATATTATATATCTAGAGTGTGTGTGTGTGTGTGTGTGTGTGTGTGTGTGTGTGTAATATGCACATATATGCTACAATACATACAGTAATATGTCTTTTACATATACTGTAATTTAAGGCATCAGTATCATAGTATTCAACAACTTTTAGTGCCATCCATTCCATTTAAGTACTTTTAAAGAGATGGAATATATTACTGGAGGTAATCGTATGATGGTGTGAGAAGTGATTCAAACAATGAAACCCCCGTGGGATTTACACAGAGCACATAACAGGAAGTTGTTTTTAGACACACTTTTTAAAAGATTCAGCCATCAAATGTGGATTGTTTTCTTTCTCTTCTTAGGTAACCGTAAAAGGTACCAACATGAAAGCCTATAACATCCTCCTGCTTCTGTGCTGGATTGAATTCATGGGAACTGCATTATCCGGAACTGAACCTACCGTGGCAACTTCTACCACTGCCTTTACCACTGATGAGCATGCCAGTTTGGATCCTGGCGATGGGTCATCGTCAGATGATGTATCTGTGACAATGACAGTAAACAGTGTCCAACCTACAGTTGCGCAACGAGATGAGTCAACGCTATTATCCACTATTCCGATTTCTGAACTAGCAACGTCAGCTACTTCTAATGAGCCCATTAGAGATGCGTCTGAACCCAGCGGCATTCCTCACACTGACACATCGACAACCGCTCCTCTGTCTCCCGCCAGCAGCAGTGCACTGCCTTCGGCCAACACTCAGCCTGCCCCCAGCAGGCCTGCAGATGACTGCCTGTTTGCCAGGAAGACGGGCCTCATAATGGTGATGGTGACTGGTGGTCTCATTTTAGCCTGTACTATTCTGCTGCTCACCACGGTGTTATTGGCCTGCAGGTTGTGTCAGGTGAGGAGACATGACCAAGGAAGCGACGCTGAACTGATCAGCAACTCTGACTACTGGATGGGCACTGCCCAGAGGAATCGTTGCCGATCCGAGACGGGGGGCGTAGAGACGGGTGTGCTGATGAGCCCACTCAGCCAAGAGCAGGTGAAGAGTGGCAGTACAGCTAAGAAGCCGGAGACGGGGAAATTAGACGTGCAGGTGATAAAAGAGTTGGAGGCAGCGAGGGACAAGAAGAAGGCCGCAGCCACGCCTGACCAGGCTCCGGCAGCAGGTGGAATGGAGGAGCAGACATCTGGCACTGGGAATTCATCCTCCTCCAAGAAGACTGTGGATGCTGCTCACCCTCCTACTGCTACAACTAACACTGTAGGATCCTCTCATTCTGAAAATGAAACAACAAGTGCAGCTGTAGTGAAGGTGTAAAGCCACAATCTTTTACATTGACAACCTTTTACCCAATCCACCCCCTGCCCACCACACACCACACACACACACACACACACACACACACACACACACACACACACACACACACACACACACACACACACACACACACACACACACACACACACACTCTTACTGTAGCATCCTTGGTTTTGCTTTTGCATAGCAGAGTTGGCTTCTAAAACAATTGCTCTGTTGCAATTTGCTTTTTATTACAGTGCCACTAAACCTGTAACAAAGTTAATATTTGTTAGAGATGAATATATTGTTTCCTCTACCATATGTTTTTGTGTTATTTAAAGTGGAATATATATAATTTGTAAATGTCATGACTCATGTCACATGTTTCTGATTTTTAGTCTACACAAGAAAACAGACCTAACTCAGTAGTTTTTATTGGATCTTCAAACCTTAGTGCATGTGTGTGAGCATGGATGTGTGTGAGTGAATGTGCGTGAATATATCAGTGATGTGGTAATTGGTAAGCAGAGAATGTCTGCCTGCTGCTTCTGAAAGAAAGCTCTCTTTCTCTTAAGCAGTTGGGCCAAATGTGAAAAGGCCGATGAAAACCTGTTCGTACATCACTCCTATGCTTCTGGGGCATTTATTCATTTATATGGTGATAAATATATACCGTTCATCTGCATGTTCATATGAGTCATGCAGTTGACATCATCGTCATCACCTGTGGTAATTTAAAACAATGTTGGACTTGCTATACAGAGCACAGAAGAGCATAGAAGATGGCCAGGTAGCTGTACTGTACAACCCTAGGTTGTACCACGTTCAACATCTCTTTAATATCGGAGCCCGAGATTGAAAGACATTGCTTATCTCCTCTCACACGTGGCAATTCTCAATCTCAACTTAGAAACAATTTCAGATGATGGGGATGTTGCAGAAACGTACCTATAATAACACACAGAACACAGAGTACCAGCAAAACTACAACATGTACTGTATGGTATACATTTGAAAATGACAAGTGAGAACCCTCCTCTGTAATGCTTGTAAACCTGCAGGATTAATGTGTGGCAGTTTCCCCCTTTCCTCATCAGTAGCACAGGGACCTCTCCACTCAGCACTGCATCATTCTGCCTCCCCCGCCTACTTTGCCTATCCCATCACACACACACCGCGCACGCACGCACGCACGCACGCACGCACGCACGCACGCACGCACGCACGCACGCACGCACGCACGCACGCACGCACGCACGCACGCACCACACACACACACACACACACACACACACACACACACACACACACACACACACACACACACATATATCCTTACACCACCCCTGCACACTGCACAGTAGTGAGAGTCCAGAGTCTGCAGTGTCTGCTCAAGCTTCATATTTGCCATGTCCATTATCAGATGCTGAGCCACAGCAGAAAGGAAAAAAGCTGAAGATTACAAATTGAGAGAGAGGGTTGAATTCCTTTTGCGAGAGAGGAAAATGCACCTTCAGTAGCACGGCAGCAGCTCCAGAGCTTCAAAAAGAGACAAAAGGAGAGTGGGAACCGGAGCTGAACAGCAAATAGGAGGACAAGAGAAGAGTGACTGGAATGAAAAGATGAAAAGGTATGTGCTAAATGAATCTAAAACAAAGCAGCCCTTTAGCTATAGAATATACTCGGTCCACAGCGATCTAGCTTGCAGAATGCAATTTCATTGTCTTTTCTTGCCTTATTGGAACCTGCAAATGTGCTCCGGCATCCCTAAAGTCATTAAGGAAACTCTTTTATTGAGCTTTGTCCCCCTGTTACTAGGCGAGTAGGACCACACTGACAACCAGTGGCAATCGAGCATTCTTTGCGCAGGGGAATAACCACCGCAGGGAATTGTCTGGTGATGATGATAGAATAGAATGCAATATTTTGTCTCACACAAATAATGTAAAAAGTTATGTGACTGCAAGGCAACGTCACCTCTCTACTGTGCACTTGCCTGCATAATTAATTGTACACGATGCTACCTAAATGTATTGTATGTATGCATTGTATTACCACACAATGCATTGATGCATATAGTGTGTGTGTGTGTGTGTGTGTGTGTGTGTGTGTGTGTGTGTGTGTGTGTGTGTGTGTGTGTGTGTGTGTGTGTGTGTGTGTGTGTGTGTGTGTGTGTGTGTGTGTGTGTGTGTGTGTGTGTGTGTTTCATTCAGCACAGCTCTCTGCAGTATGTCAGCCACTGCTGTAGTCTGTAGATTAGACACCCCTGAAAATGCACCCATTTCACTTTTATCCTTCACATATGGGCAGGCAGGGCAGCCATAGTTGAGTGGGTAGAGAAGCCATCTGGGAATCTGAAGGTTGCCAATTCGACCCTCAGCTTGCCCAGTCTATGTGTTAACGTGTCCCTGAGCATTTAACCCCTAACTGCTCCCCGGGCGCTGTTAAATATAGTTGCCCACTGCTCCCAATAGTTAGCAGAGGATGAATTTCAGGTATAGGCAGATGTACTTGACAAAAATGCATGCAATACATACATGGACAATCACACTGTCCAATGTTGATACAAAGTAAACTAATTTAAACCACATTTCTAATATGTCCTTGGTCTTTATATTTTCTGCTAGCAGACACGTGTTCCTGAAGCACTCCACTACAGAGGTCCTCCTGGGACTACTTGCCTTACTGCTGCTGGGTGCGCATGTCACGGTGCCGTGCCCCTCCGTTTGCTCCTGTAGCCCCGGCGACAGGGAGGTGGACTGCTCTTGGAAGGGTCTAAAACAGCTCCCTGATGGCTTACTGCACAACCTCCGCTCCCTCAACTTGTCCCACAATCGCCTGCATAACCTTGATGGACAGCTCTCGGTTTACGCCCACCTCCGCAAGCTTGATTTGTCTCACAATCGGCTGGGCCATGTACCAACTGGCCTGCCCCGCTCCCTGTGGCAGCTACACGCCGCCGGCAACCGCATCCAGGTGCTGGACAAGAACGACACTGCCTACCAGTGGAACCTGCGTATCCTGGACCTGTCCAACAACAAATTGGAGCGGGCTGTCTTCATCAACAACACTCTGATCAAGCTGCGTGTGCTCGACCTCAGCCACAACACCTTTTGGACTGTGCCCACCAACATGCCCATGTACCTGGATATGGTGGACTTGTCCCATAACACCCTAGTACAGGTGCTTCCGGGCTCTCTAGAGCGGCTACCCCAGCTCAGTCACTTCTATTTACATGCAAACCGCTTTTCCACACTGCCACTCGGAGCATTCGACAAACTGACCGGGCTTAGAGTCATCACCTTGGGGGACAACCCCTGGGCCTGTCACCTGCATGCCAACATGACCGACTTGCTCTACTGGATCCATCATACTCCAGCCCGCGTACTGGGCTGCCCCTGCCACACTAAGCCTGTCTGTGGAGAGACACGCACTGGCAGGACTGGAGGTTGGCACTTTGCTTCCTACAACCTCCCTCCCCTGGCAGCCAATGCTCTGGACCTGAGCTCTGCACCCCCAGACACGGACCCCACTTTCTGGTGGTATATTTCTGGGTCTCCCAGGCTGAGCACACATAACGTCATCAGGGAGAGTTCAAACACACAACACCACCACCCATCCACATCCACCCCCCTCAGCTACTCCACCCTGCCCCGAAGCACCGATGACAGAGACCTGTCCACTGCTGTCAGCCCATCTAGCATTGACCCTGTGTTCTTAACCTTCATCACAGTCAAACCACTGACCACTGACACCTCATCCTCTGCTGACACAACCTCCAGCACTGCCACTACTGCCACAAGTCAAGCCACAGCCCCTCTCAGCACAAAGAGAACAACCACTCTCCGCACGAGGAGCGTTCGGAGGCCCAACCAGTCCTTTCCCAGTGGTGCTCATAATTCCAGCCCAGCTCTCATTAACTTATCTGTACTGTATTTAACTGAGAACCTTTGGTTCCTGTGTCTGGCTCTGCAACAAGTCCTGTAAAAGATACATTAGTGTACATTGACGCTTGGCACTAACCAAGCCTGAAAGTTAAGTGAGAGCACAAGTGTAAACGGAAGACTGTTGATATACGGAGGCTCTGTGTTCGTCAACCATGACCAGTACTGTATTTCCGATAATGTGAATAGTTAAAACAAACATAACTATAGTCTATCATATCTTCATCTTGACAGTAAGAATACATTTCTATATACACCAGAAAAAGACAGTTATTCTAACACAGACCTTCAGTCGACTGCCCTTGAGTAAAGGGCTAATATGCAATAAATAGGACCACCACAACGGAATGTATGCCATTATGTTCAGTGGCCCATTTATTAGGGCCACGGGGCGGCGGTGGCTCAGGGGTAGAGTGCCTGGATGGTAACCGCAAGGTTGCCAGCTCGAACCCGGGCTCCCCCAGAGTCACTGTCGAAGTGTCCTTGAGCAAGACACTGAACCCCTAATTGCTCCTGATGTGCTAGTTGGTGCCTTGAATGGTTTCCGCTGCCATCGGTGTATGAATGTGTGTGTGAATGGGTAAATGTAATGCACAATCTCTGTAAAGCGCCTTGGATAAAGGCGCTATATAAATGCACCATTTACCATTTACCATTTAGGAAACCAAGTAGAACAATATGTGATCTAACTGTGATAAGGGCTGACAAATTGTGCACTCCGATGCTATACTCAACTTCACTGATGTATAGTGCTGTTTCCTGTGATTTACTTGATAGGTTGCATGACTTTTGACATTGTGTTTCAAATTCGCTCATAAATAGGCTTAACTGCGCAGAGAAAATTCCAAATCCCATCAGTACTGACGTCTTCTAGTTGGATCACTTCTCAAACAAGGGATCCTCAATTAGTCTAATGATTATCTGCATGGTATATTAAAGTCACCAACATTAAAAATGCTCACCTGCTATCAAACAAGAATATAGGCAGTGTTAAATTACAGATTTTGTTTTCTCTTGTCAAGAAACTCATTAAATGAAACTTGGAGACATAGTCTACACAGTATAGTGTTTTTTTTTGTTGAGCAATAACAAAATAACAAAAACATTTGAACCATTCACAGTTTCACACCAATAGTAAAGTCTTTCCCATGTTGTTGCTTCTGTATGAAAATGGTGCTGGAACGAGCTGTGGATGTTTCTTTGATTCAAACGCGAGTCAAAGGAGGTAGATTATGTTATTTCCTCTCTCACTCTACTGCTATTTTCCATCTCTGGATTGATCAAATCATGTGGTGACTGGTGAGAACCACTAGCATCTGAGACAGCATCCTGTTGTTACTTTGCCCAGTACCATTATTATACATAGTTTGGTCCTTAAGCGTCCCCATTTGAAAGGGTTTACAGATTACACAATTAAATGACAGTTGAAACACTAGTCTAATCATTTTACTGTTATGTGCCAGTTGACCCCATACAAACCTCAATTACAATCACAATAGACATTTTGGAAGCTAATTCATACGCTATTGAATATCAAAACCTTGTGTTGATCGTTGCTGTCGGGCAGAAACATCATACTGCATGTCCAAAATGGTTACCTTTTGGAAAAGGAAAAATGAATCCAATGTAGTTATTTAGTCACAAGCTCTTGTTAATACTTTTCATTTTTTCAATATTTATCAAACCCCACAGACACACTTAACCACTTTCAGGTAAACATAGCAGATATATAAGCTCACACAATGCATTGCATACTTTAGTGACAATGTAGTATAAATTTGGGCATTAATTTATGGAAGAAAAAAAACATATTTGAAGTTTCTGCCCGACAGTGACATGATTTAAGTATCATGTCTCACTCTGACCTTCACTGCTCCAAACCCCTTATCCATCACTTTATGGATCTGAGTCATATCTCTTAATGGTTTTGAGTCAAAGCAGCAAGCATTTTAAGATATAGTACAGTATGTCTACAGTATGTAATTTGAAAACTGCGGGAGTTAATAAAATAAGGGTAAAATCTCTCCAACTAATAGAATGGAGAGCCTCACATAAGTCCTTTTTAATTAGTCTTCTAGGGATGGCTTTCCCAAGTGCAAACGTGTGCCAAGCACAATTTTGTTTCATTATAAGCCAATTACCAAAGATGGTCCTTTTGATTACAGGTTTATCAAACTCAATACTTCCAGGATTAACTTAAAATTTGAAGGACATTTTCAAGTAAAGACTTGCGATAGTGTGTAAACCTTTTTTAATGTGCAGAAGAACATTGAATTTGAAAGCGCTGTGGAGTCAGCTGCCAGTTGGCTGACAGCCGCAGCCACTTTGCTGCTCTGCTAAGACCAAGAAGGTGACCAAGCTATCACATTGTCAGTTCGTTTGAAATAGGACTTGATTTTATTGCTGGTCAACTTCAGTTGTGAATGTGATGAGGTCTCAGTCCTTCTTTTTGTTCAAGGCCTACTATAGTTCATTTTTACGATTGGCAGCTGGCACATGCCATGTCTTTGGCAAGCCTAGTGGGAAAAATACAATGGCCAAGGGCAAAGTGAAATAGGCCAAAGTGAACCACAGCGCAGACTAGAAGCGAACGGTGGGCCTACTCAGATCGGTCTGCGTATTGTTCACTTCACTTCAGAGGGGTCTGAGTGTTCCCATTATGCTTGAAAAATAGCTGAATATTTGTGTCACTGTCAGATGAGGACCCAAATGCAGAAAGGATGATTTAATGATGATGCCAATGATTTAATTGTCAAAACAGGAACACACTAGGAGCACGAAGAATATACTGAGGAACAGAACACAATACCAACATTTAATAACTCACAGGGAATACAAGGAACTGAGGGTTTAAATACACACAGAGCTAAACATACACAGGTGAACACAACTGACAATCAACGCAGGCATGATGTGGAGATAACTAATAATTACACGATTAATTGAATATGTTGGACCCTGCTCAGTTAGGAAGGATGTGTTAAATGCAAATAATGAATGTATGTAAAAATTACCGTGGTTAAAAACAAAACAAAAAAAACACATACATACTAGGGCTTTAAGCAACTAGTCGACTATTCAACTAGTTGACTATAGTAAATCCACTAGTTGACCTTGTTGGTAGTAGTTGACTAGTTGAGGAAAAGAGGGGGGTTCCCGTTTTTGTAGGCCTCAAGATCAGCTAGATTATAGTTATAGTCACCAGTGTAGACAGTTTTTATGTACAAATATTATTTAAAAAAGAAGAATAGGTAGTTAAACAACTAGTCGACTAGTAAAAATCACTAGAAGTGAAACATACATACATACATACATACATACATACATACATACATACATACACACACACACACACACACACACACACACACACACACACACACACACACACACACACACACACACACACACACACACACACACACACACACACACATACATACATACATACATACAGATTTTAACTGGATGCATGTATCCTAGGCAGCAAGGCTTGGGTGCACTGCACCTATGGAACACATGACCCCTGTCATGTTAAACCTTTCATTGCACTGGATTTGAGTGCCCTCTTGTGGTCATTCACATGCATTTCAATGAATGGTGAACAGCAGAGTCTGACAGACACAAACAGTGTCTGACAGTTCAAGAAAGAGGGGTGATCCGAACACAAGCTACAAAAAAGTACAAAAAACATGTTGGTGTTTTAACTTTAAAAGTAGGCTTCCCTGATTTTATATCTACCCTCTCCTTCTTTTTTTCGAACTCTTTTGTAGTGCTTGGATCACCCCTCTTTCTTGTTCTTTTCTTTTCAAAATCTTTTTATTCAGGTTTTTGACAGTAGCCCAGGGGCAAGTATTAAACAGACATATAAAATATAAAAATAAAACTCAATCCCCTATCCCACCCTCCCCCCACCCACAATCCCAAGGATAGTCGGAAAAACAGTCTGGAGGAAATAAAATAAATATATATATATATACACACATACACAAAAAATAATAAAATGCAGATTTTTCATAGCAGAGCAGATTTTGTTTCTGTTGTGGTTTGGCGTTGGCCGAGGCATAGGCACGGCACACTATGCAGTTTGTGTGTTGTGGTAGAATGTCATAAACGGGCCCCAGGTCTTGTAAATCTTTTTCTCAGAGCCGGCAATTGAAAACCTTAACATCTCCAACTCGAGACAGGACATTATATCACGAAGCCACTGACGGAGCACGGGCGAGGCAGCATCCTTCCATTTGAGCAGAATGGCACGCCTAGCGAGCAACAAGGCAAAGTCGACCATACGACACTCTATGCGTGTTAGAGGAAGGGCATCCCTTCCAGCAGTGCCAAGGAGAGCCACTAAGGGATCTGGGTCTAGATTTTGATGTAGAATGTTGGATAGAGTATTGAACACATTCCCCCAAAATGGTTGTAATTTAGGACACATCCAATACTGATGGATCAAAGTTGCATCACCACTCTTGCACTTGTCACAGGTAGGAGTTACGTCAGGATAAATACTAGCCAGTCTAGCCTTAGACATATGAGCTCTATGGACTATTTTAAACTGCACTAAGCAATGTCGTGCACAAAGAGAAGACTTATGTATAGAAGAAAAAATAGAATCCCAAACTTCATCAGACAGTGTGAGGCCCAGATCATGTTCCCAGTCGGCCTTTATCTTATCTAAGGGCGCTGGCCTCGAATTTGAAATTATATCATATAATATTGAAATGGCGCCCTTAATCGTCAGGTCAAAAGACAGAAATTCATCAATAGGGTTAGCATTAGGCTTATTAGGGAAGTCAGGTAGTATAGAGCTCACATAATGTCGGGCCTGCAAAAATCTGTAGAAGTGTGGTCTAGGTAGACTATATTTCTTTGAAATTTGATCAAAGGATGCAAAGCTCCCTTCTATAAACAGGTCTTTAAACCATTTGATGCCCTTTCCATGCCAACTCTGAAAGGTCATGTCTTGCATTGATGGAACAAAAAGGTGGTTGGAAGCAACAGGACTGACCAGGGTCCTCTTTCTTGTTCTATAGTCCCCTTGATCCTTATAGCACCAACCGTACCTTTTTAACTTTTGTACCTCCGTCTGTCGACTGAGCACCTGGTTGATTTATTTTTATTTTTCGCAGCTAGTGTCTGACAGTTATTGGGCAACATGATCTGCACTCAATTATTGCAGATTTATTATGCCCATATATGAAGTTCTTTGTCAGGCATGCCCAAATATGGAGTCTATGCAGATGTCAGAACAGCATTGTGATGTCAGAACAGGCCAGATCCATATATGGAGCCTGGGCAGGGGCCCTTTCCAGAGCCTGAGCAGAGGCCTTTTGTGGCGGTTCTGGACAACCGTGGGTCCGACCGACTCAAGGCCGGGCACTGTGTCGAAAAGACGGTGAGGTGAATGGTTCTCGGGTTACGCGGATTAGACATACAGAGACTTGGCACATTTATAGATAGATATAAATTTAGATTGGTAACCCAGCAATCATCTGTTTTACAACACTTGTGTCCAAGTTTGGGCATCAGTAGATGTTTTATTTACTGAAAGGGAGTGGGAGTGCAAGTGACAGACAACTAGGAACAGACGGGAAGGGTGACGATCACGAAGACAGCAACCTGGGGTGGAGAGGGTTGCATCCCAAACCACTTCTTCCATGAGGAGGAACCCAGAAAGTTACAGACTGCGGTAAAACCGGTAAGGAGTGTTTAAAATCGGCCTCCATGCGACTCGAGGATTCCACACTTCTGGTCAGACGAAGGAGGAGTCAGGCCAGGAGGCAACCCACAGTGCCTGGAGCCTCCTAGTGTCGTCAACATCTCATCAGCCATCTTCCAGGGTGGCGGTGGCTCAGGGGTAGAGTGGCTCGGTGGGAAGAACAAAGGTTGCCAGTTCGAACCCGGTTCGAACCCCAAATGATGTGACGTAGCGCTGCACTAGGGGGGGAGAGGAGGTGCCGGGGCTGACCGACAGATCGTTGAGATCCAATCAGGGTGTGCGCAAATCTCAGCCATGACCCGCCCCTCTAGAACAGAAAACACGTTAGCTCCTGATTGGCGAGGTCAGAACATTGCTGGCCCACAATAACCTACCTGATCTGGCGGAGACATGTGCTCAGAGGAGCACTTTGTGAGGGGCGCTGCCACGCTAGCCCCTCCTATATTCAGCTATTAGTGTCGATTTACGTCTTACACAAACCCATTGACAATGAATGGACAATTTACATGATGTGTCTGAGCAAATCGGCTATTGTCTATTTTTGTCTTACACAAATAGCACGCACGCACGCACGCACGCACGCACGCACGCACGCACGCACGCACGCACGCACGCACGCACGCACGCACGCACGCACGCACGCACACACACACACACACACACACACACACACACACACACACACACACACACACACATAAGCAGAGACGAATGAAAGAAAAATGAATTGTGAGAACTGCATGAGAACCAAGTGTCTCTGACTTGGTTGAGCACAGAATTATGAAGAAAACACTAGGGGGAGACAAATTATCCAAATACTCCAAATACACCATCTCAACACAGTTAAGTTAACAAAAGAGGTATATCTTTAGTAGCAGTTTAGTCTACTTTGCAGTGTAGTCCATGTTGAATGTACTGGGTCAGTTTAATGACATGCAAAAAAGTGTTCAAATCACTTATTGTCGAGCTCCTGAAAGCAGAACAGAACATCTCAGAGGCAAAATTGTACTTTTTGTGCAGTGCAGCCGCTCCAACGCACAGCTTTGTCTGTCTGGCTGTCCCTATGTCCGTTTGTAGCATGACCTAATCTGTCCCTATGTCCGTTTGTAGCATGACCTAATCTGTCCCTATGTCCGTTTGTAGCATGACCTAATCTGTCCCTATGTCCGTTTGTAGCATGACCTAATCTGTCTTTATGTCCGTTTGTAGCATGACCTAATCTGTCCCTATGTCCGTTTGTAGCATGACCTAATCTGTCCCTATGTCCGTTTGTAGCATGACCTAATCTGTCCCTATGTCCGTTTGTAGCATGACCTAATCTGTCTTTATGTCCGTTTGTAGCATGACCTAATCTGTCCCTATGTCCGTTTGTAGCATGACCTAATCTGTCCCTATGTCCGTTTGTAGCATGACCTAATCTGTCCCTATGTCCGTTTGTAGCATGACCTAATCTGTCCCTATGTCCGTTTGTAGCATGACCTAATCTGTCCCTATGTCCGTTTGTAGCATGACCTAATCTGTCCCTATGTCCGTTTGTAGCATGACCTAATCTGTCCCTATGTCCGTTTGTAGCATGACCTAAACTGTCCCTATGTCCGTTTGTAGCATGACCTAATCTGTCCCTATGTCCGTTTGTAGCATGACCTAAACTGTCCCTATGTCCATTTGTAGCATGACCTAAGCTGTCCCTATGTCCGTTTGTAGCATGACCTAAGCTGTCCCTATGTCCGTTTGTAGCATGACCTAATCTGTCCCTATGTCCGTTTGTAGCATGACCT